>NC_081376.1:9145669-9457229 GCF_030684315.1 Stegostoma tigrinum
AATGTGTTCGTTACAATGTCAGGAAAACCCCTTGCACAGAGTTTTTTTGCCACTGCTGCTTGGAAGACTCGGGCCATAATGTCATGTAAAAAGATTTGATATGACATCTCTTCCTGAGACTTGATTTAAAGTTATCAAATGAATACATAGCCATGTCAATTTTTTATATCTTGAAGGTATGAACAGGAAATTGGACCTATTTTAAAAGAAGGATACTGTGATAGCTTTTGGACTTTTCAGTCATATGATCACAAAGTAGTTCCTTGTTCTGTCAATAAGCCAAACCTGAGTTTTCCACTGGTTGCCTTTCAGGGACCCAAATTTAATATACTAAGATTGTTTTCCCCCCCCCCTCACTTGGTTGACCCTCTTTCTTAATACAGTACAGAGCCTCAAATATAATGTATTTATGTACTTTATAATTTGAAAATATTTTTTGCTAGTTGTAATTGAAAATCCTCTAGTCCAAGCCAAGGATGTGGAAAAGGAGGAAAGATTCAGTCCATCTACTTCAAGGTACATTCAGTTATATCTTCCCTAGTCAATTCTAATGAGTGCATGAAGCCCTCTAATGTGATTTGAATTGTTCAACTGTTATCACTTTAGATATACTTTCTGGTCAAATATAACTAAAATATTTGTGATACCTTGCCTTCAAAATACATGGCGAGGGAGAGGTGAGAATGATGGAAGCTGCTGAAGGGACCCACCAAACTGAAAGAACACCGTCACCACATTGGGATGTCTTTTTGAATTCACTATGTCAGTTCCACAGTGCTGTCTGATCTGCAAGTTCCATTTTTAATAAGTTAGATCTGCAGCGGCTCTTTATGGAACAGAACATTATAAATTGTGGACATTTACAAACAAAAGAGCAATACAACACAGGAGCAGCCCTTTCAGCCCTCCGAGCCAGCACTGACACATTTTGCTGTTCCATATTAAAAGTGTCTTCACTCACAGGATCCGTATCCTTCCCTTCTTGTTCGTGTATTCATCCTGGTGCTTCTTGAATTCTGCTATTGTGTCTGCTTCCACCACCACCTCTGGCAGCATGTTCCAGGCACTCACCATGGTTTGTGTGAAAAATGTGCCTCCCACATGTCTTTTAAACTTCATCCGCACACCTTGAACCTTTGTCCCCTAGTAATTGACCACTGCACCCTGGAAAAAAGCCTCATACTTTCAATTCTATCTATGCCATTCACAATCTTATAAATTTCTATCAGGCTGTTTCCCCAGCCCTCAACCTCCTGCATTCCAACCTATCCAACCTTTCTTCATAGCTAAAATACTCCTAACCAGGCAACATCCTGGTAAATTTTTTCTGTACCTTCTCCAAAGCATCCACATTGTTCTGGTAGTGTGGTGACCAGAAGTGTACACAATATTCTAAGTGTGGCCTAACTAAGGTTCTATAAAGCTGCAGCATAACTTGTCTATCTTTATATTCAGTGGTCCTTCCAATGAAGGCAAGAATGCCATAGGCCTTTTTAACCAATTTACATACCTGTTCTGCCACCTTTAGTGATCTGTGGACCTGCACACCCAGATCCCTCTGCATATGAATACTGCTAAGGGTTCTATCATTCACTGTATAGTTTCCATCTGTACTTGACCTTCCAAAATGCATCACCTCTCATTTGTCCAGGTTAAACTCCAACTGCCATTTTTCTGCCCATGCCTCCAACTGATCCAAATCTTGCTGTAACCTCTGACAATCCTCCTCACTATCTGGAACTCCGCTAGTCTTTGTATCTTGTTTGATTAACTGAACACCACTGAAGAGTGAAGACTAAGAAAATCTGATTATTATGTTTTGAAAGAGCGACTAATATAGTAGACAAAGAACTGTAAATAGATGCTTTTCCAGGGAGCATTTGATAACAACATCTCTTGTATTTCACTGTAAGCTAAAATTGAAGGCAAATATTGATCTAGCTAGGAAATTATTTGAGCAGCTGTAGAGACAGAGCAGGGTCAATAGGTAGATATTTGCATGGCTAGAGGCACCTGCTGGTGTACCAGAAGGATTAATGTTTTATCCTGAATTATTCATCATATTTATAAACAATGTAGATGATAAGATAGGAAACTACATATCCACCTTTGATGAATAAATTTGGGTGGCATTGTAAGCGGTATGGGCAGAAACGTAAATTTACAAAGAGATATTGATACGTGAAACAAATGGGTAAGCTTTGGAAAATGAAAGTATAGGTTTCACCCTTCCTCAGCTTTCTTTAGTTCTAATGAAGGGTAACTGGACTTGAAATGTTAACTGTTTTCTATCAGCAGATGCTGCCAGATCTGCATTGTTTCTCGAGCTCTGTTCTTGATTTTGGCAAATGGTAGAGTGAGACATTGGTTGGGTGTTAAATCATTACTTTGCATTGTCTATACTCTGGAGAAGGAGGATATAAGTACATAGTTTGGGAAAATGGACTGTGAAGTTCTTGAGCAGCTTGAAATAAGAAGCAAGGAGGATTTGGAGAAATTGGCAGATTTAAACGTGGACCAATACCCAGATCGAAATGAGTTCCATCCAGGCAGTTGTGGGAGACAAGGGAGGAAAATACAGAGAGATAGTAAGAACTGCCAGTGCCGGAGTCAGAGATAACAGTGTGAAGCTGGAGGAACAGAGCAGGCCAAAAGCACCAGTGGAGTAGGAAAGTTAATGTTTCTAATTTTTCTGAAGAAGGGTCCCAACCTACAACACTAACTTTCCTGCTCCTCTGATGCTGCGTGGCCTGCTGTGTTTCTCCAGGAAAAGTAGAGAGGCCTTGACTCAAACTTTTAAATTGTGTCTGGCCACAGGAGAGCTGCCGGAGGACTGGACAGTGGCTAATGTAGCTCCACTTTACAAGAAGGGCGGTAGAGATTGACTAAGGAGTTCGAGACCAGTGAGTCTAACATCAGTGTTAGGGAAATTATCAAATAAACCAGTGAAGGAGAAAAGTAATCTCCATTTGGAGAGGTACGGTTTTGATCAGGGACAATTGGTGTGGTTTTGTCACAGTGAGGTCATGCTGAATAAATCTGGTGGAATGTTTCAAGGGGGTGACCAAATTTTGGATGAAGTTAGGACAGTTAATGTAGTTTAAATGGATTTCAACAAGGCTTTTGACAAGATTCCACATGGAAAACTTATAAAGAAGGTAAAAGCCCATGGGATCCAGGATCACTCAACAAGAGGAATCCAAAATTGGTTTTGTGATAGGAGATGGTGATAGAAGACTGTTTGAGTAACTGGAGCCGTGTGTACAGTGGCATACCATTGGATCAGTGCAGGGTCCTCTTATAGTTTGTGATATTCATAAGTGATGTAGATGAGGATGGAGGAGGGATGCAGATGATAAAGATTGACTGGGTTGTTGATAATGAGGAAGAATGTCTCAGCTTAAAAGAGGATATAACTGGCTTGTCAGATGAATAGGTAAATCAGTGGCAGATGAAATTTAACCCTGATAAATGTGAGGTGATACACTTTAGAAGAAACAGCAAGACAGTGAAGTACTCAACGAATGGCAAGGCAAGGGAAGCTCAGAGGAAGAGAGGCTTTTCTTAGAGACAAAAAAAATCTGCAGATACTGGAATCCAAGGTGGACAAACAGGAGGCTAGAAGAACACAGCAGGCCACGCAGCATCTGGGGGAAACGAGCAGTTAACATTTGAGGTGTAATCTTTCTTCAGGACTGACAGGAGCCAAGAAAGATCACGTCGCTGTAGTAGCAGGTTTGTTTCATCGTGTGGTCGAAGGGCTAAAGGGGTCACAGCAGTGTGGCAGTGAGAAAGGGACTGATTGAATTCATGTCTGAAGGAGGTAGAGAACTTCTTCAAAGGGGGCGTCCTTTGAAGAGACTTTGCAGTGGTAAAACTTAGTTAGAGACAAAAAACTGCAGATGCTGGAAATGTAGGTGGACAAACAGGAGGCTGGAAGAACACAGCAGGCCAGGCATCATCTGGAGGAAAAGAACAGCTGACATTTCGGGTATTACCCTTTTTCAGGACTCGAGGTTTCTGTCTTGGAGTGTTTGTCCAGATTCCTGAAGGTAACAGGACAGGTTACTAGGGTATTTAAATAATATACAGTAAATTTATAAGACCATGGCGTAATGTTGGACCTGTACAGAGCTTTAGTTAGGCCATGGCTGGATAACTGTGTGCAGTTTTGGTCACAACATTATAAGAAGTACATGATTGCATGGGTGGAATTCAAACGAGATTCATAAGGAGGTTGTCTGAGATGGAGCATTTCAGCATTTCATGAAGAGAAGCTGGATAAGCTCTGGTTGTTTTCTTTGGAACAGACAAGGTTGAGGGGGAACCTGATAGAAGTGTACAAGATTAAGAGGAGCATGGACAGGGTGAATAGAAAGCAGCTGTTTCCCTTATTTGAAAGGTCAGTAACAAGGAGGCATAATTTTAAAGTAAAAGGCAGGAGGTTTAGAGGGGATTTGAAGAAAAAAAATTCCACCCAGAGGTCGTTAGATGTCTGGAATGCTCTGCTTGGGAGGATAGTTGAGGCAGAAAACTTCACTACACACAACTAAAAAGTAGGACCCATTTTATTTATTTTAAAGTAAGCCTAATTAACCCTTTCTAAGTCACAATAGCATAATATGCGATGTGTCTGAACTCTGGTCCAGGTATTCCATAATCAAGCTGCTAGTTATCTGGGTAATGTATGGAGAGTTCATAGTTAGTCTTGGGCAGGCTATGTAGTGTGGGCTCAATTTCTGCTTTATTGTCAGTAAAAGTGATGCTCACATACTGACCTCACAAACCAATGTCAGCTTAAGGAACAAATCATAAGACAATAATCCATGGACCCATTCTCTTCATTACGGTTTATTTTAGTTATTTTTGTGACTTTTTTTGCCAAGATAAGAGGATAGTTTTTACTTTAACTTACTATACTTTCTATTGCTAAAAGAAATATCAAAAGCCAATTATTGCTCGTGCTTAACATCTCAATTTTCGCTTGATGCAAGTTTCTATTATATCAAACACTTATCACTGACCATTTATTCATGCTTCGAGCCAGTTAATTTCTGATAAACTTTTATAAACAAATGATGTGTAAAAAGTTGCTCATACCCTCAACATTATATAAAACTGTCACAGAAGATCACAAAATATTAATCTAAGCAAATTGTTCTATAGGGTATGTAAAAAAAAGTGTACTGAACTATTTTTACACATGCAGTCAATGCATAGTTTTAAGTGATGAAATTCTAAAGAATTGTATAATAACAAACAAACATTCTGATACGGGATTAAATTTAGTGTGTGGGCTCACATTTTACCACATTATATTCAGTCTGCCTAGTTTTTGCCCATTCATTTAGCATGTCTGTATCCAACTACAGACTCACAGTATTGTCCACCCTGCTTGCCTTCCTACCTATTTTTGTATCATCTGTAACTTGGTGATAGTAATTGCACTTTTATCATCAAAGTTGTCGTTACACATTGTAAACAATCACAGCCTTACGCCACTAAAAGCATAGAAAATAGGAATGTGGTAGGTCTTTCAGCCATTTGAACATCCCTCCTCCATTCAGTATGATCACTGGTGATCGTCGAGTTCAGTGCTTGGTTCCTACACTTCCTCCATACCCTTTGACCCTTTTAGCCCTAAGAAGTATATTGTACTCCTTGAAGATATCCCATGTTTGACCCTCAACCATTTTTAATGGCAGTGAGTATCACAGGCTCAAGACTGTCTGGGTGAAGAAATTTCTCTTCATCTCAATCCTGAAGGGTTTACCCTGTATCCTTAAACTGTGAGCCCTGTGTCTGGACTGTTCCAGTCATCAGAAACTTAACTTCCTGCATTTACCTGGCTAGTCATGTTACAATTTCATAGGTTTCTATGAGGTCCTTCCTCATTCTTCTAAAATCCCATGAATATAGTCCTCACTGATACAGTCTGCCTTCAGACATCCAACCTGCCATTCCAGGAATTAGTCTGGTGAACTTCCACAGCTAGAACATCCTTCTTCAAATAATTAAACTAAAACTCCACACAGTACTCCAGGTATGATCTTAACAAGACCCTGTACAATTGCAGCAAGACATCCCCATTCCTGTACTCAAATCTTGTTGCACTGAATACCGGCATGCCATTGCCTTCTTCACCACCTGCACACCTACATGCTTACTTTCAGCAACTGGTGTATAAGGACACCTGAGTTTCATTGCACTCCCCCTTTCCTAATCTATTGCCATTCAGATAATAACTTACCTTTTTTTGCTATCAAAGTAGATATTCTCATATTTAGGCACATCTTACTTCATCTGCCACTCAACTAAATCACTGAAGCATCTTTGCATCCTCCCCATAGGTTCCCATCCTGAAGATGCTCCCTTTATCCTATTTCCACGTTCTATTACATAGCTAATGCTCTATCTATGCTAATGTACCACCCCAGCACCATGGGCTGTTATCTTGCCTGAGTAGCAGGAGACAAGAGAGTAGGGGTGATGGTGCACTGATGGGAAGGATATAACTTGTAGTATCCCAAATTTACAATTGTTAACTTTAAATTTACAATTAATGAATTACTGTTAACCAAAGATATTGAGAGAGAGGCAGAAAGGTGGCATATCATCTATGATCTCATTGAATGATAGAGCAAACTTGAGCGAAATGACCTACTCACGTCCCTGCTTTTTTTTTATGAAGGTTGAAAGTAACCGTCTTCAGCACCAAGCCAGCATTTGCCTAGGTATAGTATCAAGGAACACATGGCAAATTGAGATCTGAAGTAGATAGGTTCATATATCATAAACAAGAAGATGGTCATTGCTCATCAGAGGTCCACCATCACTGCAACACTTCCTCATGTTGGTGTCCTTAACTGAGCCATCTGCACCTGTTTTATCGTTGACCTTCCTTCCATCATAATATTTGGTTTGCTGACAATGTACAACCAAAAGTAATTCAACAGTGAAGGAGGCCATGCCAATTTATGGTAACACTTAAGTAACTGGATGTGAGTTCGTTCGCTGAGCTGGAAGGTTAGTTTTCAGACGTTTCGTCACCATTCTAGGTAACATCATCAGTGAGCCTCCGATGAAGCTTCATCGGAGGCTCACTGATGATGTTACCTAGAATGGTGACGAAACATCTGAATGCTTCATCGGAGGCTCACTGATGATGTTACCTAGAGTAATGACGAAACGTCTGAAAACTGACCTTCCAGCTCAGCGAGCAAACTCGCATCCAGAAACTCAACCTGAGCTACAAATCTTCTCAGGCTTCATCAGAGGCTCACTGATGATGTTACCTAGAATGGTGATGAAACGTCTGAACGCTTCATCGGAGGCTCACTGATGATGTTACCTAGAGTAATGACGAAACGTCTGACAACTAACCTTCCAGCTCAGCGAGCAAACTCACATCCAGAAACTCAACCTGAGCTACAAATCTTCTCAAAACTCGCTAACACTTTAGTAGCCCAAGCTTGGATGTTACTTTTCGTTGATCATCAGCAGTCGCAAGAATGACATCTACTCAGGGTTGTGAGTTTCTAATGTGTTCACATGTGACTGAACAGGCCAATTTTCTACCCACATATCTTTGAGCACTGTATCTGAATGGTCAAGAGTATTATCCCTAACCAGGTCATGTTTTCTTCAAGTGGCCAAACATTCCAGGTGAAGACAAAGAAAATGCAATAAAGACCCACCAAAGTTGGTAGCCTTGACATTTAATGGTTGGGAGGAATTTGCTATCATTGTTCAGAATGGTGACAATTACGCCATCAAGCTGAGCATGCTTTGAGTCCCAACAGTTTAATGATGAAGCAGAGACATGGATAACAATGTGAATAAAGGAAGAAACTCCTGCACTCCGGATTCTACGCTAATATGACACTAGGGGCAGGTTTTGTCAGCATTCCTGGTGCTTATGCCATTTTTAAAAGGCCACTGTGCACCCAGACGAGCATTGGCATTGTAGAACAGCCTGGCACGGTCAAGGATGAAGTCTGAGCATGCCAAAGAAGAGGATCATAATGTCATGATTCTTCCAACAGGGACCATGAAGTCCAGATTGAGGATGTGGTGCAAAGGAGAGGGGTCCTTTTCAAGAGGACTGAGAAAAGAGGCTGCACCACCGCTTGCAATGTGCTCTGAAAACACCACCTGGACTATACCACTGGGATGATGAAGAGGAATGGCCAGCAGCGCCACAAGAAGATCAGTGACCCTTTCCATTCAGTAGAGTAAGTGTCATACTTCTCTGTTGCCTTACACCTGCTCTACCTCTGCTACAATACCCACCACCTGCCAAGACTCTCACTCTGCTGTTGGTACACTTGCCTAAAACATCTTCCTCCCTCATTCCTGCTGCCTCCAACCTCCCACACCACTGAACTTCTTTTTCTTCCCTCATTTGAGCGATGTGAGCATTGCCAATATTACCTGTCCCTAGTAGCCCATGATAAGGTGGTGGTGAGCTGCCTTCTTGAACCACAGCAGTCCACCTGCTGTGGGTTGACCCACAGTGCCTTTAGGAGGGGAATTCCAGGATTTTGACCCAGTGACAGTGAAGGAACAGCGATATATTTCCAAGTCAGGATGGTGAGTGGCTTGGACGGGTGCTTGCACATGGTGGTGTTCCCATGTGTCTCCTGCCCTTGTCTTTCTGGATGGAAGTGGTTGTAGGTTGGCAAGATGCTGTCTGTAGATCTTTGGTGAAAAACTGCAGTGTATCTTGTAGATGGTATACAATGCTGCTATTGAGCATCAATCGTGGAGGGAGTGGATGCTTGAAGACCTATTTCCAATCTAGCAGGCTGCTTTGTCCTGGATGGTGTCAATCTTCTTGAATATTGTTAGAGCTTCTTTCATCCACGCATGTGGGGAGTGTTCTATCAAACTCCTGAATTGTGTCTTGTAGATGGTGGACAGGCTTGGAGGGAGTCAGGAGGTGAGTTACTCACTTGAGTACCCCAGCTTTGACCTGCTCTTGTAGACACCGTGTTTATGTGGTGAGTCCAATTGAGTTTTTGGTTAATGACAACCCCCAGGATGTTGATAGCAGGGAATTCAGTGATGGTAACACCATTGAATGCCAAGGGATGGAAGTTAGATTGTCTCTAATTGGTGAGTCATTGCCTTGCACTTGTGTGGCACGAATGTTACTTGCCATCTGTCAGCCCAACCCTAGATATTGTCCAGACCTTGTTGCAGTTGATCATGGACTGCTGCACTATCTGAGGATTCACAAATGGTGGTGAACATTGTGCAATCGTCGACGAATATCCCCAGTTCTGACCTTATTATGGAGGGAAGGTCATTGATGAAGCAGCTGAAGGTAGTCGGGCCTAGTACACAAAACTGAGGAACTCCTGCAGAGGTGTGCTGGAGGTTAGATGATGGACCTCCAACAACCATGACCATCTTCCTATATGTCAGGTATGATTCCAACCAACGGACATTTTCCCCCTGATGCCCATTCATTCCAATTTTGCTTGGGCTCCATGATGCCACATACATTGAATGCAGCCTTGATGTCAAGGACTGTCATTCTCACTTTATGTTGCATGGCCTCTGCATTGCATCCTCACTTGCTCAGGACATCTTGCCACTATTTGATCATGTGCACCAGCCCTAACAATTATGATACTCGGCTAATGTCACCTCACTCAACTCTTCCCTAAAGCATTGACAAGCTGCCTCCTGCAGCCCCACCAGCTCAGATACTGACACCTTGGTGGGAACGTTAGCCTTACAAAGTTTTGAAACCAAAATCTGGTCAGCTCTTCACTGTGTCAGCTCTGCAGATGGCCAAGGGAAAAACTGCACCAGGCCATTAGTATCCAGACGACCTCTTGACCAGGCACCTGGCCAGGCCTGCAGTGTCTGCATTCGGGGATTTTGTAAGAATCTATATGCAGAAACAGGAATGGGCAGAGCAAAGATGGTGAATGCGATGACTTTCATTGGCCAAAGCTGCAGCAATGCAGTGTGTTGTACAAATTCTGACTCCGTCCATGATCAAGTTGGCAACTGCTGTAGACAGCCCCAAGTTCAGCACCCTCAAAATCTGCTGGAGAGGTGCACGTACCTGTACTTCATCACCCTGGCCAGTGGTTCTCTGACCAAAGGTATGCTCATAGCTGAATTCCTTAATCCCTATAACCATTCTGATTTTTAAAGTTGATCTACACCCTTACACCCTTCCTAAAGTTATTGTATTTTAATTTAGTTCCACTAGCTGACATGAGATAATGGGAACTGCAGATGCTAGAGAATCCGAGATAACAAAGTGTGGAGCTGGATGAACACAGCAGGCCAAGCAGCATGTTAGGAACACTATTCCTAAGATGCTGCTTGGCCTGCTGTGTTCATCCAGCTCCACACTTTGTTACCACTAGCTGACATAGTTGGATTTCAATTTTTGTCCCCAGATAATGAGCCTTGGCCTCTAGATTACTAATGCAGTGGCATTCTCACTTTGAGAGAAGAGTTTGATTGATGAAGAAATTGAAGATAGTTGCACCTAGGGCAGTGCCTTGAGAAACTCCTGCAGTGATATTCAGGGACAGTTTATTGGTCTGCAACAACTACTGCTTTCTTTCGTTTTGCTAGTTATGACTTTGACTAGTGGGAATGAATTCCCCCTCATCACCATTGACTTCAATTTTGCTCATGCTCTTTCATATTACCCTGGATCAAACATTGCCTTGTTTTGAGGGCTGTCATTCTCACCTTTTCCTCATGTCTGAGACACTTCTGGACCTACAGAAAATGGGAGTAAAATACAAGAAAAAATTGGGATATTAAAAATGTGACAACAATGCAGAAGAGATATGCCATCCATGAGCAGAGATTAGGCTCTTGTTTTTAATCTATGAGCAATGTCATGAGATTAAACAGTTCAACTATTTTATATGCTTTGAATTTACAGAATTGCATATTGGTGTGACATTAGTTTAGTGACAACTCAATCCAAGTTTCTTTTATTCTAAAACTTAGTTTTGTGTCAACAACGGGATTGAAAAGATTGCTAACAGTCTGAACAGACTGATGATGTATGTTTTTCAGAACAAATTGGGTCTATTTTCCAAGAAGTGTTTGACAGAATAGTTTAGACAATGCAGCACATAATTATTCCTTTCATTTCTGATTCAACTTGCAGTTGAAACCTTTGATATTAATATTGTTTGTTGTTTCATATTTAGTAGCTACAAACTTCTAGTCAGTGAGAACTTTTCAACAGTGAGATTGTGCCACGATCTGGAGCTTGAATCCAGGCTTCTCTCCCTGTTGCATTTGCCTGTGAAAGATCCTCAGGATTATTATTCACTTGGAGATATTGTTCATAATGGTCAAAGCCTGAATGGAAACATTATCAATATACTGGCATCAGTCAGATCGGTGAGCTTTCAGTAACTAAAGTAGAATGAATATTTTCTTCTCTGAAACAATGCATGTTGACTACCACACATATCCTATATATGAGTTTGGTAGAAGAAAAAATATTTTTAAGTGTCTAAATTAGATCAGTTAAACAAAAACAACAATTAATGCTAAACGTTAACATTGAAATTCTTTTGCATATTGTTAAAGCAGAATGTGATTAGCATTCTTTAATGAGTTTTTTTTGATTAGTAATATGAAAAACGATTATTTTCATTGTTCCATGTATTACATTTTCCTGTTTGTGTTTTAATTGGTAATTTCTGATGGTATTCCCTGGGAAATGGAGGCGTTAATGAATCTAAATGCAATATAACTGTATATGCACAGTTAAGTGAGGAGCCTGCAGAAAGTCTCCAAGTTATTGATGTTACCTAGGGACATTTGTTCAATTTTAACATGCCAGACAAATAGACCTAATTTATGGAGCCATCTTTTCACTGATGGAACAGCATCAGAAACACATCCACTGGCCATATCGGTTTTGGGTGTTGGTGAACAGCAAATGTCTTTGATTAGCAGCCTGCTTTAGAACTCAAACCAGAAATTAGTTTGCCCTGAACATGATAGGAATTGAAGTTACTTTGAGTTTATAGGATTACCAGGCCTAAACTTGCCCTAAGCAATGGCCATTAAATGAATCACTCAAGGCTCATCTCAAGATGCTTCCCTTAATGTGCCACCTGGAGGAATGAGTGTTCTTTTCCACCCCATTTCTAACCACCACTTTCCCATTTCTCAATTGTGTGCCACAGGATTAAGTTTTGGACTTTGCCTGAAACCCCAGCCAACTGATCTTGCTCACTTTCCCCCTCCCCTGCAAGGCCCTCCTTCACCACCAGTGTCCTGTTCAATAACCTTAACAAACTATGGCTCAAACCAGTGGTTGATTAAATTTTAGCCAGAAATTATCACTTCTAAATATTCTCCAATCTCTTCCTTAACTTTTCATAGGGATTTACCATCAAAGCACATATATTTGATGTGTTTACTGAAACTGGTAGTGATTATGTGATTATGTACCATTGTGCTTAAACCATAAAAGTCAAATTAATAGTTTAAAGTAATGTGTTTGATTAGAAAAGCTGTAAAATTTTATGTTTACTTTCAACTAGCATACATTCAACCAGAAGCCGCTGTCACCCAACAGTGCAGGACTATTTTTGCCTGATTCTGTTGTTATCTATCTAATCCTAGCCAGAAAATTATGTGACGTGTTTCCTCCTTTTACTCTCATACCATTACATATGGTGTCTCCCAAGGTTCATCCTTGGCCCCCTCCTATTTCTCATTTCCTTGGTTCTACCTTGCTGACATTAAACAAAAACCTCAGCAACAGTTTCCATATGCACATTGATAAAACACAGCTTTCCCCTTTGTCCACTTCTCTTGACCACTGTCCCTCGAGGTCACACTGCCTGCCCAATAAACAATAGTGGATTAGGAGAATTTCCCCTCAACTAAATATTGAGTAGGAAGCTGCTACTGTCTTCCATCCTTATCAGAAGCTCCATTCCCTTGTTATTGTTCCCTCCATCCCACTCTTTGTTTAGCTGCCTTGCATCAAACTTGTCTGCTGTAATCTTGATGTAATGTTTGAATAAATTGACGCTCCTATATATCTGCACCATCACCAATATTGCCCATTTCAGATTATATTTCAAATGTCCAATCTGCCCATGTCTCAGCTTGTCTGCTGCTGAAACACCCAAAATACTTCTCCTACCTCTAGATTTGACTATTTCTATAGTGTTCTGTACAGCCAACCTGTTCTACCTTTTGTGAATTTGAGATCATTCAAAACTCTGATACTTCTACATAGCTAGGCTTGAGTTGACTTGGTACTTCAAAAATTGCTGCATAGGTATTTTGTAGTTATCTTTGGATATTTTTGTTTTAAGTGAAGCCTAGGGAAACAGTTAAAGTAGAAATCAATTTAAGATTTAGGTCTTTAATTTCAATAACATTAAAGCTTCAAAAGAACACCACTGAGACTTTAATCCTTTGATGTTTATGTTAAAAATGTAATTATTTCACTGTTGAAATCGTGTAAAAATGAGAAAAAAATACTTTATCTTAAGGTAGGGGAGCAGAAGTATTTCACTACTGCAGACAGAAGAAAAGGACAGCGATGCGAAGTAAAACTGTTTGATGAAACTGTGCCTTCATTCCTTATGAGCTGGTTAGTATATTTTTGAACTCTCAATAAATGCCGTGAAATAATTTTCGAAGTTGCTTATTGTAAACCCTTTGATAGGTTTGGATGGGCTGTCCAACGTATTTTTGATCATTCTTTTAGAATTCCAGCCTATTACTATAATTGTGGTAATGTTTGATCTCCATCTTGATATCCTGGATTACTGTTTGTGAATCCACTTCCAAATGTTCATCAATCTCCATGTAAATTAATTCTTTCTGAGCTCGGTTCCAAATTTCATAACCCTGAACCTGTCCCCTAAATGCTGCTGTTCCACGATAGTGGAAAGTACCACTTGGAGCTCAATTGATGTAACACATTAGCTATCTTCTGTCCTGATCTAAATTCTCTCTGACATTTTTTAGGGCTGAGAAGCTTGAGTTTGTCGAGCTAATATAAAACTATTTCCTCTGATTTCAGAGATCAACCTTCTAGTAGCTCTCTGTGCGTTACATTTAGGCTCTGAATTCATTCCTTAATGCCACTGTTAGCAAAATTATACATCATGTTACAGTGCCAAATAATCAGGGCTTGTGCTTTAGTATGACCTTGGTGCTAGTCAATACACATGATTTCCAGCATTTCCTCTTTTATCTCCCGTCTATAGCCTTTGTTACTTTTATTGATTTATTTAATTTTTGTAGTCATTATATTTGGGATTTAAAAACAGTAAAATTGTTAGTTGTGTCTTTGTGATGAAAAGCATCCAAACTTTCAAAATACATTTCCAAATATTTAAAAACAGGAAAACATTTTCACATAGAACATGGTCAGAAATTGGAACTCGTAAGGGTGGTAGGGGCAGAATTCCTCACAGCACTTAAAATTAGTTGTACATTTGCAATACCAAGGCATTCACGGTTATGGGCCAAGTGCTGGAAAAATAGATAAGATTAGTTGTGTGTGGTAGCATTTGTAGAGCGAAATCAGAGTTAGCCTTTAGGATCGTCAGACCCTTCCATAGAACTTACAGTAACTACGAAAATGTTGGTTTATATTGCAGAAGATAGGGTGCCAATAAATTGCTTCCAACACCATGGTCTTATTTTATGACTTAACCTTTTTTGAGATACCATGTTGGTGCTTTGTGGAAGCCCAAATACAACAGATACATACTAATTCCCCTCTATCCATTCTAATTGAGAGTGCTTTGAAAATCTCTAATAAATTAGACCAGGTAAGGACAGTAGATTTCCTTCCTTAGAAAAGAAGGATTTTAGTGAACTGGAGATAACACGGTGTGAAGCTGGATGAACACAGCAGGCCAAAAATTTTTCTGAAGAAGGGCCTCGACCTGAAACGTCAAACTTTCCTGCTCCTCTGATGCTGCTTGACCTGCTGTGTTCATTCAGCTTCATGCCGTGTTATCTCAGATTCTCCAGCATTGGCAGTTCCTACTATCTCGCTAGTGAACTAGATATGTTTTTATGACAGTGGCTATCGTTAGACCAGCTCCTCTGTAATAGCGATTAAATTCTGTGTCAACAATGAGAAATTAATTGATTTTTTTTTATTTTTGAATGAAAGTAACCCTTTTATTAGCTGACTAAATTTGTATGATTTCCATAGCTGGGATAATGAGTCTATACAGCTTGCACAGACATGGATACCCAGGGAAACAGGTACTGTATTTGTCAGTTAATGTTAAGTTTATTTCTTTTATTCTGAAATAAATTTTTCAACAAAACTTACTACTTTTATTGATTATTTTTGTAACTGTTACAGTACTGTTCATAGCTGATGTACGAGTAAATTATGATAGTTTTCGCAACACCATGGCTGCCACTGTGATTTCTAAAACCATAATTACAACAAATCCCGGTAAGTCATTTTGGCATTTCATTAAATGTGACGTCAGATCGATTTTTAAACATTAAGAATACTCTTCAAGTAATAATATTAAGAACATAGCATGGAAATCTTTGTACATGTGAACGTACAAATCAGGAGCAGGAGTAAGCCATTTGGCCCACCTCAAACTCCTCCATTCAATAAGATCATGTCTGATCTGATTGTGAGCCTCATATGTTCCTGCTAACCCATGATAACCTTTGAATCACATGCTTAACAAGAATATATCCAGCTCTGCCTTAAAATGTTCAAGGACTATTAAGTTTTTCCTTTTTTAAAAGATATCTTTCTAGACCATCTGGTTAAGGCAAACTTTCACGTTTCCAAAATTATTTTATAGTTACAGAAACAATGTGTTTATTTCATGACCAACCTTAATAAACAAAATTCTATAAATAAAAACATTATATTTACTGGAAAACACTCAAGAACATAAGGGCCCAATCTTGAAGCCAATATTTTTTTATTTCAAAATCTCTGTCCTAATGGGTTTTGCTATAACCAGAGTAAATTGTGGATCATTTATATTATAGAACCACTTCAATTTGACGTAATATGTTTATCTCGGGTTAGACATAACAAACTTAGTAACATAAGTTTAAAAAGTTTTTAAAAATATATAAAATGAGTAACATACTGCAGATCAGCCAATATCTTTGGCGAGACCTCTTAAGATGACAGTGACTAATATGTCCTAATTTGTATTGATTCAATCAGCCTGTGTTCGCTGTCCAGCATTGGAGTCAAGGTGAAGTAAATCCTTGTTTTTAAAATCCCATTCCTTCCAATTTTTATAATCTCCTCCAGCCCTACAACTCTCCCTGATATGTTGAGCATCAGCCAGCAATTGGCAGCCGTGCCTTCAGCTACCAAAGCTTTAAGCTCTGGAATTCTTTGCTTAAATCTCTCATCTCTCTCGCTCTTTTGACCATTGAGGTGCTCCTTGAACCTCCTTCGACAAAATTTTTGGTCACCTACCCAAATAGTACTATTTTACTGAATACCTGTGAGAAGTTTGGTTTGTTACAGCAATGGAATGTCTTAGTAGACTAGTATATTGTGGTAATCTTTCAGGTTTTTCCTTGATAGCTCAACTTAAATTGTATGGAATGAATTTAACTTCTTGTGAAATGCAGTTCTTTTAAAAAGAACACTGAAGCCTCTTGCGAGCATTAAGCACTGTTAGATCAGACAATGCATGGCCAAGATCTAAATGGAATCTCACTGCTCTTAACCTAACCTCATAAAAAGAACGTGCAGCCCTCCGCTCCCTCTGCTCCAATTCTGACCTCATCATTAAATCTGCGGACAAGGGAGGTGCAGTTGTAGTATGACGCACTGACCTGTACATTGCTGAGGGCAGGTGTCAACTCTCCAACACTACCTCCTACCGTCCCCGGATCATGATCCCACCCCCGAGCACCAAACCATTATCTCCCAAACCATCCACAACCTCATCACCTCAGGTGACTTCCCACCCTTAGCCTCTAACCTCATCGTTCCCCAACCCCGCACCGCCTGTTTCTATCTCCTTTCCAAAATCTGCAAATCTGCCTGCCCTGGTCGATCCATTATCTCCGCCTGCTCCTGCCCCACCAAACTCATCTCCACCTATTGGATTCCATTTTCTCCCCCTTGGTCCAGGAACTCCCTACCCATGTCCGTGACACCATCCACGCTCTCCACCTGCTCCAGAACTTCCAATTCCCCGGTCCCCAACAGCTCATTTTCACTCTGGACATCCAGTCTCTATACACCTGCATTCCCCATGCCAATGGTCTAAAAGCCCTCCCCTTCTTTCCGTCCCGCAGACCCTACCAGTCCCCATCCACTGACACCCTCATCTGCTTATCGTCCTCACCCTCAACAACTTCTCCTTTAATTCCTCCCACTCCCTACAGACAAAGGGGGTGGCCATGTGTACTCGCATGGGCCCAAGCTATGCCTGCCTCTTTGTAGGGTATGTGGAACAATCCCTCTTCCAAAGCTTAACTGGCCCTATCTCCCATCTCTTCCTCCGTTACATTGATGATTGTTTTGGCGCTGCCTCTTGTTCCCACGAGGAGCTCGAACAGTTCATCCACTTCACTTCCATCCCAACCTTAAGTTTACCTGGACCATCTCTGACACTTTTCTCTCTCCTTCCTGGACATCTCTGTCTCCATCTCTGGCATCCACTTGGAAACCAATATCCATTTTAAGCCTACCGACTCCCACAGCTACCTAGAATATTCCACCTTTCACCCACCTTCCTGTAAAAATGCCATCCCCTATTCCCAGTTCCTTCGCCTCCACTGTATCAGCTCCCGAGATGAGGCATTCCATTCCCGAACGTCCCAGATGTCCTCTTTTTTTTCAAAAACCACAACTTACCTTCCACAGTGATCAAAAATGCCTTCAACCGTGTCTCCCGCATTTCCCACAACTCATCTCTCACACCCCGTCCCCGCAATAATAACCAAAACAGAATCCCCCTTGTCCTCATGTACCACCCCACCAACCTCCAAATCCAACACATCATCCTCCAACATTTCCGCCATCTGCAATCCGACCCCACCACCAAAGACATCCCCCCCAGCCCCGATCCTTAAGTGCTTTCAGGAGGGACCACTCTCTCTGTGACTCCCTTGTCCACTCCACATTCCCCTCCAGCCCGACCACCCCCGGCACTTTTCCCTGCAACCGAAGCAAGTGCTACACCTGCCCCTATACCTCCCCCCTCACCCCGATCCCAGGCCCTAGGCCGACTTTGCACATCGAATAGACGTTCACCTGCACATCTGTCAATGTGATATACTGTATCCGTTGTTCCCGTTGTGGCCTCTTCTACATCAGGGAAACCAAACGGAAGCTTGGGGACCGCTTTGCAGAACACCTACGCTCTGTTCGCAACAAACAACTACACCTCCTAGTCGTGAACCATTTCAATTCCCCCCCCCCCCCCCCCCCCCCGCCCCAACTCCTCTGATGACATGTCCATCCTGGGCCTCCTGCATTGCCACAATGACGCCACCCGAAAGATGCAGGAACAGCATCTCATATTTCACTTTGTGATACCCTTGGGCTGCAGGGTTCCCATGTGGACTTCACAAGCTTCAAAATCTCCCCTCCCCCAACCACATACCAAAACCAGCCCAGCTAGTCCCTGCCTCCCTAACTATTCCTCCCACCCCTATTCCCTACCCACTAACCTCATCTACACCCCCCCCCCCCCCAAACCTGTCCGTCTTCCCTGGACTGACCTATCCCCACCGCCCGCCAAATCCCCGCCTACATTCACCTTCACTGGCTCTAACCCCACCTCTTTGACCTGTCTGTCTCCTCTCACCCTATCTTCTCCTTTATCCATCTCCCCCTGTCTCCCTATTTATTTTAGAATCCCCTTCCCCTCCCCCATTTTTGAAGAACGGTCCCAAAGTGAAACGTCAAGCTTTCCTTCTCCTCTGATGCAGCTTGGCCTCCTGTGTTCATCCAGCCTCACACCGTGTTATCTCATAAAAAGTATATTCTGCATTGCTAGTGTAACATATTTTGATGTCGTGGACCTTTGTATGGTAAAGAAGGAGTCATTAATTCCAGATACTAATAGATTACAAACAGATGCCATAAACAAGATTTTTTTGTTCATTCATTCGTTGGGTATGGTCTTCACTGGCTGGGCTAGTGTTAATTGCCTGTCCTTATTTCCCTCGAGAAGGTTGTGGTAACCTGTCTTCTTGGTCCATTTGACATAGGTACACCCACAGTGCTGTTGATAGTGCATATCAATATGATACTGCAGGATTTTGACCCAGTGTCTGCAACACTGGAGAAACAGAGCTATAGTTCCAAGACAGGGCAGTGTGTGACTTAGAGAGGAACTTACAGGTGTTAACGTTTCCCATATTCAGCTGTCCTTATCCTTCTAGATGGTAGAGTTTGTGGGCTTGGTAAGTGCTGTCTAAGCAATCGTAGTTATCGTAGTGCATTGTTTAAAAAGTACACACTGCTGCCATTGGGTCTTAGTGTCATGGGAGTGAATTTTCAGGGTGTTAGATGGATGCCAATCAAACAGTTTTAGTGAATACCTGTTCGAGGTTTGGTTTGTTACAGCAGTGGAATATCTCAGTAAACAAGTATATCATGGTCATCCTTCAAGTTTTTCTTTGATAGCCACTTATCAGCCCAGGTCTAGCTGCACTTAGACATGGACTACTTCAGGATCTGATAGCTGTGAATGGTGCTGAACGTTGCACAATTATCTGCAAATATCTTCACCTTATGATGGTGGGAGGTCACTGAAACAGTTAAAGGTGGTTGGACCAAGGACAATGTGGTGATGTATTGCTAGTGAGATGATTAATATCCAGTAACTGCAACCATCTTCCTTTGTGCTAAGTATGCCTTCAAAAAGAGAAAGCTTTCCCCCGATTCTCATTAACTGCAATTTGCTAGGATTCCTTTATGCCAAACTCTGCAAAATATTGCCTTGATGTCAAGGGCAGTTCACTTCCTTTCTCAAGTTCAACTGTCTTGAAATTCCAGTTATAGTGAATATACTACACACTCGCATTCAGGTTATAATCTACTTTTTTTTACTAATACTTTAGGAAGAAATGTTGGCTAAAATGTCAGGAGATCTCCCTCCACTTCACTTCAAAGAGTGTTATGTAATATATCACTGATTTTAACTATGGATTATATTCTGTTATCTGAAAAAAGTGGTAACTCTAACACTGTTGCAGTCCCATTATTCTTAATTCTTATTCCAGCCAAAATTGTTTATATAAATCCTGGAGGAGTTTAAAACCAGTTTTTTTTTGATGACCTTTATCCCGGAGGAAGTTCAGTGGTGGAGCATTAGTTATTCCAGGATACCTAAACTTCATATCCGAACAATTTTATTTGTTAACGCCATTTATAAACTACCTATAATGGCAGTATTTCAAATATGGTTCTATAATCCTACAAATAGAAAGTAATACAATAATAAAAAAGATTTCTTGATTCAATCATTTTAACTCAACCATCTTTTAATCTTTTCCTTTTTTCGCATTTTGTCTGCGATGATGTCATACTGATATCTTTTTCTATATGGTTATGATCAGCGAATTATATGTAATTTATTCACTATTGCATCATCGTTGAATAAGCAGGTCATGTTTTTCTGTTTTGTGACTGGATTATAATCCAATGACTAATTTATAATTTAGTTGCTTTTTTTCTGGATTGACCAGAACATTGTTAACTTTAAATATCTAAAATAGTGTGCTAAAATGGGTCATTGCTAAATTTTGTGTGTTTACCTGGAATTATGAAGACACAAAAGAAGCCAACCTGCTGTTTAACTTTGCCAAAGAGTATGCAGAAAATGATGAAGTAGATCCAGAACAAAGCAATGAATCAATTAACTGTAAGTCACTATTTTATATTAAACTGTATTTTCAAATGTAATGTTCACCAGTGCTTTTAAAATTCCATAAAAATGGTTTAAAAATTATATTAGACAACACAACACCCCTTACTTAACTTTGATAAACATAGCTGTACCTTGCGATCAGCAGTAACATGATAGAATTTCTGCTAACCGTGAAGCAAGTTGAACACAAAGACCTACTGATGTCAGTGGCAAAGATTTTCCTTTTCCCAACATCTGTTTGAAACTTGCATCAGTCATCCAGCAATAGTTGTGTCATCCAGCAGTATTGAAACATTTTCCAAGAAGTTTGAATCTCTGACTGCCTTTTGATTTTTACTGTCACCACACAAGTTAGAGTCAAACCTGGTAGAAAGGAAGATGGTTGCAGTTGCTGAATGTCAATCATCTCAGCTTATCTCTGCCGTAGGTCCACAGCGTAGTGTTCTTCGTCCAGCTATCTGCAGCTGCTTCATCAATGACTTTCGGTCCAAGGTCTGAAGTAGAGATGTTCGCTGATGATTGCTGTGTTCAATGTTTAGCATCACTTGCGACTCCTCAGATGTTGAAGCAATCCATGATGTTGTTGACTTGCTCACCAAGCAGTGATTAATGATGCCCATTACCGACTCCACAAGTACAAACGAGAAATTGCGTGCCAAAAATCACAGTATCTAAACTCTACGGACCAGCAATGGACTACAACCCCAGAATAGGCCATCACCATCAATCAGCACAAAACCAAAACTAAGAATAGACACGAACTTCAGGAGCAACTCGCCAAATTGATCAACCAAAAAGACAAAGACAAGGACAACAACAAGCCGGACACATGGATAAGAAACCTACCCAGCAGACAACTCACATGAACCAAGAAAGCTGTCCTATCACACGGACTGAACTGTAACCTCAAAGATGCAAACAGAACTGACTTCATGGCTGCTCTGGAGAATTTATTAAAAGACAACAAACTCACAGATGTAACACAAAAAGCCATCCCACCATCCACATTCCCCACACTGCACAGAAGGAACAAAGAGGACAGCCTGAACACAGCAGAGAAAAAAGCAGTGGATTAACTCAGGAAAGACAAGGATATCATAATCCTACCAGCAGACAAAGAGTGCATGACCGTCATGAACAAACCAGACTACGTTAAGAAAGCACGGGCATTGCTCACAGATACAACTGCTTACCAACAGGTGGCGATAGACCCAACACTGCAGCTAGGAAATAGGATCACCCAAACACTGAAGTGACAAATGAATGTAGGGCAGCTAACCAAGACAGTCTTCATGAGAATGAAACAGGAAGACACAAACACCCTCCACTTCTATGGACTGCCTAAAGTACATAAACCTGACATCCCTCTCCAGACCCATTGTTTCCCTACCAGGCACACCGTCGCACAAATTGGCCAAAGATCTACAACAGATATTGAATCACCTAGTAGACGGATCACTCCATTCTATCCACTCAACCCAAGATTTCGTCAAAGTCCTCGAACATAAAAATCAGCAACGACGAGATTATGATATCCTTTGACGTCACAGTTTTATTCACATCAATCAACGTCCCACTAGCTAAAGAAACACTGGCCACATTACTAGTTGAGACAGCAACGCAGATCAGCAGCTCCATCAGCAATGACAACATATTTAAATTACTAGACCTATGCCTCACCACACACTTTGTCTTTAATGGACAGATATACAAACAGATCAACGGTACACCAACAGGGTCACCCATCTCAGGACTCAACGCACAAGCAGTCATGCAAAGACTAGAACACACGACTGTCCCCCACCTTTAGTCCAACCTAAAGTGTGAATCCCGTACGTAGACGACATATTTGTCATTATTAATTGCCACAAATTAGAAGAGACCTACCACCTCATCAACGGTGTATTCACAGTGATCAAATTGAAAACGGAAGGAGAAAACAACAATCAACTTCCATTTCCGAATGTTAAAGCAGAGCAATTGACAAATATGGAGTTCCAAACATCAGTATACAGAAAAGCAATCCATAAGTATCAAATCCTCAACTTCCAAAGCAACCACCCCAGCATCCACAAACAAACTGCTTTAGGATACCCTGCAACACTCCACAACTACACAGGAAAGAGGAAGAACTGTTATACAAGATCCTCACTTTAAACGGATATCCCTGCAATTTCATCCACAGATGCTTACAAAACAGACTACAACAGGAGGACACAGTGTGATCTAACACACTGCCCTACGTCAGGAACATATCAGAACTGACAACAAGACTCCTAAGACTACTAAGACATCGTGGTAGCTAACAAGACCACAGCCACTCTATGACAAACACTTACAAGGATTAAAGACCGCATTCCCACAACATGCAGAACCAACGCGGTTTACAAAATATCACGCAACAACGCCACAAACATGACATCGGACAGACAGGAAAGAAATTATCCATCAGAATACAGGAACATCAGCTAGCAGCAAAATGGCACAATGAACTCTCCTTAGTATCGGTACATTTAGACAATGAAGGCCATCAGTTTAACTGGGACAAGATAACCATAGTAGCCTAAGCCAAACATAGACATGCTTGAACAGAGCCATTTCAGATGGCCAGTTAAGGAATGTGAGTTATTGACTCATTGATACATCAATACTTAAAGGACCACTGTTTGATTTTAGTACAGAAGCAAGCTATGTTTGAAGTTGTACTGTCATTTTTACTATCACTTTTTTTATTATGTACGTAAGTATAAAAAGCAGTATTAACTGCTGACTTTAATTCTGCAGCATTATTCAGTAATTGTGACTTTTATTAATATGGCAGCAAGTCTTTGAACAGCATCAAGGTTACTGAGTATCAATTTTTTTCCACAAATATTAAACAATGACAGTGAATTGATTATGCAAAAGAGTCTAACAAAGAAAAGTTTCCAAGGCCTAAGGAATATGCATCAACACCTAATGAATGCATAAATGGCAAGATGTTTGTGATTTTATCAATGAGATGCCAAAATACTATGATTATGAAATAATATTAACGAGGTTCACTGACTACGAACAGAATGTAAAATAAGCTACTACAAACTGGCAGGAACGAACTGATATTAGAGATTTCATGAATGTTAACACTAATACCCTAAGACAGAAGTAGCTAATTTCTAGCCCTGGGGATTTCTGAAATGGTTAAGCTAGCAGAACCTGGTTTTCTCTCCCTTGAAGGAAAGACATCTGGTATAAATTATAGCTTTTCTTAACATTTGAATGTTTAATCAGTCAGGATTTGAGTTGAAGCAATTTTCTATGCTTGGAGACTCTTAATTGTAAATAGTAGGTAATTTGTGCATAATAGAAGAACTGCTGCACAAATGAAATATTCCAGAATAAAAATTTTTAAAATTTATTTATTACCCACAATATATTCTTTACAACTTAACATGCTTTGCCTGTTGGGCAAAATTACTCAGCAGTTCTAAACAACTTATTTTTTATGTATCAACTAGCACACAATGAAATCAGACAGAATAAGCAGTTTCCATGAAGTAATTATCTTGATGCCAATGAAAGTAAAACATTTTAATTTTCCTAGTTATAAAAAGAGATCCATTAATACAAGTGACATTATCAACATTTACAAGGCATTTTTAGTCATTCACAGGCACTACTAGCTAAGAAAGCATTAGTTTCCCATCACTAATTACTCTTGACAAAGTAGTAGTGAACTGCCTTCTTGGATTGCTGCAGTCCTTGGAGCGGAGAGTGAGTGTGGTTAGATACATCCACGATGCTATTTTATAAAGGTGTTTCATGATTTTGACCAGCAATGGTGGAGGAATATAAGTTCAAATCGAGACATTTTGTATGAGTCTGAGGGGGACTTGCAGGTGGTGGTGCTTACATGCATCTGCTGCCCTTGCTCTTTAAGTATTAAACATCATGTGTTTAGAAGATGCAAAGGAGCTTAGGCGAGTTCCTTTCTAGCTTTATCAATATCATTAGTACCAACATGGATGATGACAACAGGACCCCTCTCCACTCCATTTCCTCTTGAGGCCCAAGGTGATGTTCTTAACCTTGGTTCCATGTAGTTAACACTGCCTTCAGGACTCTCACTCATAGCTGCAGAGAACAGTATCTGTCCCCTTAAATTTACTATTGGGGTATTGTGGTAGATTGTTAGTTTTATCATTCTCAGCTACACAGCTGGCATGAGCCTTGTAATTGTTGGACAGTTGCAAGGACAGAGGCCCTTTGAGGTCTGTCCTATGGGTCCCCATTCCCACCTCAGCTCCTACCATACCCACTTGTCCTTGACAAAGACCAAGTTTGAAGTACCTACTCTAAGGCATGTGACCATCTCTTGGAGCAAAGTATCAAGGTAACTTTTCCTCTCCCTGATTTGGCACAATATCTGCTGCACAGAATTCAGCTTAACTTGGATCCAAAGTTGTTCAAGCTGCAAACACTTGCTACAGATGTGTTCCCTGTGGATAATGTTGGTGTCCAGCTGCTTTGATATGCTTCATCTGCAGCACGTTACCCAATTTGCCATCTCTATCGTATTTGAATTAAGTTATTAGCAAAATCACTGCAGTGTCTTAGTTACTTACACTTAAAGAATCCCAACTGTTAACACTTCATTCAAATTTTTCCCTTTTTTAACATATCCGTATCAATCTTACACTGAACAGCCTATTTTTTAACAGAAGAACAAAAGAAAAAAAGTACCAGCGACCTGTATACAGTCTTAATACTTGACTTTAAATTTAAAGATCAGAAATACTCTTCAATCAGACGCTTTGCTTAGACAAAAGCAACCAAATCACTCGTTCCTCTGCTGAACTTCTTGAGACAGTCAACTCCAAGACTGAATATTAAGTCACACCGTCAAGTGCTCAGTAACACTAAGTTGGTTGCTTATATATATATTGCCAGAGCCAGCTCTTTCAATGCATCCCTTGAAAATAAGCCTATTCAAAGTTTGAAAATACAGAATTTTAAGCTGCAGATTTCACTTTAAAGCCAACTACAAATTACAAAGCAAATTAAGTTTGTGCATTTTGAAGATTTAGACACTCAAATATCTAGCAACCTCATGCACTCAGCCTAATGCTGAACTAGACTTATTTATTATTTATTTTCAACCTGTTTTTCTAGTCAACCTATTAGAGGTGTTATCACACATCTCTGGAGTAGGTGGGACTTGTACCTAGGGTGCGGACACTACTATTGCGCCTCAAGAGGGTCCCTCTTATTGAATTTGTAGTTCCCAAAGCAAAGGGTTTATTTCACTTAGTTAATGAGGTCCAGATTCAGCCAGTTCTTAATTAGGCTACTGTTCCAATAAACCCCTTAAAAATAAACTTGCTCAATGCTTACAAATAAAGAATTTTAAACTGCACATTTCACTTTACAGACAACTATAAATTCCAACCTAAATTAGATTGATACACAAATGAAAGACATTGACACTTTCTTACCCAACCAATGCACACCTTTGTTGTAGGTATGACTTTAACCATTAGAGAGTTTTCCCCCATGTTTCTCATTGACTCCAATTTTGCTAGACCATTTTGATGCTGTACTGAGTCAATGACTGACTTGATATTACCTTTCCTCTGGAATTCAACTGTTTTCTCCATGTTTGGACAAAGGGTGTAATGACATCAGAAGTTGAATATCTCTGGCAGAAGCTAAACTGAGCATCAGATGGCAGGTTATTGCTGGGCTTGGTATCATTGTCATTGATTCATTCCATCACTTCACTCATGATTAAGAGTAAACTGATGAGAATATAATTGACCAATTTGCAGTTGTCCTGCTATTTTGTGGACAGCACATTCCTGGGCAATTTCCACATTGCCATGAAGATACCAGTGTTGTAGCTCTACTGGAACCACTTAGCAAGGGGGCAAGATTAATTTTGGATCACAAATTATCAACAAGGTTGCTGGGATTTTGTTAGGGCTCACATTTTTAAAAGTATCCAATGCCTTTACCTGTGTTTTGACTTCATGTGGAGTGATCTAAATCAGCTGAGCCCTAGCATTTTATGAAGTAGGAGCCTAAGGAGGAGGTTGAGATGGATCTTCCACTTGGCACTTGTGGTTGAAGATGATTGCAAAGCTTCTGATCTGTTTTTTGAATTGCTGTGCTGGACTTCTGAATCATTGAAGCTACAAGTACTTTTTTATTCATTTGTGGGATGTGGGTATCTCTGACTAGTCAGTATTTATTGCCTGTCCCTGGTCGCCCTTGAGAAGGTGGTGGTGAGCTGCCACCTTGAAGCATTGTGGGTTGACCTACAATGCCTTAAGGAAGGGAAAGCCAGGATTTTGACCCAGCGACAGTGAAGGAATGGTGGTATTATTTCCAAGTCAGGACGGTGACTGTCTTCGAGGGAAACTTTGAGGTGGTGGTGGTGTCCCCATGTATCTGCTGCCCTTGCCCTTCTAGGGTGATTGTGGGTATGAAAGTGCTGTCTAAGGATCTTGGGTGTATTTTCCTCCACCTCCTGTTGGCTGTTCAATTGTATACCACCATTCATGGCTGAAAGTGGCAGGAATGTAGAGCTTAGATCTGATTTGGTGGCTGAGGGATCACTTAGCTCTGTCTATCACATGGTGCTTCTGCTATTTGTCATGCAAATAGCTCATTGTTGTAACTTAAGCAAGTTGAAATCTCCACAAGGCCTGTAAAGTTGTCCGTTTGGATACTAGTATGGACAGGTGACTCTGCGATAGATAAATGAGGAAGAGGTCAATTAAGGTTGTCCCTCTTGTTGGTTTCCTCATAACCAGGCACAGATCCAGTTTAACAACTCCATCTTTAGGACTCAGACAGCTTGGCTAGCACTACTACAACCAAGCCACTTCTGGTGATGGAAATTGTCCCCCACCTTGAGGACTTTCTGTACTGATACCCTCAGTTATTCCTCCAATTGATGTTCAACATGGAGGAGTATTGATTCATCAGCTGAAGAGGTAAGTCCATGTGTTTCCTTGCCCATGCTTGACTTAATGCCAAAAGACACCATCATATCTGGCTTAATAGTGAAGATTCCCAGGACTGCTCCGTCCTGACTGTATATCACTGTACCTCCACCTCTGGTTTTAACTTCCGGTGGGACAGGACAGACCCAATGATAATGACAATATTTCCTTGGCATTGTCTATAAGGTATGATTCAGTGACCAAGTCAGGCTGTTGCTTGACTAGACTATGGCATAGCTCTCTACATTTTGGCATGAGCCCCAGATGCTGGTAAAGTGGACTTCGCAGTATTGACAGGCTAGGTTTGTTATTATCGTTTCCAGTGCCTAGGTCGATGTAAGATAGTCTGTCAGGTTTAATTCCTCTTTTTCGGTTTCAAAGTGGTTTGTTACAAATGAGTGACATTTAAGTACAACTCCAAGGGCGTTTAGAGTGAACTATATGTCTGTAGGTCTTGGGTCACATGTAGACTGGACCAGGTAAGAATGACAGATTTCTTTCCCTAAAGGGCATTAGTGAATCAGATGGGCTTTAATGACAACTTCTTTTATTCTCACGAGCCATGAGCACCACTGACTGGCCAGCATTTCTTCCCCATCCCTAATTACCCTTGAGAAGGTGGTGACGAGCTGCCACCTTGAACTGCTGCAGTCCACCAGATGTGGGTTGACCCACAATGCCATTAGGAGTTCCAATACTTCGATGCAGTGCACACGCATTTTAAAAATGGCATACAAGATTTAAGTTCTCATGTTTCAAAAAGAAGTATGGCTGATTTTCGAAGTAAAATACATCCAACTTATAATGTAGGCAGGATTTCGACCCAGCAACACTGAAGGAGTGACAATATATTTCCAAGTCAGGACAGTGTGTGGCTTGGAAGGGAACTAGCAAGTGGTAGTGTTAGTTCCCATCCAAGCCACTCATCGACATGACATGATTTCAACTAACAATAGTTGTCAGTAGACTAACTTCTAATTCCAGATTTATTAATTGAATTTAAATTCTGCAAGCCGCTATCCTAGGAGTCCGTGTTCCTGGAGAATTAACCTGAGCCTCTAGATTTCTAGTCCAGTGACATTACCATTACATCATTGCCACCTCTGTAAGCCTGTCGAATTCCATGTTAACCACTTCTGAAGGTACAATATGCCCACATTCAAATTTCTGCTTTCCTCATGGTCTAGCATATTACAAAGTACATGCTAATAAAAAAAAAATTATGGACCCTAGGCAATGATAAAATGTGAAACACCCAAGTTGATATAACTGTTTATTTGTGCAGTAACTGTATAATGAAGGCTCTTTTTGCACACTTTTTTTTTGAAGGGCTCTTGTTTGCACATTACTTAGATATCTAAAGAGTAAATTTAATGGCAGCTGACATTTTCTTTCATCGATTGAGCTATATGACTTGTTACACTTGTGTATTCTGCACTCCTTTTACTATTGTAGAAGAGGAACATTTTATACTGCTCAGGAATTATCCCACCTTAATTTACTTATTTTCATTTTATGTTTGCAGTACAATCTATTGTGGATGTCTTCACTGTACAGCAATTAAAAAATAAACTAATGGACAGTGTTGGCAAGGCAGAACCTATCTATGGAATCATATATGCTTATATTAGCATGTTTAACATCGATTCTGACAATTCAAAGATAATAAAATCTAAATGGTAAGAATTACAATAATTTTAATTTTGTATACTAAAGATGCACAATTTTATGTGGTGCTGTACATAACGTATGACAGTCATGTTTTATCTTTAGTCTTGACAGAAAATAGATGTGTGGTGTACACATAATATTTGCATAACTTTTCTATGTTCAGTAGTCACAATTTGGTAATAAATGTTTACTGGATGCACAGATTTATTTTGCAATTTATCAATAATATTGAATTTGGAGATATCTTCTCAATAGAAATGACAAAGCAAGGAAAAACTGAAATGATGCTAGAAAGCAAATAATATTTTGGCCAAAAGCTTCCAATATTGGGGAACAGTAAATTACACAACTGAAAAAGTCCTGCAGCACACGTACTGACAACACTCAGCCAGGAGGTTTTAACTCCTGTTGATTTTCACCTACCCTGATTGCTGTATGATTCCCTAGCACAATGAGAGAAGTTGACCGTATTCATGCAAACTAGGGCACTTTATCCAAAACATGCCCTGCTTTTTAAATGTATTTATTTCCTGTTTTCCAGCTTAGGAGCTTAGCGCCAAGTAACTTAGCTGGTGTGTCAGTGCTCTCTGGAGGATCTGAAATTATGAAGCCAGAGTCCTAGTTAAATTGTGCAAAATAAAAAATGGGAAAAATTATTATCATCTGAAATTGTAGAACTTGATTTTGAATCCAGAACATTGTAATGTGGCAAGTTGAAAGATTATACGCTGTTCCTAATGTTATAATTAGGTTTCATTATGACAGTGTTCAGGCTGGAGTAGGGTGCATAATTAAAACAGTAAGCATGAATTGCAGAGTTATTTTGTGTTCCATATTTCATGGGAGTCCTAAATGCATAATTCTGTTTATGTCAAAGTGGCAGGTGCAGATTTTTGATTGATGTTGGTTCGAATGTATGCACAAATCCTTCCTGTTCATCTGGCACACTGAGTCCCTCAAGTATAATCACCAATTTTGATTTCTGGGTGGATGTATCTGATCATACTGGTACTCTTCAATCGTGTAACTTATCAGGAAGCATAGCTGAAAAAACTCTTGGCTACACAGTAAGTACCTGGGACATTGGAGTTGTGATTAAAGTTGCAATGTAGCAACTGGTAGATGCATCTTTTCAATATCCAGTGGTTCACAAATTGGGGTCTGTAGAGATCATCTAACGTACAGTGAGAAATGACATAATATTTGAGACATGGGGCCCACCAGTTTTGTGAATATTTATAAGTAAATATCTGTCTATTAAATACATTCCCAAAACATTGTCTACATGCTGCACCTTCATATTGAGAATTATATCGAACTATAGTTTAGATTGGTTTGGGATGTTGACGTAATATTTCTGATTGCTATTCTATTTGAAAAGGGAACCTTTAACCAAAAGAGTTTGAGAATCACTGCTTTACTGCACTGTAAATTAATGAAGAACTTCAAAGAATGGTTATGTAGAAAAATTGGCTAAACTCGAAACAGTAGCATTAAAACTGCAAGAAATAAGTCAATTTTTAAAACATCTTATAGATGCAGATAAAACTTTAAACTTTATTTTGTAGATTGTTTCTTTAATAAATTTGTGTTTTGCCTGTTTCCTTTCAAAAATATTGCATTTACACATTTCATATTTAAAAAAAGCTCTATATTATTAAGAATCAGAGTGAATATTTCATTTTAACATAGTTAGCTAATTCAACTTTTCAATTTTGCTGTACCTGTGAAAATGTGATTATACTTAAAAATGTTACCGTCCATACAAAAAGCAAATAAAATGCAATTTCTTTCTGTGGATCATTAAAGGACTGCACTACCCTTAAAAAAAATCAAAGAAAAATTTAATCAGAAAACATTTGTTTTGTATTGGCACATATTACTATCATAAATTATAGCTAAACCAAGAATATTCAATGTCCTTACTGAAGTCTAGATTTTTAAGTTTGTATTTATAATATTCATAATAAAATCTAGTTAGCAATGTCATAATACAAACCTTTAGGATAATTTTGATTTAACGTGCTATTACTAGTTTTCCTGGGTAAAGACCACTTTGAAATGAGGATTTTCCCATAAAGACGAAGTTATTTTGGAGTCAGAGCCGCTGTTGTTACCCCACACAAAATGTGTTGAATATATTCTAATGACATTGTGCTACAGTATTGCATGTAACTAAGAGACTGAAGATGATGATCCCAACTGCACTGCCAGTCACATTGCTTAATCAGGGAATTTCATTCATAGAGTCATACAACATTGAAATAGACCCTTTGGCCCAACTCTGCCTCGCTGACCAGATATCCCAATCTGACTTAGTCCCATTTGTCATTATTTAGCCCATATTCCTCTAAACCTTTCCTATTCGTCTACCCATCCAGATGCCTTTTAAATGTAATAGTACCAGCCTCCTCCAATTCCTCTGGCAGCTGATTCTGTACACACCCCATGCTCTGTGTTTTAAAAAAAGGCGGCCCCTCAGATCGTTTTTAAACTTACATACCTCATGTTAAATCTCCGGAATCAATTTGGTGAACCTCCTCTGAACTGCTTCAAATTCAACTATATCCCTCTCTTTTTAAATTAATTCACATTAATGAATTTAATTAATTAATATTCATGTTATTAAAGTTATCTAATAGAAGGAAAGAAAACTGTAGCCCTTAAGTAAATGTTGTGCTGGTTCAATCACTCTACTGCAGGTGTATTTACAATTATACTGTTCATATGAGAAATTAAACAAAGAATATACAGATGGCTAGTTATAATTGTTGCTATTTGTAATGTGGTTTCTTTAGAAAGTTCCATGAGTAACATTTAAATGATTGATAATATAAAATTATGTTAGTCATAAAATTTACATTAACTGCATGTATATCAGATGAGGTTCGAAATTATATCCAGCCAACTTTTAATGTATACATTAAAATGTACATTACCAGTAGCTTGGACTATTTTTCAAATTCCAGAATATTTATTAGGACATTTCCAACTCCACTACTGCCCACTAGTGGTCAGTATTCTTTGTCTGCTCGCTTCTGAGTAATAATTTATCATTTTTTTCTAACACAATGACAATAAATTGTTTTATGCACATAGTAAGCATTTTATAGAATACTTAAGCACTCAGTGCAACTAAAAACATAACTAGTAGTTTTTTTAAGAGCTGTAATTCTGAAATTATGCACATGTGAACGTTTTGTGAACGACAAAGTAACTCATATCCTTGCTCATATGGGAAAGATTTAATATTAACCAGGCTGCATTGTGGAATAATTTTACCTGTAGCCATTCCCCACACATAGAATATTGTTTTTACACAAAAGTAGATATGATATTTGACTTTCAACAGAAAGTGATATTTCTGTATATGAATGAAAATAGTTATGCTTTAAAAAAAAATTTTACACCTAATATGTTTTTCATTGTTCTGATTTAAATTTCAATTACTCTTAAAAAGGGATGAGAATCTAATCTGTACCTAAACCATGTTCTTATTACTTAGTAAACCAGACTCGTTTCCAAAAAGAAAAAGTATTTGGCCATTGCTCTCCCAATGCTTTGATGAACGGTCATCAATTTGAATCAATTGTTTTTCCAACAATGGCCTGCTACGTATTTACGGCATTTTTTGTTTTCATTTCACACCAACACTGAAACTAAAAATAAAACTTCATGCATTTAATTTGCATTTCATCAACAGAAGCAACATAAAGCAGATGTACTGCAATTAAATCTGTGTGGTGGCAGTAAAAGGTGTAGTACTGTTGATCTGTCTAAGTCAAGTATCAAATTACAGATCCTCACCTAGAATTTACTTGATTCAATGTTTTAATTACTCACCCTTGAGGATCCATCATACCCAGGTTTCTTTTGAATTTGAGGCTACTTAGGAACAAGCAACAACAGTGTCAGTGCGAATAGTGCAGCTTCAAGAATAATGATGCAATGCAGGAAGAAATGTAATGATCTATGAGTAAACAAGTTTGGGAATTTAGTCAACAAATGGTGTACCCTAATAATCGCACCACAACCAATTGTTCTATTCACTGTACTGCCATCCCACACCAACAATTAGTACTGAAGCCTTCACCTCATGTTTTATCCCACTCTTGCAAACTTAAAACTATTGCAAGAAATTCTGAAGATGAGTGACTTTGAATGACACAGGCTCAGAAGGCAAAGGCAAAAGGCTGGAGATAAAAGCTTTGAGGACCTGAAAATAGTGCTGCTCCCACCCACAGCCTCTAACCTCATTGTTCCCCAACCCCGCAAGGCCCGTTTCTATCTCCTTCCCAAAATCCACAAACCTGCCTGCCCTGGTCGACCCATCGTCTCAGCCTGCTCCTGCCCCACCGAACTCATCTCCACCTATCTGGACTCCATTTTCTCCCCTTTGGTCCAGGAACTCCCCACCTATGTCCGTGACACCACCCACACCCTCCACCTCCTCCAGGACTTCCAATTCCCTGGCCCCCAACACCTCATATTCACCATGGACGTCCAGTCCCTGTACACCTGCATTCCGCATGGAGATGGCCTCAAGGCCCTCCGCTTCTTCCTGTCCCGCAGGCCCGACCAGGCCCCCTCCACCGACACTCTCATCCGCCTAGCGGAACTCGTCCTCACACTCAACAACTTCTCTTTTGACTCCTCCCACTTCCTACAGACTAAGGGGGTGGCCATGGGCACCCACATGGGCCCCAGCTATGCCTGCCTCTTTGTAGGTTACGTGGAACAGTCCATCTTCCGCACCTACACAGGCCCCAAACCCCACCTCTTCCTCCAGTACATTGATGACTGTATCGGCGCCGCCTCTTGCTCCCCAGAGGAGCTCGAACAGTTCATCCACTTCACCAACACCTTCCACCCCAACCTTCAGTTCACCTGGGCCATCTCCAGCACATCCCTCACCTTCCTGGACCTCTGTCTCCATCTCAGGCAACCAGCTTGTAACTGATGTCCATTTCAAGCCCACCGACTCCCACAGCTACCTAGAATACACCTCCTCCCACCCACCCTCCTGCAAAAATTCCATCCCCTATTCCCAATTCCTCCGCCTCCGCCGCATCTGCTCCCACGATAAGACATTCCACTCCCGCACATCCCAGATGTCCAAGTTCTTTAAGGACCGCAACTTTCCCCCCACGGTGATTGAGAACGCCCTTGACCGCGTCTCCCGCATTTCCCGCGACACATCCCTCACACCCCGCCCCCGCCACAACCGCCCCAAGAGGATCCCCCTCGTTCTCACACACCACCCTACCAACCTCCGGATACAACGCATTATCCTCCGACACTTCCGCCATTTACAATCCGACCCCACCACCCAAGACATTTTTCCATCCCCTCCCCTGTCTGCTTTCCGGAGAGACCACTCTCTCCGTGACTCCCTTGTTCGCTCCACACTGCCCTCCAACCCCACCACACCCGGCACCTTCCCCTGCAACCGCAGGAAATGCTACACTTGTCCCCACACCTCCTCCCTCACCCCCATCCCAGGCCCCAAGATGACATTCCACATTAAGCAGAGGTTCACCTGCACATCTGCCAATGTGGTATACTGCATCCACTGTACCCGGTGCGGCTTCCTCTACATTGGGGAAACCAAGCGGAGGCTTGGGGACCGCTTTGCAGAACACCTCCGCTCAGTTCGCAACAAACAACTGCACCTCCCAGTCGCAAACCATTTCCACTCCCCCTCCCATTCTCTTGATGACATGTCCATCATGGGCCTCCTGCACTGCCACAATGATGCCACCCGAAGGTTGCAGGAACAGCAACTCATATTCCGCCTGGGAACCCTGCAGCCATATGGTATCAATGTGGACTTCACCAGTTTCAAAATCTCCCCTTCCCCCACTGCATCCCTAAACCAGCCCAGTTCATCCCCTCCCCCCACTGCACCACACAACCAGCCCAGCTCTTCCCCCCCCCCCCCCCACTGCATCCCAAAACCAGTCCAACCTGTCTCTGCCTCCCAAACCGGTTCTTCCTCTCACCCATCCCTTCCTCCCACCCCAAGCCGCACCCCCAGCTACCTACTAACCTCATCCCACCTCCTTGACCTGTCCGTCTTCCCTGGACTGACCTATCCCCTCCCTACCTCCCCACCTACACCCTCTCCACCTATCTTCTTTACTCTCCATCTTCGGTCCGCCTCCCCCTCTCTCCCTATTTATTCCAGTTCCCTCCCCCCATCCCCCTCTCTGATGAAGGTTCTAGGCCCGAAACGTCAGCTTTTGTGCTCCTGAGATGCTGCTTGGCCTGCTGTGTTCATCCAGCCTCACATTTTATTATCTTGGAATCTCCAGCATCTGCAGTTCCCATTATCTCTGCTGGAAGTTTAGTGACCTCATGAGTTGTCGAGATCAATGAATGTATCTTCAATTACTATTTTCTACTAACTGTACTAGCAGCTTGAAACATTGCATAATTTAGCTCGCCACAGCACCTAAACATTCATTAATAAACCTCACACCCCATGTAGGCCAATATGGCGCTCAACAACAGGCAGCAGAATCTAATTAGAAGCTTGACTGCAATGATCTAACTCCAATGAGGGAGTATAGTCATTAGGCCAGCCATTGTTGGGGCCATGGCCAGCAGCTTGGCTGAAGGTATTAAAAATGACAGTACTTTAATATCTAGTCCTCTTCACAGCCCACCACCCATTATCCTATTCTCTCTGGCACTTCAAAGACTTGTAGCACCTTTGAAAACAGCACTAATAAACCCAATTACTAGCATGGGAGTAATTGAGAAAAGGATCTTGTTGTATTAAATTATGGCATATAACTATGAGGATATTTACTGTTAATTATTTGATTTAAAATTACAAAACTGTAACTGTGCATATCATGCTGTAATTCCTAGACCCATGAGTTTTGCAGTTTAACAGAAGAGCAGAGGACATCATTAAAATGGAAATTCCTTTTGGAGAGATGCAAGATTTATCTAAAGGTTTGGATTTTATTCTTACTTAATTATGCCTCCTTTTATATTTTTCAGCATATTACATACAAAAAAATCATGCTATTTAACATAAAAAGAAACAATATTTTATGATTGCTGTAGCGCAAAATAGCCTCCTTTGAAGGAACTACTGTGTTCATGGTGGCCTGTGTATACTGGTCATTGAATCACTACATTAATGGCACATCCATTTATGGTAATGGGTTAGGTAAGTCAAACTTCATTAAATAATACAATTTGAATCCACAAAGAAAGAATATGGGAAAGGAAATCTTTAGTCCACTTCCTCCATGCAAGATATATCCTCATCTTGGTCCGGGTTAAAAACTCTTCTACAGTGTTCCAACAGAGGGACAGCAAACCAGAACAAATCAGATTTGCCAATGCTGAATATTGCAACACAGTGAAATTACAATATTCTTTGTTTGATCCTTCTTCCTAACAGACCTCCTCCCCCAAACTCACCTTTTCCTCCAGAAAGAGTCCATTTGACAATAAAGCCTGCCCTGCTCAGTGCCTTCCCTCACTTCTGCCACCTGCTGCTTTGGTACACAGTTCTTAAGATTTGCAGTCCTGGCAACACAACATAACATTTCCCAAACAGTTGCATGATTAGCAGGTTCACTCGTTGTTTCCGTGTTAGTGGCAGCAATCGCTTCTTCTGCCAGTCGATTGGGTAAACGATAAGGGCTGAGGTAATATTCAGCATTCCTTGTAAGGACCTTCTCGGGCTTTTACCTGTACGGATACCTTCCATCTGATCTGGTGGTAAGTCACTCACATTGGGGCTCCTTAGATGCTGCTTGGCCTGCTGTGTTCATCCAGCTTCACACTTTATTATCTTACATTGGGATTTAGCTGGGTTAGGTCTCCAGGAGTCTTACAATCGAATCTGCCTCAGTTTCTGCTTCTTGCTAGGTCTTCGCTGTACCATTTTCCAGGACAGGAGAAAGTCTTCTCACACAAGATGCACCCCTTCAATTCACAACTCACAGGTCACTGCAAGATTTCTCATCATGATCTGGCTCCACTCCACTCAAGCCATCACACTAATACTTCAGGTTCTGCAATACTGCTGGGTGAGCTATTTGCCTCCACATCATCCATCAGACTTATGGTCTCAAGCAACTCCCCACTGTGAACCATTTTATGAGGATGCCATCCAACTATCAGTTCATTAATATAGGCAGTTTTCAGCTGCTTGGTAACTGTGTAGTTCAGGTTTCCATTCATTCTGCATCTTATTCAGATCCCCAATGTTCTGACAATGGACCGATACTATTGTGCCATTTGGAAGGGCAGTGCTGTCAGCCTTGCAGTTATTCAATGTTTTCCTTCTCCCCCTCAGTCCATCTTGAATGCCTAACTTAGCCTAATGTGAAGCTCAGGTATCCACTCATTGACCTGCCCATCTCCAATGAAAAGTGTGGTGAGCTCAAGGAGAATGTTCATAGGAAGGACTGGGTCTCATCCAAAGAAGAGGTAGCAAGGAGAAAAGCCTGTGCTTGAATGTGGGATGCTCCTACAAGCTTAAAACATATTTGGGCTACTCTATTTACTCTCAGGAGATTTTTTTCCCCTTTATTCATTAATGGGATGAGGGCAGTGCTGGCTAGGCAGCATTTATTGCGTATTCCTAATTGCCTATAGGGGAGGTAAGAGTCAACCACATTGCTATGGAAATGGAGTCACATGTGCACCAGACCAGGTAGGGAAGGAAATGGCCATCCTTAAAGGACATTAGTGAACCAGATGGGTTTTTCCAATAATCGACAATGGATTCAAGGTTATCATTAGATTCTTAATCTCAGATGTTTATTGAATTCAAATTCCCCCATCTGCCGTAGTGGGATTTGAACCCAGTTCTCCAGGATGTTATCTGGGACTCTGGATCAACCGTCCAGTGATAATACCACCACGCCATCGCTTCCCCATGCAGAGTATGGGTGAATTGTTCACACTGTTACCCTGTAAACAATAGGGAATGGTGCAGCTTTAATCAATAACACAGACTTTGTTCAGTTCCTTTGCTCTTGAAGTTGCACCCATGGTCACTGAATCTGACGGACAACACCAAAACAATCAAATCAATTGCATGTTATCATTGTAGAAATACATGAACCCTTTTGGTCATGTGGGAATGGCCTGCATGAACTTCGTGAAAACATTCATGAGGATAAGAACAGGCTCAGTCCCATTAATACAAGGATCAAGGACTGTAAAATCCATTGCAAGGACCTCCAGAGGCTTCTTGGTGTGTGGGAATCTTGTTGTTATGAACAGGCCCTGGGGAAGTTCCAGATGTGACAGAACTGTTATGCGCCTGGTTGAGGAAGGATGGTTGCAACAAGGTTAATTTATAAAGGATCCCTTCTCTTTTGGGTACCTTTCTCCCAAACGCGAATAAATTTAGGTTTTGAAAGTAGCCAATTTAAATACACCTTGAGTCATAGACCCATACAGAACCAAAACAGATCCTTTGGTCCAACTAGTCCATGTTGGACATAGTCCCAAGCTAAACTAGCCCCACCAGCCTGCTGCTGGTTCATATCCCTCCAAACCTTTTCTATTTTTGTACCTATCAAAATGTGTTTTAAACATTGTAATTGTACCCACATCCCACCACTTCCTCAGGAGGTTCATTCGACACGCAGGAACATCGGCTTTCTCAGGTATATAGGCATCAGGAAAGCTCCTAGATTACCTGACACAGACTTCTAAGATGTGTTACCGATGACCACAGATGACCTGTATATTGATGGAATGGAATCTTTTTCTGTTCATGAAGTCAGCTGAAAATGATACGGTGTTCTCGATGCAATGTGCGTCTATTCTCAGGCACCCAGTTGCTAGAGTCTGCTGCTGGTCTTAGACTTGCTGGAACTTTTAGTTCTTCTCTGTTTCTCTGTACCTCCATTGCACTGTGGTAATAGTGACAATATTCCCTGCTATGGTGGGATCCAGTGAACCTGTGTGGGGAACATCAGAAACAGAAAAAATCTTTAGTAGTGTGAGCAGTCAAAAGGGATGTTTTAGCATAGTCCTCCATATAGTGGGGCATGTAGTCCAATGAGGAAGTCTATGAAATGCCTTCATGTGGACCTTAGATATCGGGACTTTATTTGATAAATGTAGCAAAAGCCGTGTCACGTAAATACAGTAGGTGATATTAGGTGCTTTATGATTACTGATACCTTGGCAACACTCCCCATCATCCAAGAAAGGCAGCATTGTGCATAAGAGATTTGGTGAAGTTCAAGATGGGAGGAAATCAGTACCGCTTAGACTAACATAGAAATAAGCAATTTGTCCCATGAGTCTGCTGATGTTCAGTGTGATCATGGCTGACTGATAATCCTTAGCTCCATTTTCCTACCTTTCCTCCATAATTCTGATTCTCTTATTGATTTAAAAAAGACATCTCTGCTTTAGTGCACAAAATGAAAGAGCCTGTACATTCTACAGATGAAGATTTCCACAGATTCACTGTCCTCAGAGGAAATTCCTCCTCATCTCTGCCATTAATGGACAATGCCTTACTGAGATTATGCTCACTATTCTAGACCCTCCTGGAAGGGAAAACAACTTCTCAGTTTCTATCCTGTTAAGTCCTCTGAGAATCTCATACATTTCAATCAGGTCACCTCTCATTCCTCTGAACTCTATTGAGTCCAGGCTCAACCTACTCAACCTATCCTCTTAAAAAAATCCTTCCATACGTGGATTAACCTAATGAATGTTCCTTGCACTGCTTCCAATACCAGAATATCTTAATTCGATAAGGAGATTAAAAACTGCTCACGTTATTAAAAAAAATTCTGACTTTTAAAATTTTGTTTCAATATTTTGTTTGTATATAGGAATTTCAGGTGCTGAAAAAATAGCAGTGAAAAGAATTCAGAATGCAATTTGAACAATTTGTGGCCTTATTGTGCAACCACTTCCACCAACACACAGCTTTGCTGCAGCTGTGAAGATGACTATAGTTATAATACATTTTCATACAACTCGTTTATTCCAAGCCATCAAATGGGTTAAATGAATCGCTCAGTTATGAATATGTTATGCTAGAACCAAAATATTGTAAGATCCGGAGAGAAACTCTTACGCTGAAAATCTACAGAGTATTTCCAGTATTTTCTGTTTTTACCTCAGATTCCTAGAGTCTGTTTTGATGTGATTTTGTATGTATATTGCCTGGTATGCAAAATAAATCTATTCTTTAACTTCTAATTTTGTTTTTCCTAATTTACTATGTCTCAGAATGAAAAGTTGTGAAGTCACTAAGTTCTCATTACTTAGCTAAGAACAGTTTACTTTAAGCATCCTAACTTGTTATTTTATTAATCAATACAAATATTCACTGCTGCATGTTTTTATCTCATTATAAAAATGCTTTTTTTTCTTGTCATTGTGTATAGTTACTTGCATCAGGCAGCGCAAGAAATGGTGTGAGAACGAGCCTACTTTCCTGCAAAGTAGCTGATCCTGAAGAGGCCAATCAGATGTTGTCCACGTTAGCAATTTTCTGACACAGCTGCTAATTATATTGATGATTCCCTTGGAGCTCAAATAATTATGCAGAAGTTCTATTGCCAGTTTATTTGGACTAATTAGTCTTTAGATAATTTTTTCCTTTATTTTGTTGTTGCAAAGACTCATGAAACATCAGAATATCAAACAAAAAATGTTTCTGTCCAATCAGTTTACTGTAAATGTATAACAAGAAAACAGTGTGACCAAGGTGAAAAATATTTTACTTACAGATGTTGGAACTTGCTGCCATTCTTTCTAAGTTCACATATTGCATCAGACCTCAATAGTTTCCTTACAGTAGCCAGACTTTGATCAATCTGTTATCTTTTTTAAAATACTACAGCCTGTGAATTATTTTCATGGACTTTAGAACATTTGCAAATCTTCTAGTTGAACCTTATCAATGTATCCTCCTTTTCTGTGCTCTCTATAATTAACAAACGTATTCTTTATAACAAAAAAGAAAAAATTAAGATGAAAAATGCATAAGCGAGAAACATAAGAGTGTGTCACTCTTGTGTGTCATCCCCATTATTGCTGGCATAAAGATTTGAACATCCAAACACTAGGCAGTTAAATTTTCAGCTTAACTCTGTTTTCTCTTCACAGAAACTGCCAGACCTGCTGAGTTTCACCAGCAATTTCTGTTTTAGTTTCAGATTTCCAGCTTCCACATTTCTGTGTTTAATGTCAGTTAACTTATTTAGTGATGTCACAATAACTACTTGTCACCTTAAAGAACTTTGGAATTTGTCAGTTTATATTTTAACTGATAAAACAGTCAATGATTTCTGATATTAGGTAAGTAAAACATCTCTATTGTAAAATCTTCTAGCTCTTTATTTTAACGAGATAGCCCCTTTTTGGACAGTTTAGCAGCATAGCTTTCTTTGATCTAGTCTTTTGTCACTGAAAAACATGTTTTGATAATATTGGTAGACTTTACTACTTGACAGTTGGTTGTTCTCAACACTGCTGTGTTTTATTACCAGGTTAACACTTTTTTATCACCTTGAAATGGTCTTGAATGTGTTGTAATATTACAATCTAAATGTAACTTCAAAGTTAACTTGGGCATTTGATATCTAAGGCATTAAATACAACACGTGTACAACAGCCAATAAAAATTAGATTTTTGTGGAGTTTCACAGGTTTCCACCTACATCACTGATACTGAAATAGAACTCTCCAGGGAATAATATATACCTTTGTCTCTGAGTAGAATGTAGCTTGAGTCCAACCCCTCTGAATTTGTGCTTACTATGTAATCTCCATTGAGAGTCACATATCCTTATAATAAAACTAGAAAGTTTTAAAGAAATTCAGCATCTGTGGAGAGAGAAACAGAGTTAACATTTTGAGTCCAATGATGCTGTTTCAGCATTTTACATTTTTATTTCAGATCTCTAGCATCTGTAATCGTTTTCTTTTATTTCTGAAATCATTCTGGAACGCAATTTTTCCACTTCTTTCAGTAAAAATTAAAAATCCAATGTCTGCAAATACTTTTGCAACTTTTTCAGCTATACGTCTGTTTAAATTTATGATGAAAATAGCCTTCATAAACTTAACCATATTTTAATTACATCCTAAACCCTAATAGCAAAGCTACCACTTGTCAGAGTGTAGTTATATTGTAAACATTTACATAGATTGTATCCATTATAAATGGCATGAGGTTACAGTGGAAAATATAAAAATAAGCACAGAAGGTGAAGATTGTAAAATGGGGACAATTAGATCTGTTTGTGTAGGCACAATTACAGTATGCCCTAGTCTCCCACCATCTGAAATCTATATTTAAAGTGGTGACAACCCTGCATGGTTAATAGACTAGAACCATACATCATAGGAGCCCTTTCCCCAACATTGAAAGAGCTATATCCAATTAGTTCCCAACCACTTCTGTTCCGGTATAATTCTACATATTTTTATTTTCAATTAAATATCAAATTTTCTTTTCAGTCACTAATATATTAGTTTCCTTTCCTTGTCAGGCATTCCAGAACATGAAACCACTGTGCATCAAATGATCTGACCCAAGCTCACCCTGGTTTTTCTGCCAATTATCAAGGCATCAAAAATAAACACAGTTTGACAGTAACAAAGACAGAAACTGCTACAAAAGTTCAGCAGGTCTGGCAGCATCTGTGAAGTAAAATCAGAGTTAATGTTTTAGGTCCGGTGATGCATAAAACACTCTTGCAGCACATTAGCTTTGTTTTGTAACAAACCTAACCAATGAACACAGTTTTTGAAGTGTAAGTTGTCAGCATCAGCTTCAAATATGTCACCTCTGGCCAATAAATTAAAATGTTGGTATAAGTTTTAAAACTATTGGTCCATCTCAAGATACATGACAATTTCCTTGAACTGAAAATGCTGTATTAGTTGTAAATTTCTGTTGTATGTTAATCTCAAGTAACCACATGCTTTTTCTGCAGAGAGGTAATTCCTGTACATTTGTAACTTGCCATGATTTATGTAATTTTGGAAAACTGACATATTTTCTGTTGCCAACTTTGAGGAAAGAACAACTATGGTAAAAATATGAACAATACACCGGTTTCATTTGTGAACAAACCATAGGTTGATATTTCTTTGCACTTGATGTTACTATGTGGGTAATGTTCCCAATATTCATCCCCTTTAATATTTAAAATAATAATATTGTCTTTCACACAATTTCACATATTTTAGCCTATTAATTTCAATGCATGCAGATGGTTAGAAATGTTTATTATACAGAACTATTTTAAACACCTTTACTTATTCAGGCCTTTTGTTTTTCATCATATTGCCCTGTTTATTTTTCAAGAAGTTTTGTACAGAATTTGGTTGACATAATGTTGAAAAATGCCAGTCTGGCCTTACTTTTAGTCATCGAGTCATAGGGCTGTACAGCATGGAAACAGACCCTTCAGTTCAACTGGTCCATGCCGACGACATATCCTAAATAAATCTAGTCCTGTTTGCCAGCATTTAGCACGTATCCTTCTAAACCCTTCCTATTCATTTACCCATCTGGCTGCCTTTTAAATGTTGTAGTTGTACCAACCTCTACCACTTCCTTTGGAAGCTTATTCCAAACACACAGCAACTTGTGCGTGAAAAAATTGCCCCTTAGGCCCTTTTAAATCTTTTCCCTCTCACCTTAACCTATTCCCCCTAGTTTTGGACTCCCCCACCCAGGGGAAAGATCTTGGCTATTCACCCCATCACTGCCCCTCATGATCTTATAAACCTCTATAAGGTCACCCTCAGCATCCAACACTCCAGGGAAAATAGCCCCAGCCTATTCAGCCTCTCCCTATAGCTCAAACGCTGTAACCCTGACAACATCCTTATAAATCTTTTCTGAACTCTTTCAAGTTTCACGTCTTTCCTGCAAAGTGCAATTTTATCATGTTATATTATTGGTTCAGCTCCATTCGCCAATATAGCCAAATTAGCTTCAGAAACTAGTTGATGCTGGGTTTCTGCACTTCATCTGATATTCAGATGATTCACAGAATAACTTTCAGTCATGCATCTGGAAATTTTAAATTGTAATTCAGACAAGTGAATATCTGGTCATTCTTACAGATCTTTCCATTGGGGGACAACAAAAAGATCTACTTAAGGAAATTCTGTTGAGTGTTAAAACAGTATGTCCAGAATATAGACTTATTCCCAACTTTAGTGCATTGTTGGGTAGTGACAGTAACACTGCGTTTCTGCCAACTAAAGTAAGCATTTTTGACATTGCATGTAAGTGGCTGATGTTTACTGTATTTGGGCCCAACTTGGCTCAGTGGGCCTTATATTAAATCTCTTCCCAGCCTAGATTGACAGAATCCAGATGTTGAAGGAGCCAATTTTCTTATTCACAAAATCTGGGTACCACTGTCTAGGCTATCATTTACTCCCCTCCCGAATTACTTTCACTGCCGTCTTAAACTGCTGCAGTCCATTTGGATTCTCGGAAGTTCATGAGATATAAGGGTTGAATTAGGCCATTCAGCCCATCAAGTCTGCTCCACTGTATGATCAGGGCTGATATATACCTCAGTCCCATTTTCCTGCCTTCTCCCTATAACCCTCAACCCATTAATTAAAAATCTCTAACTCCTCCTTAGATTACTCACTGTTGCAGCATCCACTGCACATTGGGATAGTGAATTCCACAGACTTACAACCCTTTGGGAGAAGTATTTTCTCTTCAATTCTGTTTTAAATTTGCTATCCCTCATTCTAAGACTATGACCTTTCGTCCTAGAATGCCCCACAAGAGGAAGCATCCACTCCATATATATTTAATCTCTATCTTTTGTCATCTTGAATACCTTAATTTGATTTCCCCTCATTCTTGTGAATTCCAGAGAGTATAGGCCTAAACACACTCTTCATATGACAAACCCCTCGTCTCTGGGATCAATCTTGTGAATCTCCGCTGAACAGCCTCCAGTGTCACCACATCCTTTTTCAAATAAGGGACCAAAACTGTGCACAATACTCCAGGTGCAGTCTCATCAATGGCTTGTATATTTGCAAAAACCCTTCCTTACCTTTATATTCCATTCTGTTAGCTATGAAAGCCAACATTCCATTCCCTTCAGAGATAATAGGAACTGCAGATGCTGGAGAATCTGAGATAACAAAGTGTAGAGCTGGATGAACACAGCAGGCCAAGCAGAATCTTAGGAGCATAAAAGCTGACGTTTCGGGCCTAGACCCTTCATCAGTAATTCCACTCACTTTCTTTATTATCTGGTGTACCTGCATATTAATTTTCTGTGACACATAAATGAGGACACCCAGATCCCTCTGCACCGGAGCACCCTGAAGGGTCTCCCCATTTAGATAATAGGTCACCTTCCTGTTTTTCCAACCAAAATGCATGCCTTCACACTTATTCACATTAAACTCCATCTGCCAGACTTCCTAACGTATCTATGAATAGTTGTAAGATTCTTATTTCCTCATTGATACTTACTGTCCTGCCTGTTTTTGTGTCATCTGCAAACTTGCCCATAGCGCCTTTTATCCCTGTTTCCAAGTTGTTAATGTAGATTGTAAATCACTGGAGTCCAAGGACTGAACCCTGTAGCAACCCACTTGTTACTTCTTGCTGCCCAGAAAAAAACCCATTTATACCTACTGTCTTCCATGCATCAGCCAGTCACCTATCCAAGCTAATAAATTACCCCTAATTCCATATGATCCAACCTGTGAATTAAACTTTTGTGCAGCACCTTATCAAACACCTTCTGAAAGTCCAGATATATTATATCTATCAGATCCCCATTATCCACTTTGCTTGTTAATCTTCAAAGAACTCTAGCAAATTAGTCAAACGTGGTTTGCCCTTCAGAACATCACGCTGACTCTGATAGATAGTGTTTTCAATTTCCAAATGTCCTGATGTTGCTTCCTTGATAATTGATTAAGACAGTTGCCCAACAACGGATATTATGCTAACTGGTCTGTAATTTCCCACATATTGCTTGCCTTCCTCCCTTTTTAAATAGGAGCATTACATTAGAATTTTTCCAAATCACTGGAACCTTTCCCATGTCCAGGGAATGTTGGAATATTGTAACCAATGGATTCACTATCTCTGCCCCACTTCCTTTAATACTCTAGGATGTAAGCCATCAGGCCTGGGGAACGTGTCTGTCCTCAATCCTAATAGTTTGCTGATTTGGTACACCAGTAGGAAGCAAGTTGCAGGAATTTGACCTAGCAATAGTGAAGCATCATCTATATGGTTCCCAGTAGGCATCGAGAGCGGCTTGGAAAGGAACTTGCAGATGGTGCTCTTCGGGAGAGGGGAATGGTCAAACCCCTCTGATAATTAAACACAAGCCCCACCTGCTATTATGGGAGTTGACATTCACTTCTAATAATTACCCCTGAAACAGTCAGAAGCTTGCCTTTCCCCTCAATCTATTAAAAGCATGGTTAAAAGAAAGAAAATCCCTAATCTCCACCTTACAAATAACAAAAAAACAATTTATTTATTTAACCTGAACAATGAACAAATCAACAGAATTACTAACAAACTGAACAAATCCCACCCCAGACTACTAACTACTTCCGAACTCATCTAAATTCCACTGGAATGCTGTTCGAATAAATGCAAGTCCCACTTGTACAAACTCAGTTAATAAAAAAGAACAATAAATTAAAACATAATCTGTCCATGTTCACACAGTCTGTGTCTTCTCCACTTTATCTCCAATGTTCCTTCTGTTGATTTCACGTCACAAATGCCTTTCTTCCGCTGATTCTGCCGTCTTGGATTTTTTTTTCCCACTTTAATTACTTTGGTGAGGACTTAGAGCTAAAATGCAGTGGTATCTTTGTTGGGTCTTTTTAGAGACCAATAATTGTATGTGAAAGCCAGGTTTGTATCTCAGGTGGTGGACTTGTTTTCTCTGTAGCTGAAGTTTGGCTGTCGCCTCAGATGGCAGTTGGCTGTTTCCTGACTATCTGTACTGGCACCCTTCAGCGGCTGCTCAGACATGTCTTTCAAAATTTCTTAGCACAAGAAAATGTACCACCTTCTAAAGGGACAATGCACCGCTTTACCCCACCATCATTTTTACCAACAAATTCTAACTAACTTTCTGCTTTCCAATTTATGACTATTCTACACAACTTTGTAACACCTTCCCCTCTAAAGAAATGATGGCTTCTTTTTTATTCTAAGTCTTAATACCATTGTTCTGAAATACAGTGGTCAGTATTCTAAAGTTATACCAATAATATGGCATATATAAAACATTGGACCGTACAGATTCTACCTTATGTACCCAATTTCTTTTAAGCCCGTGACTATGCCTCTGTAGTAACATTTTTACAACCCACTGTGCACTATTTGAAAATTAAAAGCCTATAACATAAGACTGCAATGAATTAGTCTTTTATTTTTGTCCTCAAATCTTTCCAGTAAGATGAAAGGGTTGTGGTCTGTATACACAATCTTCTCTGAAACGTTATTTGTAACACAAACATTAAAATGTTATAAGGTCAGTACCAAACTCAAATTCATTTTCTCTGATGAATATTGAGTTTCTTTGAAAAGTATCCAATTGGTCTTTCAATTCCACCATCATTCTCCTGCATGAGTGCAGCTCCAACTCTTGATTCGCTGGTGTAGATAGCATCTTTAAAAGGTTTCAAGAAATTTGGTGTGGCTAAAACTAGCGCAGTGATTAAAAGATAATGAAATGTGAGGCTGGATGAACACAGCAGGCCCAGCAGCATCTCAGGAGCACAAAAGCTGCCATTTCGGGCCTAGACCCTTTATCAGAGACGGGGATGGGGTGAGGGTTCTGGAATAAATAGGGAGAGGCGGACCGAAGATGGAGAGAAAAGAAGATAGGTGGAGAGGACAGTATAGGTGGGGAGGTAGGGAGGGGATAGGTCAGTCCAGGGAAGATGGACAGGTCAAGGAGGTGGGATGAGGTTAGTAGGTAGGAGATGGAGGTGCGGCTTGGGGTGGGAGGAAGGGATGGGTGAGAGCAAGAACAGGTTAGGGAGGCAGAGACAGGTTGGACTGGTTTTGGGATGCAGTGGGTGGAGGGGAAGAGCTGGGCTGGTTGTGTGGTGCAGTGGGGGGAGGGGACGAACTGGGCTGGTTTTGGGATGCGGTGGGGGAAGGGGAGATTTTGAAGCTGGTAAAATCCACATTGATACCATTGGGCTGCAGGGTTCCCAAGCGGAATTTGAGTTGCTGTTCCTGCAACCTTTGGGTGGCAACCCTGCAGCCCAATGGTATCAATGTGGACTTCACCAGCTTCAAAATCTCCCCTTCCCCCAACGCATCCCTAAACCAGCCCAGTTCGTCCCCTGCCTCCACTGCAACACACAACCAGCCCAGCTCTTCCCCTCCACCCACTGCATCCCAAAACCAGTCCAACCTGTCTCTGCCTCCCTAACCTGTTCTTCCTCTCACCCATCCCTTCCTCCCACCCCAAGCCGCACCTCCATCTCCTACCTACTAACCTCATCTCACCTCCTTGACCTCTCCGTCTTCCCTGGACTGACCTATCCTCTCCCTACCTCCCCACCTATACTCTCCTCTCCACCTATCTTCTTTTCTCTCCATCTTCAGTCCGCCTCCCCCTCTATCCCTATTTATTCCAGAACCCTCACCCCATCCCCCTCTCTGATGAAAGGTCTAGGCCCGAAATGTCAGCTTTTGTGCTCCTGAGATGCTGCTGGGCCTGCTGTGTTCATCCAGCCTCACATTTCATTATCTTGGATTCTCCAGCATCTGCGGTTCCCATTATCGCAGTGATTAAAACATTTCTTAAATTCTCAAATGGTTCCTGGCATTGTTCTGACCACTCAAATATTGTATTTTTCTTTAGCAGTCCATCAGCAGTGCCACCATGCTACAAAAGTTCAGCACAAATGACCAAATAGAATCTGCTCAGTCCCAAAAATTGAGCACGCCTTTCTTCAAGGATTTTCTGGGAAATTCCTGATGGCCTTTGTCTTCATGTTCCTTGGGGTCATGCTTCCATGTCCGATGTTGTTTCCCAAGAACGTCAATTCTGTCATCACAAATTTAGTTTTTGCTAAGTTTTTAACCAGTTTTGCCTCCTATAGTCTTTCAAAGAGCTCTACCAAATGCATTATGTGATCTTTGCATGAATGGCTAAAGATCACGACGTCATCAATATCAGCACAATTAGTCAATCTTGCCATAACTGTTCATAAGTCTCTGAAATGTGGCTGGTGCATTCTTCATACCAAAGAGTATACTCTAAATTGATACAGCCCACTTGGGGTTACAAATGTTGAAACATCTTTTACTCTCTCTGACAAAGGTACTTACCAGTAACCACGATGTAAATCCAATTTTGTGATATGAATGGCTGTCCAACTTCTACCAGACAGTCCTCCAGCCTTGGAATTGGGTATGAGTCCAATTTAGTTAAGGTGTTGACCTTCTGATTATCCACACAGAACTGTTGACTACCATCAGGCTTTGGAACCAAGATGATCAGCGAACTCCACTCACTTTGACTCAGCTCGATAATGTCTTCTTGGAGCATCACTTACACTTCCTTCTGTACCTATGTGGCTTTAGAAGGATTACGTTTGGAGGGATGTTGTTTTATTGGAATAGCATTCCCTACTTCAATAGTATTGGTCCTCCTCATTCTATTCCCACACACATCCTCCTATTTCTGCAAAAACCTTTCAATTTAGTCCTCTGTTCCTGAGACAGTTCACTATCTTATCCTATTCTGTAAGGATTTTCTCATTATTTAACTTACATTGCCACATGTCGAAACCAAATGATTCTGATTCTGATTCCTCACTGTGAGGGGTAGTAACTAATATCTGTTTCTCCAGTTCCTTGTCCCTGTCACAATAGAGTTTCTACATATTCACATGACATAACCAATATAATTTATATTCCTATCTGACATCATTACCAGATAATTCACCTGACTCAACTTCTCAATCTGATAGGGACAACTAAACCTTGCTTTGAAGGGATCTCCTACCACTGGTAACGGAACCAATACTTTATCCCCACAGGTAAATGTCTGAATTTTATATTTCTTATCTGCTTCTTGCTTCATTAGATACTGTGTCACTTTCTGATGTTGTCTAGATAATTCACCGACTATTCAATCTTTCACGTCAGATACATAATCCAACTGTAAGATCTCTGACTTCAGACCTATCAACTTTTCTTTGATTAATTTTAAGGCCCTCTTGCTTTGTGTCTGAATAGCAACTCAAATGGAGTAAAGTGAGTCGATTCATTTGGAGCATCTCTAATGGCGAACAATATAAATAGGATACCTTTATCCCAATCAATTGGGTAATCCTGGCAATAAGTCCTCAAATCAGTTTTAGGGTCTGACACCACCTTTCCAATGTGGATTCAGGATTGTATGAACTTGATTTAAAGTGTTTGATGCCTAAACTATCCATGAACACCTTAAATAGTTTGGCAGTAAAATTGGACCTTGGTCTGACTGAATCTTCCATACAAGAAATCAAACAACTTCACCACAACCCTTTTTGCCTTGACACTCCATAATGGAATTGCTCCAGAAACCTGATGGACTCATCCATTACGGTTACCAAATACTGGTTCCCACTTTTGGTTTTAGGAAGAGGACCTACACAAACAATCATAACCTGCATGAAAGGTTCTTCAAATTGTGGGAATTGGCATCAAAGAGGCTGGTTTTATTACTGCCTGTGACTTACCTATCATTTGACAAGTATGATAGGTACAGCAAAATTCAACCACATCCTTATGTAATCCATGCCAACAGAAGTGCTTTTGTATTTTAGCCCGAGGCTTCCTCACTACTAAATGACCACCTACTGGTAATTCGTATGCCACCCGTAATATTTACTGTCTGTATGCTACAGGCAACACAATCTGGTGAATTTCCACCCATTTCTCCTCTGTACTAACCTGCCAAGGTCTCATTTTCACTTTAGGATTATATCCTTAAGGTAATAACACTCGGGAATACATTCTAATTCCTTTTCCAATAGACATCACAATACAGATCTTTTATTGTCTCATCATTTTGTTGTAACTCCAATAATCTTTCAGAACTAAACACCTCTGGCTGATTCTGTACCTGCTTAGGTTCTTTCTTTACCATTTGGTAAGACAGAGAGTCAGCTAACTGGACCTCAACTCCTTCAACTTCCTCTTTGGTTTTCCCTTCTTGCTTTAACCTATGACTGTAGGATCTTGTCACCACAAAATCTAGAAAGAATCCAGTTTCCCACAAGGAACGTCACTCCCACTTCTGTTCCTGCTCAATTGTTTCTAAAAACTAACTGTATTCCTGGAATTGACACGCTTTCAATCACTCCCCTTTTCACTGCCCCAATCTTGATTGGACTTTCCGACCTGGCCTTACACAAGGGAGCACTAAATCTCTGTCCATCTATTCTACAGATTATGGCCCTCTCCGGTAATGTTTCAGAAGGAATGCAAATACTTTCATCTCTTACTATTAGAGGCTGAATGGCTCCCGTACCTGTCAATATTGTAACTTCTTTACTGTCGCCCCCCTGTCCTACCTGAGTAAACCTTACCCACAGAGGTGAACGTTTTGTAGAGATTGGGCACTGTCTCACTCTCCTGCACCTCCTCGAATCCTTTTGGGATTTCCTTCACTATCTCAACAAATCCCACTGGTTTAGCCTCTTTTACCACATCCTGTTTCCCAGTGCCTTTCCTAAACCGCCAGGACTGTGACCTTGTGTCCCACTCCATTAAAGTGAAAACACCTGAGGCCTCTTTCCTCCTTTTCACCCTTTTGCTTTTCTTTTTTCACCTGTGTTAAACTGTTCCCAGTATGATCTCCCATTTTCCCAACTTCTATCCTTCACGGAATGAAATTGCTGTCAGAAGTTAAGTTTTGATTCGTGCGCTAATACATATTTATCCACCATTTCTGCAGCTCTTCTTACTTTGGCAACCTTCTGTTCCTCAATATGAGTTCTTATCATTTCTGGAAGTGAGTTTTTGAACTCCTCCAGCAGAATAATCTCTCTAAGATCCTCATCTGTCTTTACCATCTTTAACACTGTCACCCATCTGTCAAAGTTACTCTGTTTAAATTCTTTCAAACTCAACATAACTCTTACCAGGTTCCTTCTTTATGTTTCTGAATCGTTGTCTATATGCTTCTCGTACCAATTTGTAGGCACTCAAAATAGGCTGTTTAACTTCTTCATAAATCTCTTGACACCTCATCTGATGCGAGCACCTCACTAGCCCTGCCTACCAACCTGGTCTGAACATTACCCACACAGACTGGCCAATTCATCTGCTCAGCCAGTTTCTCAAATGAAATGAAAAAGTCTTCTACATCTTTTTCATTGAATTTGGTTAATGCTTTGACGTACTTATATATCCCTACCATGTCTTTGACTACTATGAGTTTGCTCATCATCACCGTCTTCCTCACTAAACCTACTTTCTGCTCTCATTTCCATCCTTTAAAATTGACTTTCCTGTCTCATTCCTAACTTCTGAAGTTCAAACTCTCTTTTTGTCGTTCCTCTGCTTGTAACCGTAATTCAAACAGTTTCAGTTCCCTTTCTTGCTCTTCTGCCCTGCCTCATTTGACCTTTTCTTTATCTTCTAATTCCAATTGTCTAGCTTTCAGTTTAATTTTTTCTAACTCCGCTGCACTTGCCTGTTTCTTTGGTACATCTAAAGACTTGACCACCTCTTAAAATTTCAGCTTTTATCCTTTCCCAAGTTAAACCCAAATCTAACCCGTTTGATAGTTGTAGAAGTGTATCTTTCCTCTGTCTTTCTAAACTTGGCAAATTTGAAGCATCTTCAAATCCCAGAACCTCTTCAATAATGTTAAGAGCCATTTCCCTCATTTTTAATTTAACCAACACAAGTAACCGAAAGTAAACAGATTTTTCTCACCTAAGTTATATTTAAAGATCTAGCACACTAATCACCAAGTCTGTTTCAATCTGCCCAAATCTATGGGGGAAGCTTTGGCCTAGTGGTATTATTGCTGACTGTTAATCCAGAGACCCAGATAACTTTCTGGGGACCCAGGTTTGAATCCCATCATGGCAGATGGTAGTATGACAAATCTAATGATGACCATGATCCCAATACAGACTGTCAGAAAAACCCATCTGGTTCACTAATGCCTTTTAGGGAAGGAAACTGCCATCCTTACCTGATCTGGCTTACAAGTGACTCTAGACCCACAGCAATGTGGTTGATTCTAAACTGCTCTCTGAGCAATTTAAAAATGGGCAATAAATGCTGCATAGTCAGCAACACCTTCATCCTGTGAAAGAATAAAGAATTTAAACATCTGTTCCGATCCTATACACAAACCATCCAGATCCCAAACTTGAGTCCCCAGTTTTGTACGGGGGGAATGGCCGAAACCCTCTGATAATTAAGCCAAAATACAAGCCCCATCTGTATGATGAGAGTACCCCTGAACAACCCAGAGAAACTTGTCTTTCCCCTCAATCTATTAAAAGTGTGGTTAAAAGAAAAAAAATCCCTAATTTCCACCTTACAGACAACAAAAAACAATTTATTTATTTAACCCTAACAGCAAACAAATTAACAGACTTCCTAACAAACTGAACAATTCCCTCGTAGACCACCAGCTACTTCCTAACTGGTCTAAATTCTACTGGAATGCTGTTCAAATAAACCCAAGTCCCACTTGTACAAACTCAAGTTAAAAAAAAACAATAAGATTAAAACTTAATCTCTCCAAATTCACAGAGTCTGTGTCTTCTCTGCTTTATCTCCAATCTTCTGTTGATTCCACATCATAAGTGCCTTTCTTCCACTGATTCTGCTGTCTTGGATTTTTTTTTCCACTTCAATATCTTCGGTGAGGTCTTAGAGCTAATATACTTTTGATAGTCTTTTTAGAGAGCTCAATAATTTTACGTGAAAGCCAGGTTTGTATCTCAGATGATGCAGCTGAAGTTTGGCTGTCCCCTCACATAGCAGTTGGCTATCCCTCTATTTTCCAAATGCCCTCATCTTTATATCTATGATGACATAATAGTATTTCTTACGTAGGATAGGTTCGATGTCAACATCATCAGCTTTTAAATTCACTTGGCTGTCTGTATGTCAGTGTTTGGTTTAAATTGGGGTGCCATCATGTGGGCTACTTTGTCCTGGATGGTGTCAAACTCCTTGTATGTTGTCAAGAGTTGGATATATTCAGGAAAGGGGAGATTATTCTTTCAACTTCATGATCTATGCTGTAATAGTTGTACTTATAATAGAACAGGCACTTCTTTCTCAGTCCAAATTGGCCAACTGCAGTTTAAAATTGCAGGCAGAAAGGCAACAGGAGCCAGTAGGATCCTTTATAAATATGCATATTAGGCTGTGAGGATATCTTGGGGCGCTTTCTGAAAAATAATTTGAAACCTAAGCTGGAAGTACCTGCCAGAAACAGCGCCAAATGACAGAAAGTAAAGCAGGTTTAAGTTCTAGTTTCCTCCAGAGCAACCACAGGCATTTTTCTCCCCAGGATTCTCACCCTACCCCTGAAATGCACTTCCTTACTTGACACGCAAGTGTTTAGCGACTACCTGCTTCACTTTGAAGAGCTGTCAAACACATCTCCAACTTCCCAAACATTTTGTTTGACAACGAGCATGTGAACAAGATTTGGCTATTCACTCAAGTATTTTGAGTTATATTTAGAAATATTGTTTAAGAGCGTGCCAGTAGTGCCCAAAATCTATCAACAGCAACTTAAAACTGGATATCTTACTTTCACGTGCGCTGTCACAAGTGCTTTTCCACTCCAAGTGGCAGAAACATTTAACTTGCCCTTGGCATTGTCTTTCTCTCTGATAACTTAAATTCAGACATTTTGTCTGTATCTATAAGTGCTATACTTGACTGCTCTTCTCATAATACATGTTGGGTGATTATCCTAGCAAATGGACCTGGGAAGAGTCTATCGATTATATATTCTACAAATTGGCATTTCTGGCTTCAATACATATTCAATGCCTATAGCCTTTATCAACTTGTATGAAATCATTTTGGCTTAAGATGCAACCCTTAAAATATAGCAATTAATTCATTTATAGAATTATTTCTATAGGGGAAGATAGTGCCAAAGTGGTAATATTACTAAGTTAACAGTCAAAAGGTCTAGCCTATGAATCATCTGGGAACGTAGTTTCAAACCCTACCACAGCAGCTGATTTGATTAATAAATCTGGAAGCTTATAATGGTAACTGTGAAACTATCATTTGTTGTAAAAACTGATGACCTTTAGAGAATGAAATTTGGTGGAGTTTTCATTAGACTCGAGACTCTCACACACTTGATTGCCTTTTGAAATCAGTTCAAGGGCATTTAGCAATGGACAACAAATGCTGACCTTGCCAGTTACATCTGCATCACATGAAAGATCAATTTTCTAAAAATTATATGGAGACAAAAATTATGAAAACTCCTAAATCACAAAATTAATTATTCAAAGGATTGGATGGTCACCCACAGCACAAAAAGTGTTTAAAGATCAGAATTTATGAGTCAGCTGACAGTGATTCCTCTGTTACTTTTGTCACTGAAATTTTAGTATAGTGGTGGACGTATAAAATTATCAACATACATCCGGTTGAATTCTGAAAAACACCTGACATGACCTATACAATTATAGATTTTTATCTTGACACCAATTAGATTGAGAAAGATAATTCTGAGCAACATAACTTTAGAATTAAGTCCTAGTTTGTTGCAAGTGGTCATTGAAATAGGAATAATGTGAGATAAAGGAACTTACATTTAAATTGTAATGACTACTTCCAAGATATCCCAAAGCATTAAACTTTTTTTTAAAAAAGTAATTTTACAATACAGCAGCTATGTAGCACACAGCAATCTGCCTTGAAATATCAGTTTATATCTGTGGAGGGTGCTGTTGTGATCCTAACTGAGGCAGAAGGTCTGTATTCAATTCAACGTGTGTCAATAATATCCACAAATAGACTGATTAAAAATATTTTACTTGTGGCACTAGCAGTGTAGTCACTGGTAATGTAAGGAATTATTTAATATCAGGTCACAGATTACATTGTTTATGGTCCAGAGAAGGGAAGCCTAATAGAAATGTACCTATCTCAAAAGAAATCAAATAATTCATGTTGTTCCGCAATTGATAGACAGAATTCCACGCTGCTATTGTACAGAAAATAATAATACAAATAATTAATTCTGCAATAAAATTAATTGCTTTCCACTTTGAACTTCATAGTGATCAGGTCACCAATGCCAGCTTGCAGCTCATCATGTTCCTGCACATCAGACACTCCTGCAGGTGTCCCCGTGAGGACCAGGTCCCCTTCTTCCAGTTTCATAATCCCACTGATATAACTGATGAGATAGGGGATGGGAAATATCATCTGGGAGGTGTGTCCCTGCTGCCTGAGCTGCCCATTGACCTTGAGCCAGAGAGTCAGGCGGTGTGGTTCAGGGATCCTGTCCTTGGGGATGAAGTCGCTCACTGGACAGGAGCAGTCGAAGGCTTTGGCTAAAGTCCAAGGGTGACCTTTCCTCTTGCACTCCTCCTGGGTGTCCCGGGCTGTCACGTCCAGGCAAAGCGCGTAACCTCCCAGGTAGCTCATAGCTTCTTCCGGCGGGATAGAGCTGCCGCCCTTAGCCAGTACCAACCCCAGCTCTACCTCCGGCTGCACCCGGCGGCTATAGCGAGGTGGCCGGATCGCAGAACCCGGCCTTAGGTAGGCACTGACCGGCTTCAGGAAGAGCAGCGGCTCGGCTCCGGGTACGGGGTTCCCCAATTCCCGAGCGTGTTCGGCGTAATTCCTGCCAACGCAGACAATCTTCCTGCCCCACTCCCAGAAAGAGTGCAAGTCCCGAGCCATGGCTCTGAAACTACAAAGCAGAAAATAGCTTCAGCTCCCACAGTCTCTCTCTGTGCACCTTTGCACAGATATTGCAAAGTCCAACTCCTCCTCGGCCTTCTTTAAACTATTCGCAATAACAACGTGCGCAAGGGTTATGGGGAAAATGTTGCAATTGGTGGAGATCGCCCAATGAAGGAGAGGCTGAGGGTTGGAGGTGAAAGGCTGCTGTGTATCGCCCGAGCTGGTGTGTCCCCAGTCCTCGGGCTCTGACTATGCTGCTGCTCCTTTACCGACTCAGCTGTGTGAGTGTGACCGCGCTGACTGCTCGCAGGCTCGGTAGGAACCCCCTTCCCTCACCCTGCCAGCAAAATACCTTTGCATTTGTCACCCCAGGCTTATTCTGTTCGAGAGCCGTGTCGTTGCTAAATGCAATTTTTTTCAGTAATATTTTCTCCTGCAAACGCTTTAATACGTTAGATATTATTTGTAATATTCTTTAAAAGTCTGTATTTCTGTTTAAAAGCAATTGTTCGCATGTGCCGTACTGTACATGATGTTGCAATTTTATCCAATCCATGCGGAAGTCAGCCCACCTTATTATGTAAGTGAGTATAAGTCCACACACGTGATGTATCTGCCTCTTCCGGGTACCTTGATTTGGTAGTCATTTCTTTTAAAATGGGTCTGTCAGTTAGCACAGTGAGGCCCAGCTCAGTAAATGTTTACAGTGCATATGATATTGACTAGGGATTAGTGCAGTGTTCCGGCCCTCTTACACTGGGGAGAAATTCAGACAACGTTATGGCAGGTTAGTCGAAGAAGTAAGTCTGTCTGGGCTGCTGTTCTGAATAATTTAGTGAACAGCAGTATAGAAGCATTGAAGTCATACAACAACGAAACAGACCCTTTGGTCCAACCAATCCGCGCCGACCATGTCCCCAAACTAAACTAGTCCCATTTGGCCGATTATAAGAAAGTGTGGGGCTGGATGAACACAGCAGGCCAAGCAGCATCTTAGGAGCACAAAACGTTTCGGGCCTAGACTCTTCATCTGATGAAGCCTCTGATGAAGGGTCTAGGCCCGAAACGTCAGCTTTTGTGCTCCTAAGATGCTGCTTGGCCTGCTGTGCTCTTGCAGCTTCACACTTGGTTATCTCAAATTCTCCAGCATCTGCAGTCCCCATTATCTCTGATCACCATTTGGCCAATATCCCTCTTAAACCATTCCTCATCATGTATCTGTCCAAATGTCTTTTAAATGTTGTAACTGTATTTGCATCCATCACTTCCTGTGGCAGTTCATTCCACATACAAACCACACTCTCAAAAAAAAAAGTTGCCACTCATGTCCGTATTAAATCTTTCTCTCTCACCTTAAAAATATATCCCCTGGTTTTTAACTTTCCCACCCTAGGGAAAAGACCCCTGGTATTCACCTTATCTATGTCCCTCATGATTTTATAAACCTTCATAAGATCACCCCTCCACCTCCTACACTACTATGATAAAAGTCTCAGCCTGTTTTTATAACTCAAACCTTCCATTCCCAACAACATCCTGGTAAATCGTTTCTGAACCATCTCCAATTTAATAATATCCTTCTTATAGCAGGTCTGTACACAGTACTTCAGAAGAGGTCACACCAACATCCTGTACAATCTCAAAAAGACACCCCAACTCCTATACTGATAAGTCTGAGCAATGAAGGCAAGTGTGCTAAATGTCATCTTAACCATCCTGTCAAAATATGACGCAAATTTCAAAGTATTATAAATTTGAACCCCTAGCTCATCCTATACTATTATTACACAGGGCCCTGCTATCAATTGTATTTAAGTCCTGCCCTTGTTTGTCTTACCAAAATGCAATACCTCACATTTTTCCCAATTAAACTCCATCTGCCACTCCTCAGCCCATTGACACAATTAATCAAGATCTCTTTGTGATTGTAGATAACCTTCTTCATTGTCCACTATGCCATCAGTTTTGGTGTCATCTGCAGTTTCTCCTAAATTCTCATACAAATTGTTTATATAAATGACGAATAAGAATGGATTCAGGACTCGTCCCTGTGGAACACCCCAGTCACAGACTTCCAGTCTGAAAAACAACAGTAGGCCAAGCAGCATCTCAGGAGCACAAAAGCTGACGTTTCGGGCCTAGACCCTTCATCAGAGAGCTCTCTGATGAAGGATCTAGGCCCGAAACATCAGCTTTTGTGCTCCTGAGATGCTGCTTGGCCTGCTGTGTTCATCCAGCTCCAAACTTTGTTATCTTGGATTCTCCAGCATCTTCAGTTCCCATTATCTCTGAGTACTACCACCACCTTCTGTTTCCTACTGCTAAGTCAATTTCATGTCCAGCTGGCAAGCCCCCCGAGAATTCTGTATGGTCCAACTTTACTAAATAGTCTACCATGCAGAACCTTATAGTATTGGAAACTTGATTAAAGAGTGTGGTTAAAATAAATAATGTGCAAAGGAAAGGAAGTGTGAAAAAAGGTGTGCTAGAACAAAAATGTTCTTTTAGCAAACTGACAACTTACTTAATCAATTAAGTTTACGCACATAGGATGTTGGCCAATATTCTGGTGGTTTATCATGTGCAGTATTTGGAGTTTTCCAGCCTGGAAGAGGTCGAGCCTAAATCAATAGATTGTAAAGCAGCACCTTACTACAGTGAACAAAGCTGCAGGTGCTCCACTTTAAATGTAAAATACTTCCTTTGTGTTACAATAGATGGTATTTTCCACATTAAATAAATAACTTGTCTCATTATTCCAAAGTCAGCTCGGACATTTATAATGATAATCAAGTAGGTTCAGTGTAAATTGAAATTGCTTTGTAAAGACAGAAGTCCCCTTCAAATCTATTTTTTTTTTAATCCTGTGCATTATGACTAATATCAGACGTAAGGGAGCCTTTTACATGAAATGCACTGAATGAAACCAAGGTGAAAATACAGAATGGGGCCTTTGCTATCTCTTCGACTGGAGCCATTTACTCATATTTGTTCTCCCCGACCCCGTCTCTAAATGAGAACCGAAAGAACTGCAGATGCTGTAAATCAGGAACAAAAACAAAGTTGCTGGAAAAGCTCAGCAGGTCTGGCAGCATCTGTGGAGGAGAAAAAAAAGAGTTAACGCTTCAGGTCCGGTGACCCTTCCTTAGATCTGAAGGACCTGAAACGTTAACTTTTTTTTCTCCTCCACAGATGCTGCCAGACCTGCTGAGCTTTTCCAGCAACTTTGTTTTTGTTCCCATCTCTAAATGGTTTGTAAATATGTCACTTTGAAATTGGGACTGGAGAGAATTCTTCCTGGCTCAAGTTAGAAACCAAGGGAGTAAAGAATGTTGCTTTACTTATTACAGAATATCTACTTGCACAACAAATTTCTAGAGTCATACAGCATGGAAACAGACCCTTCGGCCCATGCTGACTATGTTCCCAAACTCCCATCTACCTACGCTAGGCCCATGTCTCGACAAATGCTTTGTATTCTTTGCTGGAGATGGATTTCTTTCAGATGAGAGGTTAAACCAAGGGCTTGTCTGCCTCTTAGATGAGCTTAGACTGTCCCATAATGCTTTACAAATGCACTTTATTTCTTTCTCCAGTGTTTGTTTATTTGATGGAGTTTAACCTGGAAGGCTGCAAATTGAATTTAAACCTGTGGAAATAGATCACCAAGTGGTCTGAAGTGCAGAATTCTTGAAACTCAGGGATGTGTGAGATGAGGGGGACAGGGCCATGAGGGGAGACTACCAAATGAAGCAACAAAGGGTTCAATATTGGAAACAGCCAGCATTGCCACTTGTCTGTCTGTGCTCTGTAATCTAGTCTCTAATGAGCAGGCGATGTATTCCTCAGCAATAGACAGACAGGAAGTTCAAAGGTCTGCTTGATCCTCACTGTTTTTCACTGAGGTCCAGCCATGTGGTTTATTTGAACTGATATGACATCATCCAGCTTTGTAATTGACTGTTACTATTGGCTTCAGCATCTTGAGGCAGGAAGGGGTATAAAAGAACCATGGTGCCTAGGAAAGGATTTGTGCAGGAAGTGCCTTTTGTGAGGCTGGAAATGAAATGTGAACGAGTGCAGGAGAACGTTCACTCGGGTGCGATAGGGAAGGGTTAATAGAATCAGTAGAAATTATAACAGCAAAATAAAGCATTTGGAAGAGTTCAGCTGAAACTTGGAAGGATAACAATTTCAATCAATAATCATTGTTTTATATAAAATTAGACACCTCTTTGCAAACCATGTAAAATGTTTATCATACTCTTGGTCAATTAACAGCCTATGACTTTCAATGATACAAAATATTCGGAAAGAACGTACATAATTTTGTTTACCTGCAGGTTCACTATCCGCTCAGTTTGGATCTCCTGTTAGAAGGTCTGAAACCATTATACAGGCAAACATGAAGGTTGAATTGTTGCCCGCTCTGGCCGATAACTATATGTATCTCCTTATCGATAATGAAACGAGAGAAGCAGCAATTGTGGATCCAGTGGAACCACAGAAGGCAAGCAGAAACAGACAATTCTTTTAATTGTTTCAGCCAGTTAGATGTTGGAATTACTTGCAAATTTGATGATAATGCAACTGAAGCAAATCAAAAGTTATCATTTGTATAAAGCTGTTAGTTTATGTTAATTTATATAAATGTTAATTCATAATTCAATTTGGGTCTTTAATGGGTGTCACTCAATTTTTTTTTTCTTATTCTTTCATTGGATGTGGTATTGCTGACAAGGTTATCGCCCGTCTCTAATTTAACCTTCCCAAGTCACACTTCAACATTTTCTAAAGTTCTAGAGTCACATGTAAGCCAGAGTGAGTAAGAATGATAGATTCCCTCCTTATTGGACATTATTGAACCAAATGGGCTTTGACAATGATCAGTAATAGTGCCACAGTCACCAGCAATTCCAAGTTTCTACTGACAACTTCTTAAACAACTCGCACGAAATAATGCCTCCCAATGTAAGAACCGTACACGTAGACCAATGAGCCAACACATTTGCACACAAATTCCACCAGCCACAATAGTGGTATTCGAATCTGTTCCCTGGCATATTAGCCTGGGAAACTGAAGTACGAGTCCAAGGATATTACTGCTACACCACCATTTCTCTAAATTTCAGATCTTGATCTGATCTTACAAAAGCTAACTCAGCTAAAATAGATTAACAAGACTTCAAATTGCAACATGAATGCAGAACAGTTCTGGTCTGAATATCAGTTGACTAACAGGAGTAAACATTTAGGAAATCTCAATCTGCTACATCTGTAATGTGCTATTATTGTAAGATGTTGTATCAACTGTTGCAGAAGCTTATTTCCAAAAGATTTGCCTATTAACTTGGTTCATCTTAACATAGTATAATTCAGTTTTGGGTACAACAGCATTTAAAGTTCAAATTATTACAGCATAACAGTAAAATTTGGGAATTTACAATATACACCAGTGTTTATATCGATAAATCATTGATATGTCACCAACATTAAATTATAATTTCAATAACATTATTATGCAAGTATGTCTTGGATAGCAAATATCAGATTAACTAAAACATATGAACTAGTTATTTATCGTACTACTGTGTGTGGGAACTTCGGGTGTGCAAATTGGTTATCAATCCCTTAACAAAACACTCCAAAAGTTTGAGAGTTTTGAACCCACAATAAAAAATCTAATGCAGTATTGACCATTGACAGATTATGGAATTTAATGGCTGAAATTCCTACATTGTACCTAAACATTAAGGGGCCCTAAGCTTTGATGCTTGTTAACCTATCCCCAAGCCTCTGAACCATATTCCCAAGGGGAATGGTGCAGAGTGAATATCATGCAATCAGCATGTTTTCGAAACACACTGATCAAATAATTGAATGTTGTGTATGTAATGATAACCCAACCTGAATGAAGACAGTGGAAAAATCCAATGAAAACTGCTGTTTCACTCAATTTCTACATCATAGGCGGGACAGAGGTGGATGAAAGAGGGGAGGGGGAGTTGCATTTTTGAAAAAGGAGTGTATCCCAGCAGTAGTCAGAGATGAATTAACTGAGGGATCATCAGTGAGGCTTTGTGGGTGGAGCTAAGAAATAACAAGGGGATGGTGACATTATTGGGCTGTACTATAGGCCCCCAAATTGTCAATGGGAATTAGAGGAGTAAATAGGCCGGAGACTGGGGAGACTTGCAGCAGCAATAGGGTTGTCATAGTGTTAAGGACTTACATGGGTGGAATTTCTTAAATGTGTTCGGGAACGTTTCCTCAAGCAGTATACAGGGGGTCCTACTTGAGAAGAGGCAAAACTCGACCTACCCTTCAGAATAGGGCAGGACTGGTGACTGAGGTGACCACGGTGGAGCACTTTGGGACCAGTGACTATAGCTCTATTAATTTTAAAATAGCTATGGAGAGGGACAAAACTGGTTCACAGGTTCAAGTTCTAAATTGGGGCAAGGCAAATTTTGCTGGAATTAGACAGTGGTTAACTAGAGTAGTTTGTTTGCAGACAAAGAGACCTCTGGCAAGTGGGAGGCCTTTAAAACTTAGCTAGAGTTCAAGGTCTGTATGTTTCTGTGAGGGTCAAGAGCAAGGTTGGCAGGAGTAGGGAACCCTTAATTACATGAAATATTGAGGCTATGACCAGAAAATAGAAGGAAGCATAGCTCAGATACAGGCAGTTGGAATCAAGGGAATCCCTGGAGGCACTTAGGAGATACAGGAGTTTATTGAAGGAAATCAGGATGGCAGAAAGGTGACATGAGATAGCTTTGGCTGACAAGATTAGGGTGAGTCCAAAGAGATTATTTCAGTACATTAAAGGAAAAAGAATAACTAGAAAGAGAATAGGACCCTCAAGGACCAGGATTGGCATTTATGTGTAGAACCACAGGAGATGGGCGATGCCCTCCATGAGTATTTCTCCCGTGTGTTTACCATGGAGAAAGACATGAAGACTTGGAAACTTGGGGAAGTTAGTGACGATATGCTAGGAACTGTCCATATCACAGCAGAGGAGGTGTTGGAAGTATTAGAATGTGTGAAGGTGGATAAATCTCCTGGTCCTGATAAGATATACCCTGCAAGAGGCTAGAGAAGAAATTGCGGGGACCCTGGCTGATATATTTGCATTGTCGTTAGCCACAAGTTCCAGAAGATTGGAAGGCAGTGCATATTGTGCCCTTATTCAAGAAGGGCTGTAGAGAAAAACTTGAGAATTATAGACCAGTAAGTTTAACATATGTGGTAGTTAAGTTACTTGAAAAGATTCCAAGGGATAAGATTTTATGTGCATTTGAAAATACAGGGTTTAATTAGGAGTAGTCAGCATGATTTTGTGTGTGGGAGGTCATGCCTCAAGTTTGTTAAAGTTCTTTGATGAAGTGACCTGGAAGGTTGAGAGGGCAGAGCAGTAGACATAGTCTATATGGTCACCAGACCCGAAATATTAACTCCGATTTTTCTTTCTTCACAGATGCTGCCAGATCTGCTGATCTTCTCCAGCAACTTCTGTTTTTGTTTCTGATTTACAATATCCACAGGTCTTGCAGTTTTTGTTCAGTAGTCTATACGGATTTCAGTAAGGCCTCTGATAAGGTCCCACATGTAGGCTTCTCTGGAAGGTTACTTTGCATGGAATCCTGAGCAAGTTGACAAATTGGATAAACAGTTGGCTTGATGATGGGAAGCATACAGCAATAGTGGAAGGATACTTATTGGGCTGGAGGCCTGTGACTAGCGGTGTGCCTTGGCTCGGTGCTGGGCCTATTGCACTTTATTATCTATATCAATGATTTGGATAAGAATGCACAAGGCATAATTAGTAAGTGTGTGAATGACACTAAAATAGGCACTATTGTGGACAGTGAGCAAGGTTATCAGAAATTGCTGCCGAATCTTGATCACCTGGGGAAGTGGGCGAAGAAGTGACAAATGGAGTTTAATATAGATAAGTGTGAGGTGTTGGAAGTCAAATCAAGGTCGGAATTTCATGGTGAATCGTAGGGCCTTAAGGAACAGAAGGAGCTTGGAGTTAAGGTGCATGTTTCTCGAAAGTGCAATCACAGGTAGACAGGGCAATGAAGAAGGCTTTTGGCATTAGTCAGGGAATGAGTATTGAAGTTGGGAAGTTATGTTGCACTTGTACAGGACATTGATGAGGCCGCAGTTGGAGTATTGTGCTCGGTTTTGATCACCTTGCTATAGGAAGGATGTTATTGAACTGGAAAGAGTGCAGAAGAAATTTACAAGGATGTTGCCAGGACTTGAGGACTAGGTTACAGGCAGAGGTTGGACAACTTAGGACATTCCAATTTGAGCATAGGAGGCTGAGGGGAGATCTTGTAGAAGTGCGTAAGATCATGAGAGGCATAGATAGAGTGAATGCACTTTTTTTTCCCACGGTTGGGGAATTGAGAACTAGAGGGCATCAGTTTAAGGTAAGAGGGGAAAGAATACATGGGATCCTGAGGGGCAACTTTATTACACAGAGGATGGTACGCATACAGAATGAACTGCCAGCAAAAGTGGTTGAGGAACGTACATTAACAACATTTAAAAGGCATTTGGACGAATACATGGATAGGAAAGGTTTAGAAGGATTTGGACCAAGTGCAGGGAAATGGGATTAGGGTGGATGGACATTTTGGTAGGCACGGACCAGTTTGGGCCAAAGGGTTTGTTGCCCATGCTGCTGGACTCTATGACTATATCACGGGGATTTATCTTTGCAATTACCTTTATAAATCCCAGTTATACTTAAATAACATCCAGTTACCAAATTCCTGTAGTTCTTTATGAAAACCTGTGATTTGAAAGTTGCCAATTATTTCAGGTTATCTGCGTTTTTCTTTTAGGTGGTTGAAGCAGTAAAAAAGCATGGAGTAAACCTGACTACAGTTCTTACCACCCATCACCACTGGTAAGTGATGGTGTTTTCGTTTGAAGTAAACTTAACAAAAGGAGTGAATGACATACTAAACAGAAAAAAAAATTACCATACCAGCATAAACCCCGAAAAAACTCTGTTCAATCTGGTGATTGATTTGTGCTTCTTAGCTCAATGTAGTTCTACAGGTGAGTGTCACTTCTGTATTCAGATCTGGACCTAACAAGAAGGTAAGAGTGAGATAAGAGCAATCTAAGTTTATAAAATCTGCTTAATGTAGTTAAAGCCTAATGCAGCCCAGAGAGCAGATGCAATGGAAGAGAAAAGTAAAGTAATCAAAAATGTGAACAAAAAGAAATGTTTGAGGAGGTGTTTTGTGGTCTGTCAACTTGAGGGAGGAAAGTCCAGAGTATAAGGTTGACGCAACCAAAAGGGTTTATCACCAAATGTTGGAACATTCACAAGAGGTGAGATCCACAGTGACCAAAGTGTGAGAGTAAATGGCATTGCTTGGGAGAGAAGATTGGCAAAGGTGTTATGGCAAGGAAGGACCATCAATAACATTTGAAACTGTTGGTTACAGAGAGGTGATGATGATAAGTCATCCAATGCAAATGTTGGAAACCCATGTGCTAATGTGGAATGTCAATTCTTTTTGCCCAATCCCTGCTGTTTCCTTTTGTTACAGCACTGTACCTCGCCCAAAACTTTCACAGATATTCTCAGTCTCGCCTTGTCGCAGTATCTAATCTGGATAAATCCAACACTCCATGCCATTACTTCTAACGCAAAGGAGAAAAAAGCCAATAAGGCAGAACAAAAGACAAAAGTAAGGCTGAGTGATAACACAGTGTAGAGTTGGAGGAACCCAGCAGGCCAGTCAGCATCAGAGGAGCGGGAAAGTTGATGTTTCAGATTTTTCTGAAGAAGGGTACCAACCCGAAACATGAACTTTTCTGCTCCTCTGATGCTGACTGGCCTGCTCTGTTCCTCCAGCTCCATACTGTGTTATCTCTGACTCCAGCATTGGCAATTCTTACTATCTCTGAGTAAGGATGAGAGAAATGGACAGCTGATCAAGGGTGCATAATTTTTAATAAGCCTGTTATGGACCAAACCCACTCCACATATTTTAAGAAGGTAACCTAAATCCTAACTTCTTATTTTAAATATGTCCTAGATGCAATGTGACTGGTCAAACAACTCAAATTTAAGCAAATTCCTATTTATTTAAACACTATGGTTAAAATGCAAACAAAAGAAAGAGGAATCCTGAATAACTTAACTATTGGAAAACTTAACCAAATAATACAGTACTAATTACTGACTAACTGTTCCAATATAGTAACATCCCATAAGCACACCCCCCTGGTAAAAAGGCAAATTCAGATACAGATTCTCACATGCAATTCTCCAATCCAGAAGGAAAAAAACAACAGAAAAAAATACAGTAAAAGTAGCAGCCAAGAGATATTTACTGAAGCTTCCAATTCTTTTGAGACCCCAAAGTCTTCTGAATAAAACTAAACCTACAATTTTAAAAGAACTAGAAAGCTTGGTCTGTGAGAGCTGGCCACACCCAGGCTGCTTCCATTGTTTCAGCTTTTTAAAGAAAAACCCAAGACTTCACAAATTGTTTACTTCCTTTGAGACAGCTCAACAACTCTGCCCTACAACCTATCTTCAAAAAACACCAAGGAAAAGTGACCTCTCAAAGTGACATAATTGTCACATGCCGGACACTATTATACATATAGAGTGAAAATTTGATGAAGAAGAAATGTGGAGATATCTGTGAGAGCTGCAGAGTCAAGTGGAGCTACTACACAAGTGTAATCTCACTGATATACCTTCCAAGTGACATGCCACTGTTATAGCTGGTTAATGTCATTGATTAGTTAGTGGGGGGAATATTTCTGGGTATGTCGGGTCAGAGTGCTAGTCCTGTGCCCATATGATGAGTGTTGAGGTATTCTCCATATTGGCTTATTCACATTGATCTGAGGACAGGAAGCAGACAGACACTTCGGAGGCAAAGTGCGATTCAAGATCTCCTCCAATGCAAAATGATGTCGTGAGGAAAGGAACTAACCAAATCTTAAGTGGGTAGATTGGTGTTGAGTGCAGTTGAGACAGGAGGCTGCTATAGCTGATGGAGGAGGTAGATAATGGAAGAGTTTGCAATTTGAGAGGTGGGGAAAATTGAGAGCAGTGATCAGGAAGGTACCCATGTCCTGTCTGCCCACAAGCAGGTATCTGTCCACCTTTGCCCCTCCAAAACTGTGCATATACGCATTAACTATTTCCCTGTATCGTTTGATTTTGGTAAGCTTGACCTGCTATCTTGTTTCCAGGGACCATGCTGGAGGTAACGCAGAACTGGTGAAGAAAGTGCCTGGTCTCCAGGTATACGGTGGTGATGACCGGGTTGGAGCTCTCACTTGCAAAGTGAGCCACAAGAAAACATTACAGGTAGATCACAAGAATCTGAGCTTTAACCAGATGGATCAGCTGTGGCATAATCATTGTGGACAATTTCCTGCCGGTTTCCGTTTGCCGGCCCAACTATGTAACTTGATGAAAGAACATCCTTAACAGTAAATGAGTTTCAGTAGAGTTTATGATTTTATAAGTGACAGTTTATGAAGAAGACTCAAATTATTTTGAAGTTGTGTTATCTATTTTGTCAAGACATATAATTGCCTCCTTGTTTAAATGTTATCAGATTTGCCATCTTTTGTTTCCCTGGGGACCAGTTGGGTACACTCCCAGCCTGGAGTGCTTTAGAGATTGTGGTGTGGACTGCTTGATAATTAACTTGTTTCTGGGAGATATGGGGCAGCTTTGTATGTCTGCTTGTCCTCTATCTTTCCTCCCACACCCCTCAAAGCAATATTACGTCAATAATGTAAACTTGCTAAGAGCTGTTCAGACTTTCCATTTACTGAGGGCAAGTGATGGGTGATCGCATCTCCAAATGTACCTGCTGCCTGTGCCCTGTGCAGTCTAGATTTTGTAACTTATCCTCTGTATAGCTATAATAGTAAGACCTTTCTATGCTCAAAGAATGAATTCTATATTGTTTGATATGTTTTGCTTGCTATACATAAAGCTGTTTAATTTATGAAATTATATGGTTTGAAAAACAAAAAGAGGGACTAGAAACTTCAAGAAGAGACTAGGTCACTGATTCTTACAGTGAGAGAAACCATGTTTTAAAAATTAAACTAACTACAATACATGATGTGCTTAACCATTCAGGTTGGCTCTTTGAATGTGAAATGCCTCTTTACACCCTGTCATACATCAGGACATATCTGCTACTTTGTGACTAAAGAGAATAGCAGTGAAGCACCAGCTGTGTTCACTGGTGAGTGTAGCTGAAACCTCCCTTTATGGTGTAACAAAATAATCATTCAACAGACAGATAACTCTCTGTACTGAATACTCATCAGATGTAAAAGTAATCCACATTTATTAATTTTGGGAATTGTAACATGTTGAGTACTAACCAAGCTTTCTGTAATAAGCCCAAGTGACTTTCTTTTTAAAGTTTAATTTTTATATTTTTTATAGACTAGACCTAAAATGTCCTTCAGTTTGATACTTACCATGTTGGTTCTGTGTAAATTAGCCTGTAGAGAAATCTTAAGTTGCTTGCCTTGATTTACCAAGTTTACGAACTTTTCAAATTAAGCCTTAAAAATTTGATCAAGCCCATTTTGGAGCCTGGAATGTGGGGGTGCCACTGCAGAGAGTCAGTAATGAGTTTTGAAGCATCCTCTGTATTGAATCTTAGGCCTCAGGTACTGTGCTGTTCAAGATCAGAAGCACTGCTAAGTCAGATAAATAAAGGGAAGTGGCAAGGGTTGAGCTCAAGGGCAGCTAATCAGGGAAGCTGAAGGGAAGGGGTAGTAAAGGGGTCAGTTAGCTTAGTTGGCTGGATGGTTCGTTTGTGACACAGCGTGATGTCAACAGCATGGGTTGGATTCCTGTACCTGCTGAGGTTACTCTCCTTCTGAACCTTTCCCCTTGCCTGAAATATGGCGACCCTCAGATTAAACCACCACCAATCCCCTCTCTGTCTGTAATGGCAGTGGGGGTGATAGTGATTTTGGGGGAGTGGGAGTAAGTGAAGGTTTGAGCAGCGTTGGTTGATTAAGAGGGCAATAATAGTTGGGTGGGGTAAAGAGTCCTAATATCCCAGCTCTTCAATTAGATGAGTATTTTTTGATAATTTGCCTTGCTACTGGCCATCTGTCATGCTTCCTTAATGAACTGCTGGTTAAGGGTTACATTTAGATTTGTTTTCCAGAATGTGACCGACAGCTGCCCAATTAGAACAAACCAGGTTTATCAGGCATTGAACAGATGTTAAGCAGCTTCTTTGCATTTAATATAGACAATAGCATAGATTTTGTGACCTTTACCGATGTGACTTAAGTTGAGTGATACTACCTGTCTCAGCATTGGAGGTTCAGGATGCTGTATGTTATCTGTTTTGTATATGCTGTGCTGCCCTGCTGAATTTCTAGGCTATGCCAGTTTAATCATGATCATACAATAGCTCATAAGCAGTCATACAGCACAGAAACAGACCCTTCAGTCCAAATTGTCCATGCCAACCAGAGATTTGCATTTATGTAGTATCATTGGCAACCTGAGACAAAGTACTTTAGAGGCGGTTATGTACGTTTTGAAATTTTAACTCTGTTGCATTGTGGGAAATTGGTAGCCCATTTCCACACAGCAAGCTCCCACAAAAACAATCTGATAATGACTGCGTAGTTTATTTTACTGATGCTGAAAATTGTTGCTAATGTCTGCGTGGAAATTGTGTGCTTCCACAGCCATTGCGAGGAAAACGCTGCTTTAGTACCCCTTTGTGCATTAGGAGATGAAAGATATTTGTGGATAGTGATGTCTGCCTTGCAATTGGTGATTCAGTCTTGGTTGACTTTACATTGTGATTTGCACTTTCTGTTCTTAAAGTCATTGTTCATCAATGCGAATGAAAATGCAGAGCTAGTTAGAAATAACAGTTTCTCAAAAGTACTTTGTAAATTGAAGCTCAAATCAATGGAGCGATTAAACATAAAGCCAAATGAAAGATATGAAATACACTGACCATTGAATAAATGCCATTTTTTCTTTAGTGCTTTCTGCCCCCTGTTTGTTCTAATGGAATGGCTGAGGTTTCTCCTGTATTCTGTTTATTTAGAACATTAAATGTGCTGGATTCACACTGTTGCTAAAAAAAAAAGCAATCCCAGTTTTTGTTTTCTGTTCAACCCCTCACATGTTTAATTTTATTTATGCATGTTCTAAATTTCAAGCTGGACTTGTGTCTCTGGTGTAATTATATGTTGGTTTCGGTCTCCCCACAGGTGACACACTATTTGTTGCTGGATGTGGCAAATTCTTTGAAGGATCCGGTGAGGAAATGTACCGAGCGCTGATTGACATTCTGGGCAGCCTGCCATCTGAAACAGTAAGTGTTTTAGTTTTCAGTCAGGACTGTAACTGACCATGTGTTATTTTGAAACATCAACACTTCGATTATTCATGATCTCCACCATCTCTGTTTTGTCATGACTATAATTCTGCATAATCATTTTAATATAAATATCACTGCACCCTGTTGTCCTGGTACTTTTCTAGCCTTGCTGCTTTTGCTTTTGAAACAAAAATAGAAGTTGCCGGAAAAGCTCACGGGTCTGGCAGCATCTGAGGAGAGCGATCAGAGTTAATGTTTCGGGTCGAATAGCCCTTTCTCAGAACTGATGGTAGCTAGGAAATTGTCAGTTTTTATGCAAAAGAATGGGGCTGGGGGAGGGGGTAAGCAGTAAATGTTAGGTGGGGATAGAGCCCAATGCGAGAGAAGAACAGTTGGCAAGACAAAGATACAGCCAAATCTGTCCTCTGCTGCCAGACCTGCGGAGCTTTTCCAGCAATTTCTATTTTTGTTTCTGATTTACAGCATCCGCAGTTCTTTTCAGTTTTTCCTTTTCTTTTTTGAAAATGTGTTTTTCCCTGTGCCTCCTTCACTCTTGGACATATCAGGCAGTTACCAGGTTTCGGGACTCTCGAAGACCTCATTCAAAGGACTATATCTCAAGGGTGAGTTATACTTAGTGCTGATGGACTACCTCAATTTGGCACTGTCACAAGTGACACAAACCTGTCTTCATCCAGTGTTCTCACAAATAGACTTCCTATATGGACAAAGAGAGATATAAACTAGGAAAATTAACTTGCGTCAATTTTTCCCTAATTCCAAGATGTTGAGGGAATATGTTTGCTTCCCTGGTGTCGTTGCAAGTGAGGTTAACTCTCAAGACGTAGACAAGCAATTAAGGACAGTATTGAAGTTCTGTGGTTATTTACTTGCTAGACACTGTCTCCTTCGTGTCCTCACTCCCAGCTGAAATGATGCCAAATGTCATTCATGCTTCACTTCACCGTTTCCCTGCGTATCCATCTCTCAACTTAGCAAACTGCCTTCACAATAAATCCCTTTCATGTTTCTTCAGTCTTCCTCTGCAGATTGCTGATAATTGCACTTCTTTGACTTCAGTCAACATTGTCAAACTAACCTCATGCCCACTGGTTCTGAATCTACCCTTTCCCCTTAAAATGCTGCTCTGAACATCGGTCGTTTCGACCATTGTCTTGTTTCCTCATCAGGCCCAGGATTCGTGGCGACTGCCCAAGTTATCCATGATATATTTTGAGAGCTTGAGCATTTCTGACTCAAAAATTGTTCAGATTGTGTTATTTTTGTTATCTATGAATATATGCAGGAAGTCAAGATGAGATAATGTTATCTATCTAGACTTCCAAAAGGCCTTTGATAAGGTGCCTCACGGGAGGCTGCTGAGCAAGGTGAGGGCCCGTGGTGTTTGAGGTGAGCTACTGGCTTGGATTGAGGATTGGCTGTCCGACAGAAGGCAGAGAGTTGGGATAAAAGGCTCTTTTTCGGAATGGCAACCAGTGACAAGTGGTGTCCCACAGGGTTCGGTGTTAGGGTCACAGCTGTTCGCTTTATATATTAATGATCTGGATGAAGGGACTGGGGGCATTCTGGTGAAGTTTGCTGATGATATGAAGTTAGGTGGACAGGCAGGTAGTACTGAGGAGGTGGGGAAGCTGCAGAAGTATTTAGACAATCTAGAAGAGTGTTCCAGGAAATGTCTGATGAAATTCAATGTGAGCAAATGTGAGGTTTTGCACTTTGGAAAAAAGAATACAGGCGTGGACTATTTTCTAAACAGTGAGAAAATTCGCAAAGCAGAAGTACAAAGGGATCTGGGAGTGTTGGTCCAGGATTCTCTAAAGGTTAACTTGCAGGTAGAGTCCATGATTTAGAAAGCGAATGTAATGTTGTCGTTTATCTCAAGAGGGTTGGAATATACAAGCAGCGATGTGCTTCTGAGGCTTTATAAAGCTCTAGTTAGGCCCCATTTAGAATACTGTGTCCAATTTTGAGCCCCACACCTCAGGAAGGACATACTGGCGCTGCAGCGTGTCCAGCGGAGATTCACATGGATGACCCCTGGAATGGTAGGTTTAACGTACGATGAATGGCTGAGGATCCTGGGATTGTATTCATTAGAGTTTGGAAGGTTGAGGGGAGATCTAATAGAAACTTACAGGATAATGTATGGCTTAGAAAGGGTGGACGCTAGGAAGTTGTTTCCGTTAGGTGGGGAGACTAGGACCTGTGGGCACAGCCTTAGAATTAGAGGGGGTAAATTTTAAAACGGAAATGAGGAGACATTTCTTCGGCCAGAGGGTGGTGGGCCTGTGGAATTCATTGCCACGAAGCGCAGTGGAGGCCGGGACGTTAAATGTCTTCAAGGCAGAGATTGATAAATTCTTGATTTCGCAAGTAATTAAGGGCGATGGAGAGAGTGTGGGTAAGTGGAGTTGAAATGCCCATCAGCCATGATTAACTGACAGAGTGGACTCAATGGGCCGAATGGCGTTACTTCCACTCCTATGTCTTATGGTCTTATTTTTCCCAGCGCAGCCATAGAAGCCCCTTAAATGGTTTCTTTTTCTGTGCCCAGTGAATCAACTGCGGTATGCCCTCGAGCTAAATCCGCAGTCCCCTGCTGTTTCTAATGTTATGGCTAAGACAGGAAGGTGAATTCCTTTCTGATCTTTGAAAGATCTTCGGGGGCATGCAGGAAGTCAGGTTGAAGTCAGAAGCAGATCAGCCGTGATCTATTGAATGGCAGAGCAGACTCAAAGGGCCAAGTGACCTACTCCCCTTGTTTGCATGTTCCATGTCCCACTGGTCATAATAAAGTTTGAATTTAAAAAAAAGGTAAAATTGCTAGTTCAAACTATATATACTCAGTATCAGAAACAAGTCAGCCCAATTTCTTAAGTAACGAGTAAAGGAATAGTTTATTACAAAAAAATTTACTGAAGTAAGGATATCGAGATTATTAACAAAAAGTTTAAACTATGGAAATATATGCAGTTGCACTTGCTAAAAAGGAACACATAGATTTGCACATAATCTCCAAATCTGTGAAAAAATATTACAGCTCTATAGAGTGGTTTCATTAAAGTGCTTTGGTCATGTAACAGTTAAATTCAGAAAAGAGGAATTATTGATATAACAAGGTGTGGAGAGGCCACAGCAGGCCAAGCAGAAAGAAATTTTTCCGAAGAAGGATCTCGACTCAAGATGTCAACTTTCCTGTTCCTCTGCTGCTGATCTCCAGGCACTACAATAGTTTCCACTATCTCCTTCATCCAGCTCTACACCTTGTTATCTCAGATTCTCCAGCATCGGCAGTTCCTACTATCTCAAGCAGAATTACTCACAGATTGTCCGAAATGCTGATTTCTAGCCAAAGTCAATTTGTGTACTGGTGCTGGGATTTCTTCCTGGATCAGTTATGTCTAGCTGAAGTCACTTTTTTTTTCTGGTGACAGTGGTGATAAATTATAGATTCTCCTTTAGGAAACCCTTCACTTGTGGAGATGAGTCTTTCTGTGTATGTGCAACATTCAAACTTTGGGATTCATTTAGAAGAAAAGCCAAAAGGGAAAGGAGTAAAAGTTGTTCCTGGCAAGTTACCTCTCACACTGCCTGTTCAAATCCTATATTTTTATTTTACCCACGAACTAGGTCACATGACTGTTTTCTGAAAGTATTGTAGGCTTGCCACCTTCATTCCAAACTCCCTACAGAAGTAACATTGAAGCACCTGTAGTCAGGGTCTTTAAGTTTGGAAAATATTCTTTCCAAAGAATTCAAGGTTCTGTGTCTGATCAAGTATATTGCAAACTAATATTATGAATAACACATCTTTGTTACAAAAATCTATACATTATCATTGATGCTGCCATCTGCAAATCCAAGTTCAGCTTGCAGATGTATTTTGATGACATCCAGTTTTACCCTCTCACCTTCACCACTGAGTCCAAGATACTGGTAATACTATCTTAACTATGTCTCCAGTATTAAGCCTTAGATAAGTCTTGATTTCCTCCAGCTCAGCATTGGATCCCTGTTCCTTAGTGTGACTATTTCATTGACCTTGTTCACATTTTCAAATTGACGGTTTCACTTCCTTTCTAATCATGTTTTTTTTTCCCAACTCTGTATCCTCTGACCCAAGTTCACGATTTATTTGTTACAGCTGGATTGGATTTTGAAGTATACCTGACCGACGTTTTGAGTGGCTGTGATCATAATGTCTGGGATACTGGGGAGGCATTGGCCTAGTGGTATTATTGCTGAACTGTTAATCCAGAGACCCAGGTTCCACCATAATTTGGATTCAATAAATATCTGGAATTAAGACGCTGTTGATGCCCGTGAAACCATTATCGTTTGTTGGAAATGCTCATCTGATTCACAAATGTCCTTTAAAGAAGGAAACTGCTGTCCTTGGTAACAAGGTGTAGAGCTGGATGATCACGGCAGGCCAAGCAGAATCAGAGGAGCAGGAAGGCTGACGTTTCGGGCCTAGACCCTGAAACTTCAGCCTTTCTGCTCCTCTGATGCTGCTTGGCCCTCTGTTTATCCAGCTGCACCCCTTGTTATCTCAGATTCTCCAGCATCTGCAGTTCCTACAATCTCTGAAACAACTGCCATCTGGCCTACATGCAACTCCAGGCCCACAGCAATGTGGGTGACTCTTAACTCTCCTCTGGGCAATTAGGGATGGGGCAATAAATGCTGCCTGGTCAGTGTCACTTTCATCCCGTAAATAAATAAATCTTTAAGAAAAAAACTTTTCCTAAGTCTTCCGTTTCACCTCCTATCTCCTTTACTTCAAAATATAATTAAAAGCATGAAAAAGCCTTTTTAAACAGTGCTGTTAGTCCTAGAATCTCCCAGGGGAGAATATATCCTCTCAGCATGCTCTGATATTGTATTTTTTTTTCTCATTCTTCTAAACGGTCAGACCTGTACAGGCCCAATCTGCTTAACCTGTCTTTCGTAAAGCAATCCCTCCATCCATGAAAATAGCCCAGTGAATCTCCTCTTAAACAGCTTCGAGGATAAGTATATCTCTTCCTAAAGAAACCTAACTGTGCGTATTATTCCAGGTGTGAACTCACCATTGCCTAGTATAGCCCTAGCAGGTGTTCTGTACTTTAATGCTCCATTACCCTCGCTATGAAGACCTATATTCCTTTGCCTTCCTAATTAGTTGCTGCCCTTCATTTGTGATTCACCTACAGGATGGTCAGATTCCTCCATACTGTGCTATTCTGCAGTTTCTCTCCACATACATAATATTCTGCTTTCCTTTCTTCCTGCTAAAGACAGCCTTACATTTACTCCACCTGCCATTTTTTTTTATCATTCTATCCATACACCTTGGCAGACTCTGCTATCCTTCTTGCGCCTTACATCTTAGTATCATTGGCAAAGATGGTTCCAATATACTTGGTCCAATATACATCAAAATGAGCAATAGTGATTTTAAACAGTTAAGGCCCAGTGCTGATTTCTGTGGCACACCAAACATTATAGCCTGCCAACCTGGAAATGACTCGTTTATCCCAACTCTTGTTTCCAGTTCATGAGCCAATTTCCAGCTTCCCATAATGTATCACCCCAAAACCACGCGATAACCTTTTATGCAGCACCTTATTGAATGCTTTTTAGAGATCCAAACTTTTTTGATTTACTGATTTCCCCTTTTTGTTTGATTCCACCTGTTTGTTACATCCTGAAAGAACTCTGATAAAATGTTTGAACATGATTTCCTGTATTGATTTTAGCAATTTATATTATGATGTTTAAAATTCCCTGCTGCTGCCTCCTTAATAGGAGATGTATTTTCCCCAATAATAGATGTTATCCTAACTGGTCTATAGCTTCCAGCTTTCTTTCTCCCTCCTTTTGTTCAATTTACAGTTTCACTGGGACATTTCCAGAATTTTGGGAGGTTACAAATACTGCATCCACTCTCCTGCAGCCCATTCTTTAAAGATCCTTAAGTTCATGCCATCAAGTCCTGAGGACTTACCAGCTTTTACTCCCATTACTTCTCCTATAACCTTTACCCTCGTAATTGTTTCTTTATTTTCAGTTCCTCCCTCCCTTTTGCCTCTTTATTTTCTATTATTTTTAGGATGTTCTTTGGGTTTTCTACTATAAGGATATAAACTAAGCGTTTGATTAAGGTCTCCACCGTTTCCACTCTGCACCATTATTATTTTCTCAGTCTCACTCTTGGGGATCAATGATCATTTCAGTTCTTCTGTTTCTTTTGTGATATCTGTGGACATTTTTTACTGTCTGCTCTTACATTTCTTGCCAGTTTACTTAGACATTCTAGTTTTGCTCTCTTTCTTTCAGGTATAAAGTCATAGAGCCATACAGAACACAAACAGATCCTTCAGTCCAATTTTCAATGCCAACCAGACATCCCAATCTGACCGAATCCCATTTGCCAGCATTTGGCAAATATCCCTCTAAACTCTTCCTATTCGTATACCCATCTAGATGCCTTTTAAATGTTGTAATTGTACACACCTCTACCACTTCCTCTGGCAGCTCATTCCATACACACCACCCTCTGCATGAAAATGTTTCCCCTTAGCTCCCTTTCAGATCTTTCACCTCTCACCTTAAACCTATGCATTCTAGTCTGGACTTCTCCACCCTAGGGGAAAATAACCTTGGTCATCCTTGGCCCTCACGATTTAATAAACTTCTGTAAGGTCACCCCTCAGCCTCCGACGTTCCAGGGAAAATAAGGCCAGCCTAATCAGCCACTCCCTACAGCTCCCTTCTAAACCAGGCAACATTCCTGTAAATCTTTTCTGCACCCTTCCAAGTTTAACAACATCCTTCCTATAGAAGAGTGACCAGAATTGAACACCATATTACAAAAGTGGCCTAACCAATGTCCTGTACAGCTGCAACATGACTTCCCAACTCCTATACTCAATTCACTGAACAATGAAGGCAAGCATACCAAATGGCTTCTTCACTATCCTGTCTACCTGCGGCCCCACTTTCAAGGAACTATATGCCTGCACCTCTAGGTCTCTTTGTTCGGCAACACTCCCCAGGGCCCTACCATTAACTACCCTGGGCTTGCCTTGCCAAACTGCCACTTATCAGCCCATTGGCCCATCTGATCAAGGTCCCATTGTACTCTGAGCTAATCTTCTCCACTGTCCACTACACCGCCTATTTTGATGTCATTTGCAAACTTACTAACCATACTGCTGGTTACCAGCCTTCAGTCCTAAAAGCAGTCCTCCAACACCACCCCCTAGCTCCTACCTTTGAGTCATTTTCCCAGTCTTCTGACCAGTTACTATATTTCATAGCGTTGGATGCCTTTTTGTTCAATTTGAAACCACTCTTAACTTCCTGAGATAGACACATATGGAGCACTTCACCATAGACTTTTTATTTCCCAATGGAATTCCTATTGGCATAAACATTCACCAAATGTATTTTTTTTAGTGGAAACTAACGAAAAGGATGGTGTGACATTGGCAGAAGAAGAATTACTTCTAATACTACTAATCTGTAAGATTTAGATCTAAGAATTACTTCTAATCTGTAATGTGAAACAAGATGAGCGATGTGTAGTAACACTGCAAGTATTAATGGGAATTATGGCAAAATTAGTGCTTCAGTATTCCCAATTTCTACATGTTTGACATTAAATTTAACATATATTTTTGCCTTTAGAGGGTGTACTGTGGACATGAGTATACCATCAACAATCTCAAATTTGCCCGTCATGTTGAACCAAACAATGAAGCAATCAGACAGAAATTAGCTTGGGCAAAGGTAAGTTTGCTTATCCTGATGCAAGTCATTAGAGTCAAACGCTCCTGGGATTTGATTCTTCTGATGTGTGATCAGCCCAGTTCCACCTTTTGATCTGATTCCTGATCTACTGGCCGTATGAATTAGCTGTCATGTTGGGTAGGTTCAGCCCCTGGCATCTAGAATCGTAGTTGATTGATAGAATCTGTACAGTGTGGAAGCAGGTTTTTTGGTCCATCAAGTCCACACCACCGCTCCAAAGAGCATCCCACCCAGACCCAGCCCTCTACCGTATCCCTGTAACCCTGCATTTCCCATGGCTAACCCATCTAACCTACATATCTTTGGACACCATGCATAATTTGGCACAACCGATCCATCTAACTTGCACATCTTTGGACCTCAATATTGTAAAGGATTATTTTCCCTTAATTTGTCTTTTAAGTTTTGAAGATGTTTGGAACAAAATAATCTTGATTAAAGCAAAATATATTAGTTTCATGACCTAAAATTAAAAATCTTATGTGTTCTGTACTGCTAATTCGCATTACAGGGCTAATGGTAAGATTCTTAGCAGTGTAGATGAGCAGACAGATCTCAGTGTACATGTACACAGATCCTTGAAAGTTGCCACCCAGGTTGACAGGGCTGTTAAGAAGGCATACAGTGTTTTAGCTTTTATTAATAGAGGGATCGAGTTCCGGAACCAAGAGGTTATGGTGAAGCTGTACGAAACTCTGGTGCGGCCGCACTTGGAGTATTGTGTACAGTTCTGGTCACCGCATTATAAGAAGGATGTGGAAGCTTTGGAAAGGGTACAGAGGAGATTTACTAGGATGTTGCCTGGTATGGAGGGAAGGTCTTACGAGGAAAGGCTGAGGAACTTGAGGCTGTTTTCATTAGTAAGAAGAAGGTTGAGAGGTGACTTAATTGAAACATATAAAATAATCAGAGGGTTAGATAGGGTGGATAGGGAGAGCCTTTTTCCTAGGATGGTGATGGCGAGCACGAGGGGGCACAGCTTTAAATTGAGGGGTGAAAGATATAGGACAGATGCCAGAGGTAGTTTCTTTACTCAGAGAGTAGTAAGGGAATGAAACGCTTTGCCTGCAACGGTAGTAGATTTGCCAACTTGAGGTACATTTAAGTCGTCATTGGACAAGCATATGGACATACATGGAATAGTGTAGGTTAGATGGACTTGAGATCGGTATGACAGGTCGGCACAACATCGGGGGCCGAAGGGCCTGTACTGTGCTGTAATGTTCTATGTTCTATGTTCTATTACCAATATTGGGTAAATTTAACTTTTTTTTTGTATTTGATTTTAGGAGCACTATGATCTTGGAAAACCCACCATCCCATCCACTATTGGGGAGGAGTTCACTTATAACCCTTTCATGCGAGTGAGGTACAGCGAAATCCAAGTTTGACATTTCTAAAACTTTTGCATCTTTTCTGTCAGAATTCGGACTTGTTGCCAAGATGAAATATAAAAAGGCAGAATTGTGAAACATATAATTAACTTCCTTTTATTAACTTTATTTGTCTTATTAATAGTTGACCTAACCATAATTTTCATCTCATGGAAATTTTCAAAAAAAAAACAAAGTACCTGCATAAAATATAGCAGAGAGGCAATGTGAGGTGCACAGCTAAAGTGACTAGGACCCTAATAATACCCCATTTTTAATAACTTACCTGTTTTTAATACTCATGGAGCTCTCACGTCCTCCAGAGCCCTCTACCATTTTCGTTCCTCTTCGAAGTGAGATGTTCTCGTAAACAATTCAGAGGGACTTTTCCCCTTCCTGCTGTGGTTTGAACAATTGGGAGAAATTTGGGGAACTATGGTGAAAATGATTAGATCAGCATTTCGACAACAAGAAAAAGGTTCCAGTTCCGTCCCTAAGCCTTCAGTGAGTGACTTCAGATTCTCACTGTTAAGTTACCACCACCTGATTTCCGTGCATTTGCACCTCATGAAAAACTTAATTCCTCTTATTTATTCGCCACGTCTGACTTTCATTTTACTTCTCGACAAAACTAACTGCCACAAATTGGCAATGTGTGAATCAGAGCAGGTAACGTTGGCAGCAGCTTGACGGCCATCATTAAACTACTTCTGCAGAATGATGCCCGTGCGTGGTCACAGTCCTCCTCAAGTCTTTGTCCACACAAGTCAAACTACAAACCCCAGTACACCATCACACCTGATGTTTCACTCACCCCCTTGGTTTAGTTTGGAGCTGAACGACACCTAAGACTTGTGGCCTTCTGCCAAGTAGCTGTGCACCAGAGGGACAAACTCACGTCTCATGCATCCACACAGAATGCATCGTATGGCTTTTGGCTTTCTTAGCGCTGACTCACATTATGTTTTCTTGAAGGCTAGCAAACTCAGTCTACTTCACATTGTTTACCTTAATGCCTAGGGTCTTCAATGTTGAGTTACAGCCTCTGACTTGCATTGAATTCAGCACAGAGGGAGACTCGGGCAGTTTGTCAGGGCGGGAAAAACTGAACAGTCCTAAAGGGCTGGGCATGTCACCTTTGACCCTGAGCTACATCAGTGTCATAGCTGCAGCATGTGCCAGCAGCTTAAGCGGCAAACGCACGCTTCAAGCAGATGGCTATGTCTGACCGTCAAAGGTGAGCAGACGTTTGGGGTTCAAGGGGAACTATTAGCTCTCAAGGGATATCACCACAGTCAGTCAATGGCCTTTTTATAGCCAGATCAGCTGCAGTGTTGTGGAGAAAGCAATTCAAGCAGTTTTTCTTAAATTAATTTGTGGGATGTGGGTGTCGCTGGCTGGTACCAGCATTTCTTGCCCATCCCTTGTTGCCCTTGGGAAGGTAGTGGTGAGCTGCTTTCTTGAACCACTGCAGCCCACCTGCTGTGTGTTGAACCACGATGGATTTAGGGGGAATCTCTAGGACTTTGCCCCAGCAACAGAGAAGGAACGGCGATATATTTCCAACTCAGGATGGTGAGTGGCTTCAAGGGGAACTTGCAGGGGGTGGTGTTCCCATCTGTCTGCTGCCCTTGTCCTTCTAGATGGACGTGGTCGTGGGTTTGGAAGGTGCTGTCTGAGGAGCTTTGGTGAATTTCTGCAGTGCCTCTTGGAGATAGTACGCACTGCTGCTCCTGAGAGTCAGTGGTGGAGGGAGTAAATGCTTGTGGATGTAGTGCCGATCAGTTAGGCTGCTTTGTCCTGGGTGGTGTCAAGCTTCCTGAGTGTTGTAGGGGCTGCACTCATCCAGGCAGGTGGGGAGTATTCTGTCACACTTCTGACTTGGGCCTTGTACATGGTGGACAGGCTTTGACACGTCAGGAGATGAGTTGCTTGCTTGCAGGATTCCTTGCCCCAACCCGCTCTTGTCGGAGTGTACCAGTTTTTCCCTGCACTGAGTCGAAAGGAGAGATTGTGTGTGATGCAGAAGCAGGAAAGATGATGATGAACTGTCCCCAGTGATTGAGTACAAAGTGCAGATGGCAGGAAGGGTTGCCAGTTTGGGAGGATGAGGTACACAAGCATTCGGTAGTAAGAGTTGGAGCCTGTAAGTTTTGGTGAAATATATTTGCGGTGGTCGAATTATTTGTGCGTTTGAAGTGAGTAGACAGTGACGCTGACCCTAGCAGCACATAGAGGATCATTAGACTGCTTCCTGCACTGCTGGGTGCTCCTTTTTATCCAGGATACAGACCTGACCTGCGGCATGCTCTAGGCCCCACCAGGTTGTGCCTTGTGACAGCAGGGTAAATTACACCCTCTCCCCAACCCCCTTCACCTGCAACTCCACGGTGCAGTCCCAAAAAGCTGGCTGCACACTTTCCTTTCAAAGCCGTGCCCTCGATGATGGTGTTTGAGCAGCCTGGTACAGAGGACAGTTCCTGACTCAAGTGGTGAGAAGCTGAACTTCGAATATGGTGCCAACAGCATGGAAGGTCCTGGCAGCAGTGAGGATTTCCACCTCTCCTGGCACCTGACTGTATCAAAGAAAAAGAGAGAGCCTATAAAGTGGCCAAGAGCACTGGGAAATCAGAAGATTGGGAAGGCTACAAAAACAAACAGAGGATAACAAAGAGAGAAATAAGGAAAGAGAGGATCAAATATGAAGGAAGGCTAGCTTGTAATATTAGAAATGATAGTAAAAGTTTCTTTCAATACATAAAAAACAAACGTGAGGCAAAAGTAGACATTGGGCCGCTCCAAACTGATGCTGGAAGGCTAGTGATGGGAGATAAGGAAATAGCTGAAAAACGTAAGTACTTTGCGTCAGTCTTCACAGTGGAAGACATGAGTTGTATCCCGACAATTAAGGAGAGTCAGGGGGCAGAGTTGAGTATGGTAGGCATTACAAAAGGGAAAGTGCTAGAAAAGCTAAAAGGTCTAAAAATGGATAAATCTCCTGGCCCCAATGGGCTACATCCTAGAGTTCTGAGGGACGTGGCTGAGGAAATAGCGGAGGCTTTGGTTGTGATCTTTCAAAAGTCACTGGAATCTGGGAAAGTCCCAGATGATTGGAAAATTGCTGTTGTAACCCCCATGTTTAAGAAAGGATCAAGACAAAAGATGGAAAATTATAGGCCAATCAGCGTAACCTCGGTTGTTGGTAAAATTCTAGAATCCGTTGTTAAGGATAAGATTTCCAAATTCTTGGAAGTGCAGGGTCGGTTAGAACAAGTCAGCATGGATTTAGTAAGGGGAGGTCGTGCCTGACAAACCTGTTAGAATTCTTTGAAGAGGTAACAAGTATGTTAGACCAGGGAAACCCAGTAGATGTTATTTATCTAGACTCCCAGAAGGCCTTTGATAAGGTGCCTCACGAGACGCTGCTGAGTAAGGTGAGCGCCCATGGTGTTCGAGGTGAGCTACTGGCATGGATTGAGGATTGGCTGTTTCACAGAAGGCAGAGAGTTGGGATAAAAGGCTCTTTTTTGGAATGGCAACCAATGACAAGTGGTGTCCCGCAGGGTTCAGTGTTAGGGTCACAGCTGTTCACTTTATATATTAATGATCTGGGTGAAGGGACTGGCGGCATTCTGGTGAAGTTTGCTGATGATATGAAGTTAGGTGGACAGGCAGGTAGTACTGAGGAGGTGGGGAAGCTGCAGAAAGATTTAGACAGTTTAGGAGAGTGGTCCAGAAAATGGCTGATGAAATTCAATGTGAGTAAATGTGAGGTTTTGCACTTTGGAAAAAAGAATACAGGCGTGGACTATTTTCTAAACAGTGAGAAAATTCGTAAAGCAGAAGTACAAAGGGATCTGGGAGTGTTGGTCCAGGATTCTCTAAAGGTTAACTTGCAGGTAGAGTCGGTGATTAAGAAAGCGAATGTAATGTTGTCGTTTATCTCAAGACGGTTGGAATATAAAAGCAGCGATGTGCTTCTGAGACTTTATAAGGCTCTAGTTAGGCTCCATTTAGAATACTGTGTCCAATTTTGGGCCCCACCTCAGGAAGAACATACTAGCCCTGGAGCATGTACAGCAGAGATTCACATGGATGATCCCTGGAATGGTAGGTTTAACATACGATGAACGGCTGAGGATCCTGGGATTGTATTCAATAGAGTTTAGGAGGTTGAGGGGAGATCTAATAGAAGCTTACAGGATAATGATAATAAAATGTGAGGCTGGATGAACACAGCAGGCCAAGCAGCATCTCAGGAGCACAAAAGCTGACGTTTCGGGCCTAGACCCTTCATCAGAGCAGATCGATAAATTCTGTGCCTCTCTGATGAAGGGTCTAGGCCCGAAACGTCAGCTTTTGTGCTCCTGAGATGCTGCTTGGCCTGCTGTGTTCATCCAGCCTCACATTTTATTATCTTGGAATCTCCAGCATCTGCAGTTCCCATTATCTCTCTTACAGGATAATGTATGGCTTAGAAAGGGTGGGCACTGGGAAGTTGTTTCCGTTGGGCGGGGAGACTAGGACCTGTGGGCACAGCCTTAGAATTAGACGGGGTAAATTTAAAACGGAAATGAGGAGACACTTCTTCAGCCAGAGAGTGGTGGGCCTTTGGAATTCATTGCCACGGAGTGCAGTGGAGGCCGGGACTTTAAATGTCTTCAAGGCAGAGATCGATAAATTCTTGATCTCACAAGGAATCAAGGGCTACGGGGAGAGTGCAGGGAAGTGGAGTTGAAATGCCCATCAGCCATGATTTAAATGGTGGAGTGGATTCGATGGGCCGAATGGTATTACTTCAATTCCTATGTCTTATGGTCTTATGGACTGCATGAGGCAGGCACCAAAGACACCGATTTCACATTTACTGAGAGGTGAAGAGTGGAAGACTTGTGCAAAAAGCAATTCTGGACCATGGCAAACCATGAATCTCACCCAACCAAACTGCAGCTGAAAATGAGCTTCCTGCACCCAGCAAACCCAAATGAGAGGGACATCAGTCAACCAGCCACATAACTTTATTTAAGCACTGAAGACAAATGTATTCAACGAAAATCAACACAAGACCTTACAATCACTTCTAAGTAATATTCCCGTTTAAGCTTTTTTTCAATAGCTACAGGAACCACAACCACTAAACATGTCCATTTCTAGCATCAGATTTACTTCTAGAATTTGCTGTTGTCTTTTTTCCCTTACTGTTTGGGAAAATCATACCAGAACAGATCAATTTCAAATACTTTGTCAGTCAAAGGCATTGTTAGTGAATAAATCTACCTGCACCTTCGTGCTTTCTCTACATAGCATCACTTTCTGTTAATTTCCCTTTACATTACCCTCTGGTTAGAGTGACAGAGTCATAGAATTGTACAGCACAGAAACAGACCCTCTGCTCCAGCTCATCCATGCCAACCAGATATCCGAAAGTAATCTAGTCCCATTTGTCAGCATTTGGTCCCTATCCCTGTAAACCCTTCCTATTCATGTACCCATCCAGGTACCTTTTAGATGATGTAGTTGTATCAGCCTCCACCGCTTCCTCTGACAGCTCATTCCATACACGCACTGCCCTCTGCCTGAAAAAGTTACCTCTTAGGTTCCTTTTAAATCTTTCCCCTCTCAACTTAAACCTAAGCCACTTAGTTTTGGACACCCCTTCCCTGGCTTGACTATTCACCCTATCTGTGCCCCTCATGATTTTATAAACCTCTGTAAGGTCACCCCTCAGCCTCCGACGCTCCAGGGAGCATAGCCTCAGCCTATTCAACCTCTCCCTGTGGCTCAAACCCTCCAACCCCAGCAACATCCTTAAATCTTTCCTGAACCATTTCAAGTTTCACAACATCTTTGCTATCACAAAGAGATCAGAATTGAATGTAGTATTCCAAAAGTAGCCTAACCAATGTGTTGTGTCCCCAGAACATTAGCTGAGTTTTTGGATTAAGGGTCTGCAGTAGGTCAGGAATGAGTTACATCCAGTGTATGCAGGAATAAGAATTGCAAAGCAGCCAGTTTAGGATCAAAGTATTCTACAGCCAGGTGACAGACATCATATGTCACTTATTCACTCTTTCCCTGAAATCTTCATCCATTAACTTTTACAGAACTTGCATGCACCCCTGGAAGATCATTTCTGCAATAACAAAACAGCATCTTTCACAATTTATCATCCCCCTCACTAGAACTAAAGCAACTATTTTTGAGGTTGAGGTTTGACCTCTGAATTCATGCTCATGATTGGGAATGAAAGACTTTGTGTCAAACAGTGAAATTATTGTTACAGGGAGAAGAGTGTGCAAGACCATGTTGGACAAAAAGATCCAATTTCGACCATGGATGCAATCAGAAAAGAAAAAGATCAATTTCAAGTACCAAAGGATTAATTGCACCTGTACCAATACTTACCCCCAGCATAGTCTTCAATACAGCACCTTCTGGTGTGCATGGAGTGGCAGAGAGTTACAAAGTACATGTTAAGTAGTGAATGTTCTGTTAAATAATTTAAATTTGCTTTGCAGTTGCAATTTGTAAAATGTGTATAGGTTTTCTAATTGACAATCATAAATGATTGTGACACATGTTCTGAAGTATAAGCGGCTTTAGTCCTATTGAAACCTGCTTTTGTCCATTTTTTTTTCATTAAACCACATCCTGTTCACTTCATGCACTTCTGGTCTCCAAGAGCCAAGCAAATAACTGAGTTGATATCAAGCCAGAAGATTGCAATTTGAAGCCCCAATGTTAACTTGTCAATTAGACTCAGCAATCATATACTACTGAGTGATAAGCACCAAACATTTTCATAGATACTCATTCCCAGGTTTGGAGAACAAAATGTAAGACCCAATGATTGACCCATTCGAATCCATAATATTGGAGACATTTTGAAAGTGGCTATAGCCACGTATCTCCTCTATTCTTCTGGCGAAAGAGGGATAGAGTGGATTTAACAAGTAGTGGTGCTGCCCGCTCTTCCACTGTAAATGTCATCTGACTGTCAGGTCTCCAGTCCCAGCAGCGCCACTGGGTGTGATGGCCACTGCTGGGGCTGCATGTACTCCCAGCAAAGCAGAGCCAAAAACTAGATGGGAGGTGAGACTGGTGGGACCTCGCCCATCTCTGCAACTGCGGCAAGGTCAGATGCGGTTGGGTAGTGATGGGAAAGTCACCGTCAGAAATTTATGGCATACCATCCTGCAAAGTGCCAAGGTTGCAGCTGTAAAATTCTGTTTAAAAGCTCATGATAATTGAATTTGGTCACTCTAGTTCCAAGACATACAATTTTGACATTGAGGTGTTTATTTCAGCAGACTCCCGTTTTTCTCACCATCATACCATCCCAATTTATTCATTTCTGAATTTTGAAAATTGTGAAATTCCTATTCAGATTAGAAAATTCGCTTTTAGTAATGGTGGTTTGAATGGGAAAGAATTAATTGTAATTTAAATAGTAAATAATATATTTTGCTTTTATTTACGCACATTAAGGGGTAGAATTAACTGTCCATTCAGAGATTTTCTATCTGAAGAATCAAACTGAAATCATTAAATGGATTGCACCTTGTCAGCATGTAGTTGGATAAACTACATGAACACTAGTTTATTTCCCTCTTCTTGTTAAAACATTAGGACTGCCCTAATACACCTGCATCCTCAGTATGATATAATAATTTCTGCTGTTTTATAGACTACCTTTAATCTTGGCTTCCTCCTTGCTTTAATTGTTTATGTAAAATCAAGAGCTCTGAAGGTCTTTTAAGAATCTGGAAAATGCACTCTGAAAGCCACAATAAGAATGTGGTAATTTGTCTAGAAGCTAAGGCTAAACTAGATGACAAAGTATCGATTTAGGATTTTAGCCAAAATTAATTGCAGTCTTGTGGATTGGTTCCCTGCAGAGTTATATCTAACATGATTACATTTATCCATATTACACCTTGCTTAATCGTCCACCATCTTCTAACTCAACATACATGCATGTGCAGGCAGTCAATAATTTGCTTTTCTCAGCTCTCTCAAAAGCATTCAAAATGTGTCACTATCTGTGCAATATGTTGATTTAAAATTGTTCCAGCTTTTCTGTTTAAAATTAGATTGGGAAGAATTGCTTTAGTAGTCTGATACCTCCTCCTTGGCTTCCTTTTAATAGGATCTCTACTACTAAGCTTCTGTATTGACACTATATAATCTGCTGATTGTGCTTTTGTTTTTCGTAGCATTCTTGGAATTGGAGTATTAATTTCACTGTTAACCATAAAACACATTGATAAAGCAAAATGCATTGTGGTTTTCATTTTCTTATACAAGAAGGAAAATGATAACTTTACACTTACACAAGTGTGAAACGATTTCACAACAAGAAACAATAAGTGATATTGCGTGGGTGAACTGGTTTATTGCTCCATCCAGACTTGCATTTATGTAGCACTTTTCAGAAACTCTGGACTTCTCAAAATGCTTTGAATATTTTGAAGACACTGTTGCAGCTAAATTGCCCACAACAAGCATCCACAATCAGCAATGTAACAATGACCAGCTAATGTGATTTATACGATAAAAACAGAAATAGCTGGAGGAACTCAGCAGGTCTGGCAGCATCTGTGGAGAGAAAGCAGAGTTAATTTTCAGATCTGGTGACCCTTCAATGTTTGCAGTCCTTAGTGCTATCGGAGGTTGGATGGGCCCCCGGAGATCAATCCCTTGCTCCTCTTTAAAATTTTGCAACGGATACTTTTAAATTCACCCAAGTAGACAGGTAGGATTTAATATTTCATCTGCAAAGCAGCACCTTTGACAATGCAGTTGTCCCTCGGGACTAAACCGGAGAGTCAGAATTAGTTTGTATGTTCAAGGCACGATTTGCAACCAACCTTTTGTTACTCATGCAAGAGTGTTAAGGTGGGAAGCAGAGTGATAAGTGCTGGATACAAAGTACTTCCTGATTCTTTGAACGTCATCAGAGCATTGAATTTCTTTTTTCCGTTAGTGTTTTAGCAAGCGGGAGATTCATGGCACCCAGTCTGTCGTGATCCAGAGCTCTCTTTTTCAAGCAATCTTCAGCTCACTAATTATAGAGCCAGGCGTTGGGTGCCTCTCTTGGTGAACTGTGCAGCCAGAAAGGTAGAAGTTTATGCTGTGGGTGCCATATTTAAACCCAGCTCATGTCACTTGAGATGCTGCAAGCTTCGGAATTGCCCTTCGTGCTGTGGTACTCCACTAACCCAGTGAAAAGGAAAACACTTTTATGAAAAAAAACTGAAGAACTGTAGAAGAAGGGTCACTGGACCCAAAAGCTTAACTCTGCTTTCTGTTTGCAGATGCTGCCAGACGTTATGTTTTTTCCAGCAATTTGTGTTTTTGGAAAGGATAACTCATTGGCAGCTAAGTTGACAGAGACCTGGAAGTGTCGGTGGACAGTCAGGATTTACAGGATGAGGAGGGCAATCCCTCCTCGGTTTTGCCACACACACCTCAGGCACAGTGACCCCCTAAGGTGAAACCATCACCAGTTATCTCTCTCTCTACTGAGAGAACAAGTTTGAGGTCGGCTCAGACCATGGCAGATTCACCCTTCCCTTTCTCCTTGTATTTGTTAATGGAAAAGGGCTCCCATTCTGTAAAGGGTACAGGAGGATGCTGCGTTGAGGCACAGATGCCAGACCACACAAGAAATGTACCTTTAAAAAAGTTATAAACATCCCAATATAAAGGTGCCTGCCTTGTCCTCAGTTATTCTCTCCCTGTTATAGAGTCCAAGTAGATAGTTTACGATCCCTGCTTACTGAAGTGACTATGCATTACACACACACAAATGTGTGATAGCTGGGATAGGATTGTTAATAACCTTCCAGATTTTTGACTTAACAGACTGTGATATCTGTGACATCGGTTATGTGAGCTTACATATGTTGCAAACCACAAATGGCATCAGCATGCATATGTGTAAAAGGGCTTTATATATCTTTTTAATTGAAAGAGTTGCAGAGAGTGTGAAATGGCACTCAGACAGGTCAGAGGTGATACAGGTACATGATAGCATAATATTGGTGGAATCCTGGATAAATTAAAGTTAGAAAGCAGCTGATTGGAGAACTTAATCATGAATATGAAATAGGGCTAGTAGTTGAATGATACTGCAATGTGAAAATGGATAGTTCCAACACAGGCCTCCATATACAATTCAAGCAGGACACCAAACATACCATTCCTAGGTTTAAGCTGAGAGCTCCTGGACATAAAGGGATAGAACTGGATGAGCATATGGATATCAATCTGTGTTAATGGAGGTTTTAGACTGTCAAATCGCACACAAGGTTGGAATTTTATTTCTACCAAAGGAAAAAGGAGCAGGTAAAAACCACAGAGCTCCTGAGAATGTTTCACCACACACTACAGTTGATTTTTCCACCTCTAATCCACCTTCCTGCTTGATTCTTCCCAGCAGTTCCTTCTAATGCTCTCTTCCGACCTCTTCAGTCACGCAGAAGATGCAGAACGCACCAACAGGTTTAAGAACAGAGTCTTCTCTGCCGTTATTAAGTAGCTCAATGGATTCCCTAACCTCAAATAATGTTGATCTTGCTTTGCAGTGTATCCTTGCATTGCCTTACTCTATCTAAGCATCATAAGATCTATATGTCCTTGTTTGCTATGATTTGTCTGCACTGCTTGCAAAACACAGCTTCTCACTGTACTTAGGTACATGTGACAACAATATATCAAATCAAAAATCTTAATTCCAATGGTAAAGTTAGATACGTAAGTGAAAGATTTTAGCTACATCACAAACACTAGTGACTGAGCACCTAACAATTTAGTTTGTTTCTTAAAGAGTTTGTATTATATTGAAAACTTAAATAATTTTAAGTCAACACTTTATTATAATCACATACAGCAGTTGTACAGGCAATGACCTAGTGTTCTGTTAATTCAGAGACCCAAGTAAAGTTCTAGGGACCTGGGTTCAAATCCCACCATGACAGAAAGTGGAATTTTAATTCAATAAAAAAAACCCTGGTTCAGTAATGTCCATTAGTGAACAAAACTGCAATCCTTACCTGGTCTGGCCTACATGTGACTCCAGACCCACAGCAATGTGGTTGATCTTAACTGAGTTCTGTACTATTAGGGATGGGTAAAAAATGCTGGCCTAGCCAGAGATGCCTACACCCTATCCTTGAATGTAAAAAAAATGCTTTGATTACTGTGCTGTATGAATCTATACTTAGAGACAACAATTCTAATAAAAGTGGTTGAATTGAAAACCTGCCAAAGTAGAAAGGACACTCTGTAATTCTCACAATGACACAAAGTAATCAAGGAAAATGACACAATTTGTCTGCTGTTTGATGCTGTTGTAATGATACAGTCTCAGCCTACCAGGTTACTGTAATAAAAAAGTAGAAGGAACTCAATGGGATCCTAATTCATTCTGAAGTATTCAGTTATAGGCTTTTAGTCTCCAAAGCACTTCAACTGCAATATCTGGAGATAAAGGAGATGCAACTGAAATCTAAGATGATTTATTTCTGTAATGATTAAACAAAACTCCTGGCAGGTTAAGGATTAGTAATGCAATGGATTGAAATTAGACCTAACAGGCCTGGGTCCTGAATTTAGAATTAACCTAAACTCATGGATGTATGTGTCCGAAAGAAAATAACCAGGACGGTGTTGGTGCAATTCTTGAATAACACAAGTCCATAGCATTAATTTTAGTCTCACTCAGGTCACTTTCAAGATAGCTGGTTTGGGAATTAGAAATATCTTATCGATGAGGTGGAGTTGCTCTCCTAAATCTTTTTGCTACAACAGATTGTGGAATGTTTACCTTCTGCGTTGGATTCTAATCTGGCAGTGATTGGTGCTGGAGTTGGATGAGCCAAGGTCAACTATTCAGCTGTGAACCTCCCTTCTCTCAGACAGCTCGTATTGTGTATTCACAAGAAAATGGGGCCAGCTGGAAGACGTTGAAATGAGGATAATAGGAGCTGGTTGAAAATTTTCACCACTCATTATCTGTCGATAGCAAGGGTTTGAAAAAATATTTAAGGTTTATTTGTTTTCAAAAAAGGTCAAAATGTACAATTATAGGTCATTTAGTTTGAGATCAGTACCACAGTCAATCATGAGAAACAATGTGAGTGCATCTGTTGCAGCAAAACATTGAGCCAGTGTGTATTTATGAAGGACAGATAATGTTTAGAAAATGAGGAATTGAGTTTGTTGGAAATGATGATTTATTATATTGACTGACATTCAGAAAACACTTGCTAATTCCTTCACGGGAGATGCATAACCAAAGTGCCCATAAGGACTAAGGAGGAAGTTGAAAATTAGATAACAAATTGGTTAGATAATAGGAAACAGAGGGTCGTTACCAATAGTAATAGTTCTAATTGAACTGCTGTGACCAGTGGAGCACTCCAGGGATCAGTCCTGGGTCCCAGCTGTTCATACAAATTATAAATGATGCTGTTGAGAATATTCTATTTAAAGTGTTTCAATTCTGTGGATAATTATGTGGGAAAGCTGAATGTTCTAAGCTGGATGTAGTGTCTTCAGAGATTGAACAATCGAGCAGAAGAAATGTCTTTGCAATGAGGCTGTAAGAGAAGATTTGATGACCAGTTGAATCATGTGCATCACCAAATCGAACAGATTGAGGGGAAATGATTGATGCAATCTTTGACCAAATGCGGAGAATGTTGCCTCATTTCATTACAGGAATCGCTGAGATAAACAGTGGACAAGTAGAATTTATTTCAGTGGAGATTAGCCAAAACATTAAATTACACACATATGAGACCACATTGTTTTCAGCTTTATTCAGAATACTTATGAAAACGCACATGAAGACAGTGGAATTGATTCCAAGAATGTCAACTAAGATGGTGCATAATTTAAAATGTTACTCATCGAGAGAGATACCCTAAGATTTTAATAACCCCTGCATAAGAGGCGACATGATGTGTTAACAAACTATCCTCTTACCACTGGCCTCAGTGCCTCTGTGTTAGGGAACGGAAACAATTTGGTCAAAGCTCCCCTCCTGAATCAATTCAGTGATCTACTGTGGGAAGTAGATCAGGGTATCATGCGGGGATATACCAGGCTGAATCCAATTTTGTGTTAATCAGGTGCTTCAATAATCTTACTGACTTTGCCTGGTCTGAACAGAATCCCCATCTGTGAGTTTAGCCTTGGTGGAAAGATACATCAGCAGGAGAGAAGAAGGGCCTATACAGAAGTGTGTATATGATGTGTACATTTTATTGACATATCCTTACAACACTGTCACTATCAAGTTAATGTTACTGCAAAGGGAGTTCTAGCCTCTCTAATAGGAGAGGCGATGGCCTAGTGGTATTCTTGCTGAACTGTTAATCCAGAGACCCAACTAATGTTCCGGGGATAGTAGGAACCGCCGATGCTGGAGAATCTGAGATAACGCAGTGTGAAGTTGGATGAACGCAGCAGGCCAAGCAGCATCAGAGGAGCAGGAAAGCTTGACGTTTTGGGTCGGGACCCTTCTTCTTCATTTTCTGAAGAAGGGTCCTGAACTGAAACGTCAAGCTTTCCTGCTCATTTGATGCTGTTTGGTCTGCTGTGTTCATCCAGCTTCACACCGTGTTATCTCTAATGTTCTGGGGACTTGGGTTCAAATCCTGTCATGGTGGATGGTAGAGTTTTAATTCAATGCAAGATGAAAATCTGAGATTAGAAGTCTAGCCATGAATCAATTGCTGATTGTCAGGGGGGAAATGCCATTTGGTTCAGTAATGTCCTTTCGGGAAGGAAAATGACATGTGACTCCAGACCCACAGCAATGTGGTTGACTCTCAAGTGCCCTCTTGGCAATTAGGGATGGACAATAAATGCTGCTTGGCCAGGGACACCCTCGCCCTCTGAATGAATTTTTAAAAAGCCTTTAGCCTGTAAGACAGTGGCTGAACTCACAAACAAAGAAAGTTGAAGTCCTCCAAGGATCCTTATTCCTCTTTGCCCGGGTTTCAGGCTGAGTCAAGCTATGGATTCAGTCAGTACATATACTAAGAATCCCTTAAGAGAATTCAATAATCAGATGTACCTAAGATGGTACTAATCCACAGACGCATCCGATAGCGCCTGGCATTTGCTGGAGAAATTTACTGAAAAAAAAGCCAAATTGCAATTACAGTTTTAATGTTGATTTCCTTATCATTGTTACAGATGGTATGACAGAAAAAACAGATTCATGATGGACCTATGTATGTGAGGGACAAGTATACTTTGATTTCTTTAACACAACCAATCATTTTTAATTTATCATATATTTGTATTTTCCAGACTTTAGTCTTCTTCACTGTTCAAAATCAGTGGATTTAATAATCTTGCAAAGTGTCAACGATTATATCATGTGATTAGTTTGCAATGTTTGAGCAGATTTAAAGCAACCGACACAAGAGAACTTTTCTTTCACTACTTTTGTGACCAATGGTTACACTGGGGTCAACATTACAATGCTTCTACTAATTTAATTTTTTCAATATAATTTTAGGAAAAATTCACTAAATAATACTCAGACTTCACAGCAAACTTTCACTTGTAATACAAGGATCTTGATTTCGGAATTAGTTTGAGTGGAAAGTTCCATGCCTTGGTTTGTGCGTGGAACATAATAAATGATTTATTAACTGAACTAGTTGAGGGCTTGTTGGAGTTTCCTACAGCTCTGTATGACTAAGTAACAGCTGATTCACCATTGAGTTGAGATCTCTCACTAAAATAACATACTTAATGTGAATCTTTGCCATTACAGTTTTTAAAGTTGCTGAACAATGGTTTTCTTAAAATGTGAACTCAATCTTCCTTCTTGGATTGAAGGGAGGTATTTGAAGTGTTGCTAAGTTTTAGTTTCTTGTGGGAAATTCCCTGTGCTATGGAAATGTTCAGTTTTCAGCTCATTGTACTATGTCAGTTCATTAACTAGGTAAAAGTTACAATACTGCTTGAATATAAATACATGTACCAGTGATAGAAGTGACAGCCAGAGAGGCCCATAGATATCATCTCTGTTGTTTTAAAATGATTCAAACACAAACTTGAGATACAATTAAAGAAAAACATGTTGTAAAAGATTCTTAAAAACAGTTCAATATATTCAAGTATTATGAAAATACTCAATAATACATACATCCAAAGCAAAATCTCATACTTTTGATACTTTATTCATACAAGATTCAGTGTTACTGAAAATATTATTGGAGCATAACTATTTATCCATTTCCAATCACCATTTACTTGCAAATAATATTGCCTATGCTGCTTTATTTTCTGTTCTGTTTGTAAAATACTTTGAAATGAAAGGCACTACATCAATCATTATTGGTATATATCAAAAATGAAAAAGCCTTGATGATTCCAAACTATTAGGACATGAAGACATTTATTTTTAAAATGAGTTGTTAATGGGTGAACGCAGTGCTCAGGCTGGTAATGAACCATTATGAACAGAAGTAGCAAAGCCTTTGGGAATGGGGCAGTATGGGAAGGGGATGATCAATTCTATAAAGAGATAAATAAATTAGCTTGGATTTTGCAATGTTAATAATACTGAAGATTGTGGGACACGCAATTAGCCATATAACCAATAAAATTGGATTCCAGATATGAAGCACACTTAAGGCCTTATGAAATAGGAACAGGAATAGGCCATTAAACTCCTTGAGCCTGCTCCACCATTTAATATTCCTCATGTCCGCTTTCCTGCTCTTTATCCATAATACTTGATTCCCCTACTGATCAAGAGTGGATCCAAGTGGCACAGATACATCATTTAAAAAACATTTGGACAATACATGAATAAGAGAGGTTGAGCAAGATATGGGCCAAATACAGGCAAATGGGACGAGTTTGGGAAACTTGGTCATCATGAACCTGTTGGACCAAAGGGTTTTTTTTATTTCTGTGCCGTATTACTCTGTGAGTTTAGATTTTCCCACCTGTATCTGATTGAGAATTGAGTCTAAATTTGCACCAAAGGAAAATTCTGTAGACTGTATTGTAGCAACATGTCGCCATTCTGGCCAAGCCCATGCAGAATATGAGTGCCAAACTTTTACTAAACACCTTTCTTTTCTGTCAGTCTCTCCCAGACAATTTTATTGCTTGGGACGAGTGTTGTTTGCACGGAGAAACCCAAATACCGAGTTATCTATCAATTGCTTCAGAGTGAGCATTGTTGTTAGTGCATGTATTCAGCCACTGAAAGGTTCAAGTATTCTCCTTTGGTAACCAACACAAACCGTCCTGGTTTTTCTCTGCACTCTCAGAAGTAACAAGGTCAATTTCATGAGACAGATGTTCATGTTAGAGTTAATTCCAACTGCAGTCTATTATTGCCCCTCAATACGCCAAATCGAATCCAGCATCTGCTTGAAAAAAACGTTTGTGAGTCTGAAGCTTAGGTGTGAATACCTTAATGATTGTTGGTTTACGCTAGTCAGCTTTTTACTGTTCAGCTCTGTTTCCTATTAATGAATGAATTTATCAAAATAATGAATTAGAAAAGTGGGAAAATTGCCATCAGGATATTTTGTTTGGAAATCTGCATCTAACAAAGCACATTGCTGAGAGTACCACATCATGTTGTTTGTAATTTTTATTAATGACATGGATGAGGGGATTGAAAGATGGGTCAGCAAGTTTGCAGACGACACGAAGGTTGGAGGTGTCGTTGACAGTATAGAGGGTGTGTGGGCTGCAGCGGGACATTGACAGGATGCAGAGATGGGCTGAGAGGTGGCAGATGGAGTTCAACCTGGAGAAATGCGAGGTGATGCATTTTGGAAGGTCGAATTTGAAAGCTGAGTACAGGATTAAGGATAGGATTCTTGGCAGTGTGGAGGAACAGAGGGATCTTGGTGTGCAGAGACATAGATCCCTTAAAATGGCCACCCAAGTGGACAGGGTTGTTAAGAAAGCATATGGTGTATTGGCTTTCATTAACAGGGAGATTGAGTTTAAGAGTCGTGAGATCTTGTTGCAGCTCTACAAAACTTTGGTTAGACCGCACTTGGAATACTGCGTCCAGTTCTGGTCGCCCTATTATAGGAAAGATGTGGATGCTTTGGAGAGGGCTCAGAGGAGGTTTACCAGGATGCTGCCTGGACTGGAGGGCTTATCTTATGAAGAGAGGTTGACTGAGCTCGGACTCTTTTCATTGGAGAAAAGGAGGAGGAGAGGGGACCTAATTGAGGTATACAAGATAATGAGAGGCATAGATAGAGTTGATAGCCAGAGACTATTTCCCAGGGCAGAAAAGGCTAACACGAGGGGTCATAGTTTTAAGTTGGTTGGAGGAAAGTATAGAGGGGATGTCAGAGGCGGGTTCTTTACACAGAGAGTTGTGAGAGCATGGAATGCGTTGCCAGCAGCAGTTGTGGAAGCAAGGTCATTGGGGACATTTAAGAGACTGCTGGACATGCATATGGTCACAGAAATTTGAGGGTGCATACCTGAGGATCAATGGTCGGCACAACATCGTGGGCTGAAGGGCCTGTTCTGTGCTGTACCGTTCTATGTTCTATGTTCTATGTTGTGCTTAGAAAGAAGACAATTCACATATCTTACTTGGAGCTTCCCCAGTTATGATTGTTAATGTGAAAGTGAAATGCTACCATCTACAATTAGCTGCTTTATATAAAGGAGAAAGCAAGTGAGGGCTGGTGCTGATGATCTCTTCAAGCCAAGGGCCTCTATGATTTCTTGTGTATTTCTTTCCAACCAGGTAAATTAATATCCACAGATTAGTTCATTTACACTGATCTTTGAATATTCACTGAGTGTAAGTTGGCAGATTCATTCAATTTTCTGATGTACGTGTCTGGCATCGAGGCATAATTAATGTTAATTAGGTGCAATTTGACTAAGCTGGAAGAATGTTAATGTCAGCAGGATATAACCATCTGCACAATGTTTATTTTTCCAGCATCAGCCATTAATCAGTAATAAAGTTAATTGAGCGTATCTAATTTTTGTATTTTAAATATTTAATTAGAACATTTTTATGTAGCACTGCAGGCATTTTGAGGTGGTGGAGGTTGTTGTAATAAACGTATTATTGGTACTAATTGGTGCTGTGCAAACACCAAAATTAAAATCATTTATCTTTAGGATGCACAGTTCCCAGGAGCTGCACACTCTTCGAGAGCAGCACCAATTAGCTGTAATTGCTTCATATCTGTGAGAAGATTTGCACCAGTGTGTTACACAGTCTTAATTGCAGTACAGTAGAATTGCGAAGATTTTAAATGTAATGCTTGCATATAAGATGATAATGTCTTCAACTCAATAGTCTCCTTCTTCAATTTGCACAGATTTAGAAAGCCTATTGAAATCAGTACAATACGAACACACCAGGTTATTATCAGGCAAGCTTTCAGATTATTTCTCCATTCGAAACATTGTTTGAATGACCTTGTTTCGAATGGCTGTGCAATTTTTGTACTGATTAGACTACATTTAAATCCTCAGTTTGTAGTTTGAGGCCAATGCACAAACTATCTTATTCTATTGAATAGATCGCGCACCATTCTATTTGTTTCTCCCTGTTTAGAGAGGACAGCTTTCCAATATCACTGTGTATTTTTCTCAACCTGGGACTGCACCATCATTGGAGTCCTCTGCAATTCTATTACAAATACTTTTATTTTGACCTCTTTCTTCCAGAGTTTTATCCTCACCACCCACTATGCGGCTCTTCAATTTTATTGACTGGCGGAGTCGGCTTGAGCAGCCAAGGAGCCGACTATTTTAAATGTTTGCATGTCATGACCTTCTGTATTCAACAAATTGCCTACGACTATTTCTGCAATCTACATGAAGCCACCTCCAATAACGTCCACCTATGCCATAACCATTTGGAATCTGAATTAAGATTTTTAGACGATCACGCTTCTCAAGGCCGGTAGAGTCAAGCCCAGCCTGTTCAACCTTAATATCAGAAACCTGTTCATTCCAAGCATCGGTTTAGTAATTGGGTGACACATTGGCTCAGTAGTTAGCACTGCTGCCTCACTGCTCCAGGGACCTGGATTCAATTCCACCCTTGAGCAACTGCCTGTGTGGAGTTTGCACATTCTTCCCATGTCTGTGTGGGTTTTCTCCGGATGCTCCGGGTGCTCCCACCATCCAAAGATGGTTAGGGTGGATTGGCCATGCTAAATTTCCATTGTGTTCAGGGATGTGCAGGCTAGCTGTGTTAGACAGGATTCTGGGGATAAGAGTAGAGTGGGTGGTACTGGATGGGATGCTCTTTGGAGGGTTGGTATTTTTGTTTTCTTTATTCATTTGTGAGATGTGGGTGTTGCTCACTGGCCAGCATTTCTTGCCCATTCCTAGTTACCCTTGAGAAGGTGGTGGTGAGCTTCCTTTTTGAACCATTGCAGCCCTCCTGCTGTGGGTTGACCCACAAGCCTATTAGAGAGGGAATTCCAGGATTTTGAGCCAGCGACAGTGAAGGAATGGTGACATATTTCCAGGTCAGGGTGGTGACTGATTTAGAGGGGAATTTAGACCTGATGGTGTTTCCATATATCTGCTGTCCTTGTCCTTCTATATGGTAATGGTCACAGGTTTGGAACATGCTGTCTGAAACTCTTTGGTGAATCTCTGCAGTGCATCTGGTAGATAGTGCACACTGCTGCAACTGAGCATCGGTGCTGGAGGGAGTGAATGTCTGTAGTGCCAGTCAAGTGGGCTGCTTTGTCAAGCTTCTTGAGTGTTGTTGGGGCTGCACCCATCCAGGCAATTGGGGAATATTCCATCACACTCCTTACTTGTGCCTTGTAGATGGCGGACAGGCTTTGAGGAGTCAGGAGGTGAGTTACTCGCTGCAGTGTTCCCAGATTCTGGTCTGCTCTTGTAGCCGCTGTGTTTGTGTGGTGAGTCCAGTTGAGTTTCTAGTCAATGGTGACCCCCAGGATGTCGACAGTGGGGGACTCAGTGATGGCCACACCATTGAATGTCAAGGGACAGTGGTTAGATTGTCTCTTATTAGTGATGGTCATAGCCTGGCATTTGTGTGGCGCAAATGTTACTTGCCACTTTTCAGACCACACTTGGATATTGTCCAGATCTTGTTGCATTTGCACTCAGACTGCTTTACTTTTTGAGGAGTGGAGAATGGTGCTGAACATTGTGCAATCATCAGCGAACATCCCCACCCTGACCTCACGATGGAGGGAAGGTCATTGATAAAGGTGATTGAGCCTAGGACACTACCCTGAGGAACTCCTGAAGAGATGTCCTGCAGCTGAGATGACCGACCTCCATCAACCACAACCTCCTCCTATGTGCAAGGTATAACTCCAACCACCAGAGAGTTTGCCCCCTGAAACCCATTGATTCCAGTTTTGCTAGGGCACCTTGATGCCACACTTGGTCAGATGCAGCCTTGGCGTCAAGGGCTGTCACTCTCACCGCATCCCTGGAAATCAGCTTTTGTGTCCAGGTTTGAACCAAGGCTGTAATGAGGTCAGGAGCTGAGTGGCCCTGGCAGAACCCAAACTGGGCGTCACTGAGCAGGTTACTGCTGAGCAGGTGCTGCTTGATAGCACTGTTACTGACACCTTCCATCACTTTACTGATGATCAAGAGGAGACTGATGGGACGGTAACTGGTCGGGTTGGATTTGCCCTGCTTTCTGTGTACAGGACATACTTGGGAAATTTTCCGCATTGTCAGGTAGATGCCAGTGTTGTAACTGTACTGGAACAGCTTGCCCAGGGGAGTGGCAAGTACCGGAGCACAAGCCTTCAGTACTATTGCAGGAATGTTGTCAGGCCCTGTAGCCTTTGCGGTATGCAGTGTCTCCAACCATTTCTTGATATCACATGGAGTGAATCGAATTGGCTGAAGACTGGTATCTGTGATGCTGGGGACCACTGGAGGAGGCCGTGACGGATCATCTCCTCGGCACTTCTGGCTGAAAGTTGCTGCGAATTCTTCAGCCTCATCTTTTACACTGATGTGCGGGGCTCTTCCATCATTGAGGATGAGGATATTTGTAGAGTGAGTTGTTTAATTGTCCACTATCATTCACAACTGGATGCGGCAGGATGGCAGAGCTTAGATTTGATCTGTTGGTCGTGAAATCACTTAGCTCTGTCCACCACCTGCTGCTTTTGCTGTTTGGTGTGCAAATAGCCCTGTTTGGTGGCTTCACCAGGTTAATACCTCATCTTCAGTACCTGTTGCTGCTCCTGGCATGCTCTCCTACACTCTCCATTGAACCAGGGTCAATCCCCAGGCCTGATGGTAATGGTTGAGTGGGGGATATGCGGGGCCATGAGGTTACAGATTGTGCTGGAGTACAATTCTGCTGCTGTTGATGGCCCACAGCACCTCATGATGTGCAGCATTGAGTTGCTAAATCTGTGCGAAGTCTGTCCCTTTTAGCACAGTGATAGAGCTACACAACGCAATGGAGGTTGTTCTCAATGTGAAGGTGGGACCTTGTCTCCAGAAAGACCATGCGATGGTCACTCTTACCGATACAGTCATGGACAGATGCAACTGCAGCTGGCAGATTGGTAAAGATGAGGTCAAGTATGTTTTTCGCTCTTGTTGGTTCCCTCACCACCTGCCGCAGAGCCAGTCTAGCAGCGATGTCCTTTAGGACCCCACCAGCTCGATCGGGAGTATTGCTGCTGAGCCTCTCTTGAAATTGGACATTGAAATCCCCCACCCAGAGTACATTTTGTGCCTTTGCCACCCTCAGTGCTTCCTCTAAGTGTTGTTCAACATGGAGAAATACTGATTCATCAGCTGAGGGAGGACAGTATGTGGTAATCAGCAAATTTCCTTGCCCATGTTTAACCTGAAAGCATGTGACTTCATAGGGCCCAGATTCAACGTTGAGCACTCCTAGAGCAACACCCTCCTGTCTGTATCCCAGTGTACCGGCCCCTCTGCTGGTGGGACAGGACATATCCGGGGATGGTGATGGTGGTGTCTGGGACATTGTCTGTGAGGTATGATTTTGTGAGTATGACTATGTCAGGCTGTTGCTTGACTAATCTGTGAGACAGCTCTCCCAGTTTTGGCACTAGCCCCCACATGTTAGTGAGGAGGGCTTTGCAGGGTCAACGGGGCTGTTTCTGCCGTTGTCTTTTTCAGTGCCTAGACCGATGCCGGGTGATCCATCCAGTTCTATTTCTTTGAGACTTTGTAGCAATTGATACATCGCAGTGGCTTGCCAGGCCATTTCAGAGGGCAGTTGAGAATCAACCACATTGCTGTGGGTCTGGAGTCACATGTAGGCCAGACCAGTTGAGGGTTGCAGATTTCCTCCCCTGAATGACACGAGTGAACTAGATGGGTTTTCCGACAATAGGCAATAATTTCAAGGTGATCAGTAGATTCTAAATTCCAGGTTTTTTAAAAAATTCCAATTCCACCATCCGCTATGGTGGGATTTGAACCCGGGTCCCCAAAACATCAGTGATAATGGGAACTGCAGATGCTGTAGAATCCAAGATAACAAAGTGTGGGGCTGGATGAACACAGCAGGCCAAGCAGCATCTCAGGAGCACAAAAGCTGACGTTTCGGGCCTAGACCCTTCATCAGAGAGGGGGATGGGGTGAGGGTGAGGAATAAATAGGGAGAGAGGGGGAGGCGGACCGAAGATGGAGAGAAAAGAAGATAGGTGGAGAGGAGAGTGTAGGTGGGGAGGTAGGGAGGGGATAGGTCAGTCCAGGGAAGACGGACAGGTCAAGGAGGTGGGATGAGGTAGAAAGTAGGAAATGGAGGGGCGGCTTGAGGTGGGAGGAAGGGATGGGTGAGAGGAAGAACGGGTTACAGAAGCAGAGACAGGCTGGGCTGGTTTTGAGATGCAGTTGGGGGAGGGGACGAGCTGGGCTGGTTGTGTGATGCAGTGGGGGGAGGGGACGAACCGGGCTGGTTTTGGGATGCGGTGGGGGAAGGGGAGATTTTGAAGCTAATGAAGTCCACATTGATACCATTGGGCTGCAGGGTTCCCAAGCAGAATATAAGTTGCTGTTCTTGCAACCTTCGGGTGGCATCATTGTGGCAGTGTAGGAGGCCCATGATGGACATGTCGTCTGAGGAATGGGAGGGGGAGCTGAAATCGTTCGCGACTGCGAGGTGCAGCTGTTTGTTGCGAACTGAGCGGAGGTGTTCCGCAAAGCGGTCCCCAAGCCTCCGCTTGGCTTCCCCAATGTAGGGGAAGCCACACTGGGTACAATGGATACAATATACCACATTGGCAGATGTGCAGGTGAATGTCTGCTTGATATGGAATGTCATCTTGGGGCCTGGGATAGGAGTGAGGGAGGAGGTGTGGGGACAAGTGTAGCATTTCCTGCAGTTGCAGGTGAAGGTGCCGGGTGTGGTGGGGTTGGAGGGGAGTGTGGAGTGGACAAGGGAGTCGCGGAGAGAGTGGTTTCTCCGGAAGGCAGACAAGGGTGGGGATGGAAAAATGTCTTGGGTGGTGGGGTCGGGCCCCTCCATTTCCTACCTTCTACCTCATCCCGCCTCCTTGACCTGTCCATCTTCCCTGGACTGAACTATCCTCTCCCTACCTCCTCACCTATACTCTCTTCTCCACCTATCTTGTTTTCTCTCCATCTTCGGTCCGCCTCCCCTTCTCTCCCTATTTGTTCCAGAACCCTCTCCCCATCCCCCTCTCTAATGAAGGGCCTAGGCCCGAAACATCAGTTTTCGTGCCCCTGAGATGCTGCTTGGCCTGCTGTGTTCATCCAGCTCCACACTTTGTTATCCCCAAAACATCAGCTGGGTTTCTGGATTAATAGTCTAGTGATAATACCACTAGCCATTGCCTCTATCCTGCCCTTGTATGCCCTGAATGGCCTGTGTAAATGCTGTAGGGATTCTACTCTACTCTATAAATCTCCTCTGAACCAAATCCAACGTATTTACATCCTTCCTTAAAAATGGAGACCAAAACTGCACACAATTAACAAGATGTGACCTCAGCAATGTCCTGTATAACTGAAGCAGAACAGAACAGAACTCACATTACAACTCTACAGCCATTCTCTATTTAAATAATACTTTGCTTTTTCATTCTACCTGATAAAATGCATTAAACTCTTCCTCCCAGAGATTTGATCACTGATTCAGCTATCAGTATCCACCTATAACTTCGTTCTGTCTTTCTTACAAGATGCTTTCCTTCCTGTCCTGACATTGTCTGCGGATTGCGTTACCATGCCTTCAACTCCCTGAGTCATTGATGAAACTTATGAAAGGTTGATGTCCAAACACTACACTTTGTGGATTCCACACATCACATCCTGCCAAACAGACAAAGATCCATTAATGCATACTCTCTGTTTTCTTCCAGCCAGCCACTCTTCTCTCCATGTTAATATTTTATCCCCTACACCACCAGAAACTTTTCTAAACTGCAATACCCCAGGCACCTTATCCAATGCCTTCTGTCAGTCCAAGTACAGGATATCTATAAGTTCTCTGTTTTTACCTCTTTCAAACAACTCCAATAAACTGTTTACACGAACACCAACAAGCCACCAAAAGACTCAACCAATTCTCACTGGTCTCAAACCACAAGGACAGAGAAGGACAAAATTTGACTGGGACAACACATCCATAATAGCACAAGCCAAACAGAGACACGTCAGGAAATTCCTAGAGGCCTGGTATTTCAACCAGAACTCTGTCAACAAACACATTGAACGGGACCCGATATACAAACCACTGAAGAACAAAACTGGAAGTGATACCAACCAGCCCAGCAAACCAGACATATAAATAACAAGTGGGATGGAACACCAGTGCTTCACTGGAGGCAAATTGATGATGTTACCTAGCAGGGTGATGAAACATCACCGGCCCGGTGAGCAAGGCTGCAACCTCATCACAACCCGAGCTACAAATCTCCTCAAAAACTTTTGATTTCTCTCCACAGACGCTGCCAGACCTACTGAACTTTTCCAGCAATTTCTATTTTTGTTACTTCGTAAAGCTTAGCTGACAAGTCTGCACATCCAGGCAGACTTCATCCCAGGCTCATAAAAGAGTTTGCTACTGATGTAAGAGATGTATTGAAGTTAATTTCGCAAAATTCCTTAGCTTCAGGAAATGTTCACTGAACTAGAAAATAACAAATATTCAAGAAGGGAAGGAGGCAAAAAAAGCAGAAAAAATTAGTATGGTCAGCTTGACATCTGTCATGAAGAAGCTGTTGGAATTGATCATTAAAGGAATTTATATCTTAATAAAATTGAAGGCAATGTGGTTGTCAAAGGGAAATCATGTTTAAACAGTTTATTGGAGTTGTTTGAAAGAGTAATATTTTTACAGAGGTAAGAACAGAGAACTTATAGATATCCTATACTTCGATAGCCAGAAGGCATTTGATAAGGTGCTGGGGGTATTGCAGATTAGAAATTTCCTGGTGGTGTAGAGGATGAAATATTAGCATGGACAGAAGAGTGGCTGGCTGGAAGAAAACAGAGAGTTTGCATAAATGGATATGTATCCTTATTGCCAGCTTTCTTACAGTTTGGCCAATGTGATGTTTGTCACCGTCCTTGCATGATATTTTCTATATTATGTTAGTGTTATTGGTTGTGCGTTTGGGATCATTTATGTTCATTAGGAGCTGTCACAGGGTGATTGTTGGTTGTGGGCTGCCCTGGTACCTAGGGTCTGAGTAGTCCTGTGGTCATCTCTGATACGTCTCCGATGTACAGTAGGTTGACTAATGTGTCTGGCCATGTTGTGTTTTCTTGCTGTGGACTGTTGAGGAGCTAACAGCAGATTGTGGTTTTTAATATCCATTCTTTTTAAAAATTCCGTATACGTGCTCCTGATCTGCTTTGTGCAATTCCAGTTTGGTGCAATGTGCTGTGGCCCATTTAAATAGTGTCCTGATTCAGCTCCATTTATGGGTGCTGGGGCAGTTGCTGGTGTAATTAAGGGTCTGGTCCGTATGTGTTGTCTGTCTATATACACTAGTCTGTTGTTCTTACGTTCTACCACGATGTCCAGGAAGGGTAGTTGGTTGTTGTTCTCTTCTTCTTTTGTGAATTTTACTCCAATGAGGATGTAGTTTATGTGTTGGTGGGTTTCTTCTAGTCTTGTGCATTTAATAATCACGAAGGTGTGATCTACATTGTGGACCCAGAGTTTGGGCTGGATAATGGGGAGCGTTGCTCATTCTAATGTTTGCATTACTGCTTCTGCTATTAGTCCTGATATTGGGGATCTCGTTGGTGTGCTGTTGACTTGTTTAAATATATGACTGATGAAGGTGAAGTGGGCTGTGAGGCACAGATCCAGCAGTTTCAGGGTGCTGTCCGTGTAGATGCTGTATGCTATGTGGGGTGTCTGCCTTCCTGGTGCATCCAGAAGTGTGACAATTGTCTCTTTGGCTAGGTCTATGTTTATGGATGTAAATAGTGCTGTTACATCAAAGGATACCATTATCTCGACCTCTTCTGTTCAGGTGTCCTTGATGATGAGGAATTCTTTGGAGGAGTGGATGGGGTGCATAGTGTTGTCAACTAAGTGTTTCAGTTTCTGTTGTAGTTCTTTGGCCAGTCTGTATGTTGGTGTGCCTGGTAGTGAAACAGTGTGTCTGAGGGGACCCCCAGCTTGCGTACCTTGGGGCCTCCATCAAACCCTTTTGAAATGGATGTCAAATTCAAAAATATTGCGGTGCCTGCTCCCTAGTGGTGTCTTTATTAATTAATCCTGTCACATTATACAATAGAAGTCTAATATAAACTGCCTTTTGATTGGTTCAAAAACAAACTGCTATTAAAAAAAACTGTCTCAGAAGCACTTTACAGTCTCTAGACTCAGCATTGAGTTCACTTACTTTAAATCACAACCTCTTCTTCATTTGCTTTTTTTTTGCTGGTTTGTTTTTTTCTCTCTTGGTCATTTCCTTGACTGTGTTTTTAGATGGTCGTTTATTTAGGATTCTTCCACTCATGCGGCACGGTGGCTCTTTGGTTAGCACTGCAGCCTCACAGCACCAGGAACCCGTGTTCAATTCCAGCCTTGAGCGACTGTCTGTGCGGTTTATACATTCTCCCCGTGTCTGCGTGGGTTTTTCTCCAAGTGCTCCGGTTTCTTCCCACAGTCCAAAGATGTGCAGGCTAGGTGGATTGGCCATGGGAAATTGCCCGTAGTGTTCAGGGGTGCGTGCATTATAGGGGGATGGGTCTGGGTGGGATGCTTCAAGGGGCGGTGTGGACTCCACACTGTAGGGAATCTAATCTAATCATGCCATTTCCAGACTTTTTTCTCTCTCATTTATTATGCCTCTTTGGCATTGAACCAAGAAATATGTTGTAATTTCATCTCTGTTGCTCTTTGACAGATCCGAGACCTTCCTCTTTACTCTTCTTCCGACTGATTCCTCCATCCTCCCCAACAACATTTGCTTCGCTCAAATACTATAACAATTCCAGTTCTGATTAAAGGCCCTGACCTGAAATGTTATATCAGTTTCTCTCCCCACAAAAGTTGCCAGAGTTGTTGAGTATTTCCAATGTTTTATCTATTCATTTCAGATTTTCAGCATCTACAATCACTTTGCTTTTGCGAAAGGGAATCACATCAGGGAGGGATACTTTACTAACGTTCTAAATGGCCCTTTTGGCCTTTAAAATGTACCTGGTTTAACTATTTCAGACAATATCTGAACCTTTCCACAGTTCTACTGAGTTGAAAAGGAGAAATATTTTTAGGATAACAAAGTGTGAAGCTGGATGAACACAGCAGGCCAAGTAGCATCTTAGGAGCACAAAAGCTGACGTTTCAGGCCTAGACCCTTCATCAGATGATGAACATTTCTGATGAAGGGTCTAGGCCCTAAACATCAGCTTTTGTGCTCCTGAGATGCTGCTTGGCCTGCTGTGTTCATCCAGCTTCACACTTTGTTATCTTGGATTCTCCAGCGTCTGCAGTTCCCATTATCTCTGATCAATATTTTTAGGAAATGTTTTCCCAAGTTTGATATGACCAGAGAATGTGGACAAAATATACAGAGGCAAAGAATCAGTTTGAAAGTCTTTTCCTTCTGAGTGTTGTCTCCTAGAATCAAACCAGTAGCATTTTGGTAAGGAGCAGCACAGAGAATGGGGCAGAAGTTTGACATTCAGAAGTAACACATGGAGAGTGAGACAATGGACCATTGCAGCAGGACAATTTATATTGTTGCTGCTCAGTGCTGTTAAGGTTGTTAAAGACTATCGGTAGCACATTCTTCAACGAAATTTAGAGTCTGTGTGTTAAGTTTGCTTAGTGAAGTACATGGCCCGCAATGTTTCCTAAATCCCTGAATGAAACTTGAAAAGTAGTTGCCAGAATTGTTCCTGAATTTGGCTGTGAGAATATTTTTTCCTCCTTTTTCTACCTTCTCAAGAGTTCGACACTTCGATGGGAAAATCAGAAAGGCATCCATTTAGACAGTGATATGTTGGGAGGTGTGGATATACGAAGAGATCTTGCAGACCAGTCACTGAAAGTAGACAGGCAAACAATTAGGAAGGCAAATAGAATGTTGGCCTTCATTGCAAGAGGATTTGAGCTCAGTAGGATGTATGTCTTACTGCAGTTATACAGAGCCTTGGTGAGACCACACCTGGAGTATTGCGTGCAGTTCTGGTCTCCTTGCCTAAGGAAGGATATGGTTGCCATTACAGGGAATGCAACAGAGTTTCCTGATTCGACTGAGTGTGTAGCCACTAGAATTTAGAAGGATGAGAGGGAGATCTGATTGAAATGTATAAAATTCTAACAGTGCTGGACAGGCTAGACACAGGGAGGATGCTTTCCCTGGTTGGTGAGTCTAGAATCAGGGGTCATAGTAACAGGATACAGGGTAGACCATTTAAGACGGAGATGAGGAAATTATTCCTCACTTAGACAGTAGCCAACCAGCAGAATTGGCTGCCACATGAGGCCAAAGGTCACTAAGTATGTTCATGAAAGAGATACACTTTTTTTTAGATGTTAAAAATATGAAGGGATGTGGAAGGAAAGCAGGGTCAGTGAGATAGATGATTAGTCATGATCATATTGCGTGGTTAAGATGGTTCAAAGGGCTGAGTGGACTCCTGATTCTATTCTTTATGTTAATATTATTAATGACTGGGAGGAAAATACATTAAGTTACACTTTCTAGTCAGTTGATCCACAATGGAACCCATTTCCTAATAGTCCTCTGGGTCTCTTGATCACCATTTCCCCCAGTCAATCTTACCGAAGCCTTTTCCAGCGGCACAATTAGAAAATAAACCTTCACCAGTAGACAGTGGGTAATTATCCTGAATGCTGCCAAAAATCCTTGTGTTGTGCACTCAGCCAGACAAGTAGAGAATATTTCATCAGGAGCCTGACTTGGAAGTTGTAGATGGTGGACAGGCTGAGGCAGTCAGGAAGTGTCTTACCTTCTACAGAATTCCCAGCCTGCAAACTTCTTTTGCAGCCAGATTATTCATGTGGCTGGTCCAATTTAGTATTTTCATCAATGGTGATCTCAAAGATGTTGATGGTGGAGGCTCAGCTATAATGGTGCCATTGAAAGTCAAGGGGTGATGTTAGGTTCTTAATCGTTTGAGATGATCATTGCCGAGCACTTGCACTTATGCAAATGTTACGTTGCACTTATTTGAATATTGTTCAAGCCTTGCTGCATTTGGATACAAACTGCTTTCAGTAGCTGAGGAGTAGCGTGTGGAGCTGGACATTGTTCAGTCATTGGTAAACAACCCCACTTCTGACCTTCTGATGCAGGGAGGGTCACTGATGAAGTATCTGAACACAGGTTGGCCTAGGATACCAGTCTGAGGAACTCCTGCAGAGATGTCCTGGAGCTGAGATGACTGACATCTAATAACCACAACCGCCTTCCTGTGTGCCAGGTATGACTCCAACCAGCAGAGAGTTTGCATCCCGAGTCCCATTGATTTCAATGATGCTACAGCTCATTAATATCATGTTTGGTTGAATGTCAGGCGAATCATTGTGTAATTCAAAATTAATTGTCAGGAATTTTGCTGTGCTCTCCTTCACAGCTGTCCTAACAACAGATAGATAATTAAAAAAAACTTTCCCACTTATATTTACCAAGCGCACTTCTCTGTCCCTAATCAGTTTGTCTTCCGGATCATCTGCAAACTATTTTTAATTGCTCTATATCACACATGTAGTGTTTTGTGTACAATTGTATGATGGTCTGCACTAATCAGAGAGTAACTACAATAAGAGGCAGTTTAAAGGTTTTATGGAAAAGAACAATATCTCAATGATTATGAATAAGGGCTGTGATCCTGGTGAATTCTCATTCTCATCTTCAAAGGTTTCTTCATATTTCATAACTCTGTATGAAACAAGCTCTCAGGTGTGAGTTAAAATTCTTTCCACAAAGTGTTAAATGCATCAGTTACTGAGACATAAGCTTTCTCCGGTGGGAGTTCCTCTGATTTATTAACATTTCAGGTTAGCATCTAGCTTTACTAGCCTACCCGGACCAGAGAAGACTAGCAGATGCACTATATGTGAGGTATTAATGATTTAACTACAACACTTGGTGTGATCATGGGGCCCGTGAAAAGGGATATCACAGAATCACTTTTTAATTATCTAAAGCTGTGCATGGCTTCAGCAAACAGCTTCTATTCCCAGCCCATCCCTTCAAACAAACTAATTGCTGTTAATGAGTTACCTTATTTGGTAATGTGCTGAGCAAATAAAAATGTAAAACTCTGATATCAGTGTTGCTGTGTTTGACTGAAATGTACACAAATGATGGTAATCCATTAGAATGATTAATAATGCCATATTGCTCTAGGGCAATGTGCGAATGAGAGACCCAGCCCCAAGCTATAAAGCATAACCTCATAAAAACACACACCGCGATAAATGAATAGTTAGTTATTCACAGTCTGACCAGTAAAGACAGGGTCCCATCTGAAATAATAATCCATCTTTCTCAGTCAATCCTAATCATCTTGTTGAACCAATTTCTGCTTTTAGCAGATAATAAAAAGTTTGTTGATGTGGCTTTCTTTGCTATTTAATGTGCGCTAAGTACAGATTTCAGTAATGGTATCTTTTGATGCTGCGGTAAAATTATTATTGTCAGTACTGTGTTGTACAATGGGAAATTTGACAATAGACAATAGGTGCTGGAGTAGGCCATTCGGCCCTTTGAGCCAGCACCACCATGGCTGATCATCCACAATCAGTATCCTGTTCCTGCCTTATCCCCATAACCCTTGATTCCACTATCTTTAAGAGCTGTATCCATCTCTTTCTTGAAAGTATCCAGAGAGTTGGCCTCCACTGCCTTCTGGGGCAGAGCATTCCATATATCCACCACTCTCTGGGTGAAGAAGTTTTTCCTCAACTCTGTTCTAAATGGCCTACCCCTTATTTTTAAACTGTGTCCTCTGGTCCTGGGCTCACCCATCAGCGGAAACATGCTTCCTGCCTCCACAGTGTCCAATCCCTTAATAATCTTATACGCCTCAATCAGATCCCCTCTCATCCTTCTAGACTCAAGTTGCTGTATATTATTATTATCGATTTAGAGCATGTGGTGGTTTTTGGACGTTATTAAAGGTGGTCACATTACTACCATCATAGAGTCTGTGTATGTGTGTCAGAGGTGTAAACTTCCCGTGCATGCTTGGGGATGTGTGTTTAAGGAAGAAATGGGAGGATACCCTAGAATGCAGAAGAATATTGAGATTGGTGATTCTCAGGAAACACAGTTGGTTTACAATCGAGATATAAGCCCTGATATTAATTCAATGGGTCGGCATTCCCAGAGCCAATCATCAGATTGTTCATTTTGGGTATTGTATCTGCCTGTTACGCACTGCATTCATTTGCACCCACTTGGTTAATCTGATGCCTACTATTTGAAGGGCCAGTGCAGAAATGGTATTTGGAGGAGGACGGCACACAAAGGGAAAAGCTATCGCCATAATTTGTGATGCTTCCCTGCGACTACCACTGGGTTAGTCAGGATCAGGAGAGGGAAATTCCCAGCAATGAGGGTAGAACCTGTGACAGTCACCAAGGAGAAATGGTTGAAGATAGCGGAGCTGGCATTAGGAGGATGACGCCATGCTCTGGTAATGTGTAGAAATAGTAATGACTGATTCTGATATACCTAGCATGGTGGCTGAGTGGGTAGCATTGCTACCTCACAGCACTAGGGGCCCAATTCTACCCTCAGGCAACTATCTGTGTGAATTTTCTCCAGGTGTTCTGATTTCTTCGCACAACTCAAAGATGTGCAGGTTAGGTGGATTGGCCATGCTAAGTTACCTATAGTGTCCAGGGATTTATAGGTTAGGTAGATTAACCATGGTAAATGCAAGGTAAAGGGGATAGGGAGGGTCTGGCTGGGATGCTCTCCAGAGAGTCAGGAGAGACTCAATGGGCCAGATGGCATGCTTCTACCCGAAGGGGATTCTGAGCTGTAAACCCCAATCCATCTGTCTCACCAAACACATTCCAGAACCACATTCCTCACAGCAAATCCAGTTTCAGCATCACAAAATGCTGGACCAGCGTTTACTGGCCATCCCTGATTGCCCAGTCAGCCAGTTAAGAGTCAGCCACATTGCAGTGGGGCTGGAGTCACATATAGGTCAGACCAGGAAAGGATGCACGATTTCTGGGTTTTTCTGACGATCGGCAATAGCTTCATAGTTATCAGCAGATTCTTGATTCCAGACTTTTATGTTGAATTAAAATTCCACCATCTGTTGTGGTGGATTTAATTTTGGGTCCCGAGAACGTTAGCTGGGGTCTCTGGATTAATAGTCCCACGATAAATCCACAAGGCAATTAGCTCCCTGAAATCGGAGGGTGGGAGAGAGGGCATCTCACCATTGGCTTTCCACAATTAAATATCCCTTTGCCACCAAGCTCACTCTGTGAGAGAATATAAGATTCTGCCTGAGAGGTAACATTGAGACAAGACCGTGGAGTTAAATGGCAATAGCCAATTGCAGATGCTAGAGATCTGAAACAAAGATTAGAAAGTGCTGGTTGAACTCTGCAGCTGTGGGATCTGTGGGAAGGGACCAGAGTTAACATTGCGAGGCTGGTAACTATGAAAAAGCAACTTCTGTTTTTTGTTCCCCCTCGATCTGAGGACATGCCAGAAATGCACAGGCTATTTTGACAGTTATAAAACTCTTGGATACGCATGCTGACTTGACTTGACTTGATCTGTTGGTCAGCCCCCTCACACAGGTATCACAGCTCCTCCATTATTCTCTCATCGATAGAACATAATGTGATTAGATCAGCGCATTGTTCTTCTTTTTAATAACAGCCATGTGATTCTCAAAAGCTTCAAAATCTCCCCTCCCCCTACTGCATCCCAAAACCAGCCCAGCTCATCCCTGCCTCCCTAACCTGTTCTTCCTCTCACCTATTCACTCCTCCCACCTCAAACCGCTCCCCCATTTCCTACCTACTAACCTCATCCTGCCCCCTTGACCTGTCCGACCTCGCCTACCTCCCCACCTACACTCACCTTTACTGGCTCCATGCCCCCCTTCTTTAGCTTGTCTGTCTCCTCTCCACCTATCTTCTCCTCTATCTATCTTTGATCTGCCTCCCCCTACTTATTTCAGAACCCTCTCCCCCTTTCCCTTTTCTGATGAAGGATCTAGGCCTGAAACGTCAGCTTTTGTGCTCTTGAGATGCCACTTGGCCTGCTGTGTTCATCCAGCTCCACACTTTGTTTGTCAGATTCTCCAGCATCTGCAGTTCCCAATATCTCTCATGTGATTCCCATTGCTGCTTTTAGCTGGTGAACTCCCAAATGTCTCCACAAACTTGGTGACCAGAATTCTCTAGAAATGTCTGTTTGAGGCAATTGTAAGAACGAGGGGATCAGAGATATAGACACCTCCAACCAAAACTCACCCTGCGGCTGGTGAAATTCTAAAACATTTCTTAAATTTCTTAATTTCTAGTGAATTCCTTATATTTTACAGGTGGTGTTAAATTCAAATGTTTGCTTAACAAATGATATTGAATTTAGTTAATGATGCAAATAGTTTTGTTTAACTAATAACCAAAACTCTACTGCTGAATAAGTTACTCGCACACACTCAAACACATACCTACTGAATCCAGAAATGGACAAGTTGATACAATGGTTGAGTCTTAGAGATGGGCTTATAAATATCGAAGCCTTTTGATATTGGGTCAAACATAACTTTCTTATTTGAACATAGTAAAATAGCTCAGGGTCTCACTTCTACCATTAGGTTGCATGAAAATCATTTTTATCTGTTCATTCATGGGATATGGGTGCTGCATCGGTCACCATTTATTGCCCATATCTAATTGCCATTGAGCTTCGTGGCTTGCTGGACCATTCCTGAGAGCAGTTTAGAGTCAACAGCATTGCTGTAAGTCTAGAGGCATATGTTGGTCAGGATAAATAAGATCAGCAGATTTCCTTCCCTAAAGAACATTAGTAACCAAACAGCTTTCTATGACAATCATCATCAACAATGTTTCCAGGTGCAATTTAATTAAAGAAATCTGGAATGAATTGTTTAATTCAAATACTACCATTTGCTGTTGTGGGATTTGAACCTATGTTTCACGATCATTAGTCTTAGTCTCTGTATTACAATTTCAGTGACATCAACTATGCCATCATCTCCTTCATAAATCTTTATAGTCATCACTTGCCAACAAGGATGTAAACTCTCTTTTTATCTGTTCATTTAACCCTTTACACTACAGAATCAGATAGCATTTTAACTTTCACCCAATGCCAACCCCTTCATTCTTGGATTTCAAAGTCCATTCCATAGAGTCTAAAAGCGTGGAGACAGAACATTCAGCTGAATTCACCTTTGCTGGTATCTGTGCTTCAGACAAACTTCCTCCTACCTCTCATCACCTCAGTCTTCAAACATTGTTTTCAAGGAATTGAATGTTAAGTGTGGAGCTGGATGAACACAGCAGGCCCAGCAGCATCTTAGGAGCACAAAAGCTGATGTTTAGGGTCTAGGCTCGAAACGTCAGCTTTTGTGCTCCTAAGATGCTGCTGGGCCTGCTGTGTTCATCCAGCTCCACACTTTGTTATCTCGAATTCTCCAGCATTTGCAGTTCCCATTATCTCTGATACAATTCAATTCCTTTTTCCCTTGTGTATGTACCAAACTTCCATTTAAATGCTTATAGCCTCAACTACATCTTGTATAAGATTGGGAATTCCATATTCTTGTTTCTCTTTGCATCAAGAATTTCCTATTGGTTTTGTTAGTGTGCATTTCACACCTATAACCACCAGGTGCTATTCCAAATGCAAAGTAATTCATTTGTTTACATAATTAACTTAGTACATCAGTCCAAAGTGAGAAATAATTAACTATTGCAATTTTAAGAATCATACCTTACATGCAACCATTCATAATGATTTTATTCATTATGTTAAAATATTTACCAGTTACATTCTACAAGCATTTTTGGCAATCACAGTGAAAAAGTTAAATAATTGCAGCACATCTATAGTGGATGCCTTGAAAAGAATCATACCAGAAACACTGAGGATCAGCTTAAGCATCAACCCACCCTCAGTATGTACAAAGCTCGTTAAACTGTTGGCACTTTTACAAACAAAGTCTGCCACAATCAGGAACTGGAGGTTGAAGAACTGAAATAATCTTCGAAACAGGGTGGAGTGACTCCAAATCACAACTAACTCTGTTTAATCAGGATAATTTCTGCCACTAGAATGTTCAAACTTGTTCTTTTGTCTGCTAGTGGCCTTTTGGGCTATTGTCTAATTACTTAGGGCACTTCAGGATAAGAATCTCAACTGATATTGACAGAGGTCTCCCCATTAGGCTCATGTTGGCTGTGAGATTTCCCATTACAATATGTACAGGTAAAACATTATTTCACTCCAGAGACCTAATGTGGCTCATAATTGCCACATGGACCAAAGGAAAAGTTCAAGTAGCACACCTCCCCCTACCCCGACCTCCCAACAGATACTTCTCTGTCTCCCTAGCTGTTTCACATTTCATAGCTGCCTCAAAACCTACATGTCCAAATATCAGGAGATGACAAGGATCTGATGGCATCATTGGAGATAATGTTATCTGGAAGATTCTGTCCCTGACCCAGAGACCAGATGGATTTATACCCAATGATATATATTTTAATCAACTTTTAATGTCAAAACCATAAACTCAAATCACTTTCAATTTACTCAATCATGCTCCCTTTCAGTCTTTGCTCCAGAGAAAACAATTCAAGCCTATCTCATCTTTCCTTATAGTTCAATTTCTCCATCCCAGGCAACATCCTGGTGAAAGTCCTCTGTATCCCCTCTATCACTATTGTGTCCTTTCTGCAGTGAGGTGACCAGAACTGCACACACTACTGAGCTGCAACTGAACAAGACTGAATACAGCATTTGAGCTGCAGAGTGGTGAATTAACAATGTGTTTAACACAAAGTGGTTAGACTGTAACTTACTCAAAAAAGCTGTCACACTTCTTCCTCCAGTTAGAGTAGCTTCGACAGCTTGGCTAACACACGGACTCTGCTTACCTCAAGATGACCTCTTAACAGAGGTCTTGCCTTCAAAAAAGTGTCCCCTATTTTTGAACTCTTCCATTCACAAAGGAAATGGCCTGAAGTGCCTTTAATAACTAGCCAATAGCCCAGAAGATCACTGGCAGTGAAAAAAAAATTGAACATTATAGTGGTAGAAATTACTCTGATTAAACAGATTTACCAGTGATTTAGAGTCTCTCCACTCTGTTGGGAAGGTTAATTCAGTTCTTTAACCTCCAGTTCCTGACTGTGGTTTCACCTTATCCATGCCTCTCATAATTTTGTAAACCTCAATAAGGTCACCCCTCAACCTCTTACGCTCCAGTAAAGAAAGTCCCAGCATTTCCAACTTATATCTCAAACCGCACCCCCCCGCCCCCAATTTCTCGGCAACACCCTGGTATATCATTTCTGAACCCTCTCCAGTTTAATAGTATCCTTCCTATAGGGTGAGGGTGCCCAGATATGAAGTGCTTATGGGTGACAAAGAGGAAATAGAGATATAACATGCACATAAACAAAGGGATGGAAAGGAGAGAAGGGGTTCGGTCTTTTGAGAGCAAAATCGACCAGACACAGTTGGGTCAGGAGGGGTGTGTCCGGGTAACCTGTAACACGGCCTGTCACAGGGGAGTACTGACTGCATGGCACATTAACTGAAACAATAAATTATCCCCCAAACCATTCTTGCTGTGGAAATAACTTGGGCAATGCTTCTCATGAGCACTGAGTGGATCATAGTGGGAAACCTATACATTTAATAAGAGATAATGGGAACTGCAGATGCTGGAGATTCCAAGATAATAAAATGTGAGGCTGGATGAACACAGCAGGCCAAGCAGCATCTCAGGAGCACAAAAGCTGACGTTTCGGGCCTAGACCCTTCATCAGAGAGGGGGATGGGGGGAGGGAACTGGAATAAATAGGGAGAGAGGGGGAGGCGGACCGAAGATGGAGAGTAAAGAAGATAGGTGGAGAAGGTGTGGGTGGGGAGGTAGGGAGGGGATAGGTCAGTCCAGGGAAGACGGACAGGTCAAGGAGGTGGGATGAGGTTAGTAGGTAGCTGGGAGTGCGGCTTGGGGTGGGAGGAAGGGATGGGTGAGAGGAAGAACCGGTTAGGGAGGCAGAGACAGGTTGGACTGGTTTTGGGATGCAGTGGGTGGGGGGGAAGAGCTGGGCTGGTTGTGTGGTGCAGTGGGGGGAGGGGATGAACTGGGCTGGTTTAGGGACCCTTCCCCCCCACCCACTGCATCCCAAAACCAGTCCAACCTGTCTCTGCCTCCCTAACCGGTTCTTCCTCTCACCCATCCCTTCCTCCCACCCCAAGCCGCACCCCCAGCTACCTACTAACCTCATCCCACCTCCTTGACCTGTCCGTCTTCCCTGGACTGACCTATCCCCTCCCTACCTCCCCACCCACACCTTCTCCACCTATCTTCTTTACTCTCCATCTTCGGTCCGCCTCCCCCTCTCTCCCTATTTATTCCAGTTCCCTCCCCCCATCCCCCTCTCTGATGAAGGGTCTAGGCCCGAAACGTCAGCTTTTGTGCTCCTGAGATGCTGCTTGGCCTGCTGTGTTCATCCAGCCTCACATTTTATTATCTATACATTTAATAATCCAGTTTTTAAAATAATTGGTGCCATCTAGTGGATTAATGCAAACTTTCAAGTCAGTTACAAAATTGGAAGATAGATAGCTCTAGTCCTGTGTAATCATGCAACCCTTAAGATTTCATTAAGATCATCTTGCATTTATATACCCTCACTGCAGAAGTGAGCGATACAAAACCAAAACGGATAAAATGAAAAAATGCTGAGCCACAAGAGAACCAGGAGAGCATGCTGAAAATCCTCAAAATGATTGGAAACAGAGCTTTAGAGTGAGAATTGCAGAGATTATGACAAAAAGTCTGGGCGACCACATAGTGGAATGTGTTGGCTCTGCCCATAGAATCATCCTGACTTTGCAGTATCTTGCTCCCAAGCTAACATTTCTGCCCTGCACCTGCTAGTGTTGAAAGAGTAATATTTTTACAAAAGAAAGAAGAGATAGGAAGGATATTATTAAACTAGAGAGGGTTCAGAAAGGATGTAGCTGAGAATGGGAGTTTTGAGAAAGGCTGGGACTTTCTTCACTGGAGTGTAGGAGGTTCTGGGGTGACCTTATTGAGATTTATAGAATTATGAGGTAGCGAGTTTTGAGAAGATTTGTAGCTCAGGTTGAGGTTCTGGATGTGAGTTTGCTCGCTGAGCTAATCAGGAAGGTTAGTTTTCAGACGTTTCTTCACTTTTTTTATTTGAAAAAATATACTTTATTCATAAGATGTACAAAAAATAAAACATATTTACACACCTACCCAGTCATGCAAGCCGCTCTGGGTTACCCAGGGGGTACATACATCAACTAAAGGAAAAAAAACAAACAAAGAAGGAAGAAAAAAGCAAAGATAATACCCCGGCAGTCATCTCCCCGCACAGTCCCCGTTACCCCCTGACCAGTTGGGGAAGGCGACAGCTGGGCCCAGTTACCAGATAGGGCCCTTTTTTCTATTCTGGACGAGGGGTTTCATACCGTGGTCTTTCCCCACCGCGCCTTGGCGGCGGCTGCCCCAAGCTTTAGCACGTCCCTCAGCACGTAGTCCTGGACCTTGGAGTGCGCCAGTCTGCAACACTCAGTCGGGGTCAGTTCTTTCAGCTGGCAGACCAGCAAGTTGCGGGCAGACCAAAGAGCGTCTTTCACCGCATTGATGGTCCTCCAGGCGCAGTTGGTGTTGGTCTTGGTGTGTGTCCCGGGAAACAGCCCGTAGAGCACGGAGTCCCGTGTCACTGAGCTGCTCGGCATGAACCTCGACAAATACCATTGCATCCCCCTCCAGACCTCCTGCGCATAGGCACACTCCAGAAGGAGGTGATCGACAGTGTCGCCACCACACCCCACCCCCCGCAGCCGCCTCGAGGGCAGCGTGCAGTGGCGCAGAGATTCCGGGCATGCATAAAGGATCTCACTGGCAGAGCCCCTCTCACCGCCAGCCAAGTAATGTCCTTGTGCTTGTTTGAAAGTTCTGCCGATGAGGCATTCTGCCGAACGACTTTGGCAGTCTGCGTGGGGAACCACACGACGGGATCCACCCTCTCCTTTTCCCGAAGGGTCTCAAGGATATTACGTGCTGACCACTGCCTGACGGCCTTGTGATCAAAGGTGTTTCCCTTCAAAAATTTCTCCACAAAGGACAGGGGGTACGGGACGGTCCAACTACTTGGAGCGTTCCACGGCAACGAGGCCAGGCCCATCCTTCACAACACCGGGGACAGGTAGAACCTCAGTAAGTAGTGACACTTGGTGTTTGCGTACTGAGGATCTACGCACAGCTTGACGCAGCCGCACACAAAGGTAGCCATCAGGGCGAGGGTGGCGTTCGGTACGCCCTTTCCCCCATTTTCCAGGCCTTTGTACATGGTGTCCCTGCGGACCCAGTCCATCCTCGACCCCCAAATGAAGTGGAAGATGGCCCGGGTGACCGCAGCGGCACAGGTCCAGGGAATAGGCCAGGCCTGTGCCACATACAACAGTACCGAAAGCCCCTCGCACCTGACAACCAGGTTCTTACCCGCGATGGAGAGGGGCTGGAGCGTCCACCTGCCCAGCTTCTGCTTCAGTTTGGTGATACGCTCCTCCCAAGTCTTAGTGCACACCCCAGCTCCACTTAACCAAACACCCAGCACCTTCAGGTAGTCTGTCCTGACGGTGAAGGTCGTCCCAGTTCCCGAAGAACATGACCTTGCTCTTACCCCTGTTTGACTTTGGCACCCGAGGCCAGTTCAAACTGGCCGCAGATGTCCAACAGCCTACTCACCGACCGACGATTGATGCAGAAGACGGCGACGTCGTCCATGTACAGGGAGGTCTTGACCTGAAGGCCTCCACTGCCTGGGATAGTCACGCCCTTCAGGCTCACACCCTTCCTGATGGATGCGGCGAAGGGCTCCACACAGCACACGAACAAGGCAGGAGAGAGTGGGCAGCCCTGCCTGACTCCAGATCTGACGGGAAAACTGTCCGATTCCCACCTGTTGATCGAGACTGCGCTAACGATGTTGGTGTAGAGCAGCCGGATCCAATTGCGGATGCCCTCCCCGAACCCCAATTTGGAGAGGACGTCCCTCATGTAAGCATGAGAGACCCTATCGAAGGCCTTCTCCTGGTCCAGGCTGACGAGGCAGGTGTCAACCCTACTGTCCTGCACATAGGCGATCGTATCCCTGATGAGCGCGAGGCTCTCAGCGATCTTCCTGCCCGGCACAGCACAGGTTTGGTCAGGGTGAATCACCGACTCCAGGACAGACCTGACCCGGTTGGCTATGACCTTGGCCAGGATTTTGTAGTCCACGTTCAATAGTGAAATGGGACGCCAATTCTTAATTTCTTCCCTCTCCCCCTTCCTCTTGTAAATGAGGGTGATGATGCCCTTCCTCATGGACTTGCACATTTCCCCTGCCCGAAGTGCACTATCGCACACCTCCAGCAGGTCCTGGCCGACCAGGTCCCACAGAGTGGAATACAGCTCGACCGGTAAGCCGTCGCTCCTGGGAGTCTTATTCCTCTCCAAGGACTTGAGGGCTCTGGTCAGCTCGTCCAGGGACATCGGCCGGTCCAGCCACTCCCTCGTGCCGTCGTCTAAGACCTCCGTGATAGACGACAGGAATGACTCGGAGGCCGTGCTGTCCGTGGGCTTCGTGTCATACAGTCCGGCATAGAAGGATCTGCTAATCCTCAAAATGTTGGGCCGAGACGACGTCACCGAGCCGTCGTCCTCCTTCAGCTGGCTAAGCACAGAGGTCTCTTTGTGCACCTTCTGAAAGAAGAAATGCGAGCACGTCTCGTCCTGCTCCATGGAGCGGACCCTGGACCGGATTATCCTGGAGGCCTCCGCGGCTAAGAGCGAGGCTTGCTGGCCCCTCACCTTGCGGAGGTCCTCTGTGACATCGACCCCCATCAACTGCAGAAGGAGCAGGTTCTGCACCCTTTTCTGGAGTCGCGACAACTTTCCCCGCCTCTCTCTCACCTTCCGAACACCCTTGAGGACAAAGAACCTCTTGATGTTCTCCTTCACCGTCTCCCACCAGTCGCCCGGAGACTCAAAGAGGGTTCCACGGTTCTCCAACCGGCATACTCCCTCTTAAGCTCCTCGACGTTCTCTGGGGTCAACAGAGTCGTGTTGAGCTTCCACGTCCCCTTGCCGGCCGGCTGGTTGTCCTGTAAGTGACAGTCGGCCAGCAGGAGGCAGTGGTCAGAGAAGAACACCGGCTCGATGCCGGTGGACCTGACAGAGAACGCCCGTGACACAAACAGGAAGTCTATCCTTGAGCGAATAGACCCGTCTGGCCGTGACCAGGTGTACCTCTGCTGCGCTCCGTCCGCAGGGGTGCTGAAGACGTCGAGCAGCTTGGCGTCCTTCACCGTGCCCATCAGGAATCTGGACGAGACGTCCAGTGGACTCCCCCCACCCGCTGTCCCCATGCCAGATCTTCCATCTGCATCAATGATGCAGTTGAAGTCTCCGCCTAGGATGACCGGCCTGGACGTAGCCAGCAGGGGTGGAAGCCACTGCAGGACGGCCAACCGCTCACTCCGTACCGCTGGCGCATGCACGTTGATCAGCCTCAGGGGAGCGTTCCGGTAGGTGACGTCAGCCACTAGGAGGTGCCCCCCCACCACCTCCTGAACTTGCGAGATGGTGAAGTTGCGCCCCCGCAGCAGAATAGCCAGGCCGGAGGATCGACAGTCGTTACCCCCCGACCAGATCGAAGGCCCACAGGTCCAGGCGCCGGACCATTTCCTGTACCTGCCGAGGTGCGGTATCCCGCACTCCTGCAGAAACAAGAGGTCTGCCTTGACGGTGGTCAGGTAGGCCAACGTGGACACACATCTTGCGGTGGACTTGACGCTGCGCACATTAATGCTCGCAACTCGTACCCCCATTGTGGGCAGTGACCGCAGTACGCTCCCCAAGTCCAAGGTCCAGCCCCTCCATCTGTCCCTTCATGCCCATTGCCCGGGCTAACTGCTGGGCGCTCTCTGGGCTCAGGAAACCGTCTGCGCTGCCTTCCGGGTGGCATCCCCCCGTCGGGGGTACGGAGGCAGGTGAGTCCGGCTCTGGGTCAGGCTGGGGATGCGCTGTTTCCTCCTTCCCACCTGGAAGATCCGGGGGGCCCTCCAGGGCCTCAGCGGCATGTGACTGGGTGTCGGAGGGAGCCTCAGGATGCCTTCAGTCACCTGGAAGTGGGGTGCTGCTTTCCTTCTCCCTTGAGATCTTTAGCTTCTGCTTTGGGTGGGCCGTCTCTGAATCTCCCTCGTCAGAGGAGCTCTTATAGCCCCCCTGTAGCTGCCTCTTCCCGCCTGATGGTTGCGGTTCCTGGGCCCGCTGACGCGCCTTCCTCCTTGCTTTCCGGGCGGTCGTCCACTCCCCTGGGTCGCTGTCGCCTCCTCCATCGACTCTGGGTTATTGGTGAGGGGGGGAGCGGAGCCTGAAGGGGCGCTTTGCTGGCCTCGGGCCCATCCTGCGGGGCTGGGCCCTCCTGCATGACCTGGCCCTCCTGCACATTAGTGGGGTCCTTGCAGGGCCCTGGTGCCTTCCTCTCCTCCGGGGGGGCTGGCCCCGCATTGCCCCTGCCGGCGACCTGGGCGTAGGTGGTCCCATGCCGCGGGCATGCCCTATCGAGGTGGCCCGCTTCCCCGCAAAGGTTGCAGCTTTTCTCTTGTGGGCAATCCTTTGCAAGGTGTCCCTCTTCCCTGCAGTTCCTGCAGATGGTGGCTTTGCAGTCGGCCGCCATGTGACCTGACCTACCACAGGCACGGCAGACTTTAGGTTGCCCTGTATAGGTCAGGTAGCCCTTGCTCCCGCCGATTGCGAAGCTGGACGGTGGGTGTACGATGTTCCGGTCCGCGCCCATCCTCAGCGTCACCTTGACCTGCCTCTTACAGGTCGAGATGCCGAAGGGGTCCATCGTGTCGGTTAGGTCCCCTTCCACCTTCACGTACCTTCCAAGGAAGGTCAGGACATCAACTGCTGGCACATGCAGGTTGTACATGTGGACAGTCACCATACGGCTCCTCTGCGCTGGCATCACGAACAGCAGGACAGCGGTCAATACAGAGAGGGGGCCCTCACCTCCTTTCTCCTTGAAAACCTCAAGGAAGTGCTCGCAAAGCTTGGCACTCTTGAAGGTTACATCGTAAAAACCTCCTCCGGGGAAATCTGCAGGCAGTAAATGTCCGCAGCAGCAAACTCACAACAGTCCAACAGGACCCTCTTCACGAAGAAGGTGCAGTCCACAGGTGCACCTTCATCCACCTTCTTCACGGAAACATGGGTGGTGTTCCGGACCCCCTGACCTGGGGCACGAGCACTTGCCGCGGCCATCGTTGAAGGTTGGCTGCTCCCTTGAACCAGCGTTAGGCCGAAGCCAGCATTAAGATCCACCAGTTGCAAGGGTGCACAGCCAACCCGACGTCTTCCTTCCACCTCCAACACAGCGCTCTCCTCCTCTTGGTCCACAAGAGAGTGGGTCTTTATTTTGTTCCAGATGTAAGCTGGTTCACTGAGCTGGAAAGTTTGTTCCCAGATAATCAGTCACCATTCTAGGTAACATCAACAGCGAGCCTCCGACGAAGCGCTGGTGTTATGTCCCGCTTTCTATTTATCTGTTTAGGTTTCCTTGGGTTGGTGATGTCATTTCCTGTTCTTTTTCTCAGAGGATGGTAGATTGGCTCCAAATCAATGTGTTTGTTGATGGAGTTCCGGTTGGAATGGCTTGCTTATGGGAATTCTTGTGCGTGTCTGTTTGGCTTGTCCTAGGACGGATGTGTTGTCCCAATCAAAGTGGTGTCCTTCCTCATCTGTATGTAAGGATACTAGAGATAGTGGGTCATGTCGTTTTGTGGCTAGTATCCTTACATACAGATGAGGAAGGACACCACTTTGATTAGGACAACACATCTATCCTAGGACAAGCCAAACAGAGACACGCACAAGAATTCCTAGAAGCATGGCATTCCAACTGGAACTCCATCAACAAACACATTGGCTCCAAATCAATCTACCATCTCCTGAGAAAAAGAACAGGAAATGACATCACCAACCCAAGGAAACCTAACCAGATAAATAGAAAGCGGGACATAACACCAGTCCTTCATCGGAGGCTCACTGATGATGTTACCTAGAATGGTGACGAAGCGTCTGAAAACTAACCTTCCAGCTCAGCGAGCAAACTCACATCCAGAAAATTATGAGGGGGTGTGGATAAGATGATAAGATGAATAACAATGGTCTTTTCCCTTGTGGGTGCAGGTGCTCAAAAGTAGGGGGCATTTTTTAAAGTGAGAGGAGAAAGATTTGAAAAGGACATGCAGAACAATTTTTCAGAGTGGAGCAAACCGCCAGAGAGGGTGGTATATGCAGGTACACTTACAACATTGAAAAGATATTCAAATAAGTTCATAAATGGCAAAGATTTTGAGATATCCACCAAGGTCAGGCAGATGGGACTAGTTTAGTTTAGAAATATGGTCAGCATTGAGCCGAACTGTCTGTTTCCATACTGTATGACTCTGTTCCACTTGTTGTTCTTGCCCTTATCAACAGCTTACAGTTCTGAAGAGCAGTGGTATCATATTGGACACAAAACAGATGCTGCCAGACCTGCTGAGTCTCTCTCCAGCACTTTGTGTTTGTTTCAGATTTCCACCATCTGCACCATCCTGCTTTTAAATGACAACGTTTCTGCCCATTATACTGATGTTAAGAGACAAAGTTGTACAAATGACTAAAGTCAGGTGGGGTAGTATAGGGAGGGTTATGAGAGTAGAATAAATGATCAAGATTGTGTGTTTGAGGTCATGGTAAGATGTGGAGACAATTATTTTAAATCCAATACAAGAAGCTAATGAAGTTAATGAGGAACGCAATCATGGCTGAGTGAAATTTGCAAAATTATCAAGTTAATCATAAGGCACAATTTAAATAGTGTGACCTAATCTCACCCACGGTTTGTAGAATTGTGGGGATCCCAAGATGCTTCTCTCCAGGAGGGACAACACAAGTATCAGGTCATTGGGCACATACCTGGACAACACTGGGCTCCCTTATAATCAAGACAGCAGAAAGGCAGGAATGTAGCTCCTAGGAACTGTACAAGATGAGACTCCAAACCAATACCAGTGCATACCGTTTTGTCGTTTTCTGTTGCATTGAACTGAATTTGTTTGCAATTTTTCTCTCCCTCTTTTCCTTTAATCCAAATCTGCACTGAATGCTGTAACTAATTTTGGAAATGAATGTACACCAGAGAAGAGGGCTAGGCTATTCGGATGGGATTTCCTCAATGATTTAGAACTTAGGTCGGTACATCATTATGGAATGCAGTGCTGGAGAGGATGGTGGAGTTGACCTCATTAGGGGCATTTAAGCAGCTATTAGACAGGCATATGGATGATAGACCTTAGGTTTAGGTAAAAGTTCAGCACAACATTGTGGGCCAAAGGGCCTATACTGTTCTGTGCTATTCTATGTCAATGTCATCAGAGGACTGAATCACATTAAGTTAAAGGTTCTCAAAATAACTTGTCATTGTCTCCAGGAATAGTGCCAGATGACTGGAGGATAGCAAATGTGGTTCCCCTGTTCAAGAAGGGGAGTAGAGACAACCCTAGGAATTATAGACCAGTGAGCCTTACCTCAGTTGTTGGTAAAGTGTTGGAAAAGGCGATAAGGGATAGGACTTATAATCATCTAGAAAAGAATAAATTGATTAGGGATAGTCAGCACGGTTTTGTGAAGGGAAGGTCGTGCCTCACAAACCTTATTGAGTTCTTTGAGAAGGTGACCAAACAGGTAGATGAGAGTAAACCGGTTGATGTGGTGTATATGGATTTCAGCAAGGCGCTCGATAAGGTTCCCCACAATAGGCTATTGTACAAAATGCGGAGGAATGGAATTGTGGGAGATATAGCTGTTTGGATCAGAAATTGGCTTGCTGAAAGATGACAGAGGGTGGTAGTTGATGGGAAATGTTCATCCTGGAGACCAGTTACTAGTGGTCGGTCTTGGGTCCACTGCTGTTTGTCATTTTTATAAATGACCTGGATGAGGGCGTAGAAGGATGGGTTAGTAAATTTGCAGACGACACTAAAGTCGGTGGAGTTGTGGATAGTGACGAAGGATGCTGTAAGTTGCAGAGAGTCATAGATAAGCTGCAGAGCTGGGCTGAGAGGTGGCAAATGGAGTTTAATGCAGACAAGCGTGAGGTGATGCACTTTGGTAGGAATAACCGGAAGGCAAAAAGTACTGGGCTAATGGTAAGATTCTTAGCAGTGTAGATGAGCAGAGATATCTCGGTGTCCATGTACACAGATCCTTGAAAGCTGCCACCCAGGTTGACAGGGCTGTTAAGAAGGCATACAGTGTTTTAGCTTTTATTAATAGAGGGATCGAGTTCCGGAACCAAGAGGTTATGGTGAAGCTGTACAAAACTCTGGTGCGGCCGCACTTGGAGTATTGTGTACAGTTCTGGTCACCACATTATAAGAAGGATGTGGAAGCTTTGGAAAGGGTGCAGAGGAGATTTACTAGGATGTTGCCTGGTATGGAGGGAAGGTCTTACGAGGAAAGGCTGAGGGACTTGAGGCTGTTTTCATTAGAGACAAGAAGGTTGAGAGGTGACTTAATTGAAACATATAAAATAATCAGAGGGTTAGATAGGGTGGATAGGGAGAACCTTTTTCCTAGGATGGTGACGGCGAGCACAAGGGGGCACAGCTTTAAATTGAGGGGTGAAAGATATAGGACAGATGTCAGAGGTAGTTTCTTTACTCGGAGAGTAGTAAGGGAATGGAACGCTTTGCCTGCAACGGTAGTAGATTCACCAACTTTAGGTACATTTAAGTCGTCATAGGACAAGTGTATGGACGTACACGGAATAGTGTAGGTTAGATGGGCTTGAGATCGGTATGACAGGTCGGCACAACATCAAGGGCCGAAGGGCCTGTACTGTGCTGTAATGTTCTATGTCCTATGTTCTAAAATGAGAGTGACTGAATGAACTACTGCAAGCAACTCCAGCTACTGTATATCATTAATAGATACACGATCAGAACTAAAATAACATTTCTTATGATACAGTTCCCCAATGTATCTCCTTGTTTATGGGACCTTTTACTTAACTATGGAACAGCAAGTTAATTCCTCAAAATTAAATTTTATATTGCAATTATTTACAGAAATAGTCTTCTGTTGTAATGTTAATAAATTTAGGCTATTACCATTTTAGTCATTTGATGTGTTCAGTTTTATAAAGTATTGCTTATGTATAATAAAGGATTTCCACACTATTTTCAAAGTTAAAAATAATTACATTTACCATTTACAGAATTACATCAAGTATATTGCTGAATGGCACACTCCACAACACTTAGTAGAATTTGTACTCAAATCAAATATACAACAGTTTGTAAAAAAGTGTCAGATCATATTTGCATTTTCTCATTTTAACTTTCCCTTTGTAGCAGTTTTTTTTCCCCCCTTTCCCTCCTGTTTAACATTATTAAAATATAATGTATTCATATATTGCTCCACGAGTGTGAAAATAAGAATTCCAGGAACAATAAATATCCTCTTCAAAGGGTGCAGTCAATATTTTTGAGAATCTGAATTTATTAGAAATTATGCTGGAGTAGGTCAACGCATAAACATATTTGCTAAATTCTGGTCATTTACAAGATCAGTGGTGATTAATATGATGTAGTTTCCTGTGTTACTTAACAAATTTCCTCAACTGCTCAGGTGATCAACGTAAGGCACAGGTTTATTTTCAAAATAATTGCAGAGAGACTTCCAAGTGGTGGTGTTGGTTGATGCTGGATTTGTTTTCTTATAGTATGGACACTGCTCGACTACAAGCCAGGACTGGAAAGCATGCAAATTTAAATACTGTTCAGAGAGGGAGGGAAATGAAAACTGCCATTGATTGGCATTGCCATCTGAACAACTGGCAGTAGGCAGTAGTACGTCAGAAATTTGATCTGATGAACAGCATCACAGAGAGCTGAACAATGGAGATGCAGACACTTACCTGTCCCCCATCTGGGAAATGGGGAAAAATAAAAATCAGCCTCAGCAAGAAAATGTGTTCAAATACTTCAATGGCCTTAGAAGTATTTCCTCCTGCCTTAAAATTGGAAGTTATTTCAGTTTCAAAGAACTAAGTTGAGCTAGAAGGTACATAACCTATGGCTATTTGATTGTCCTGATCCGAGTACCTGATAATCTTATAACACAGGGAGCTATCAAGGCATCTTCCTTCCATTTTCAACAGACTGGACGTTAAACATCAACTTGTAAGTTGTAGGTCTGCACCTTCAAAACATGAAGCTTCAATAATTCACCAAATACATATCTCCACATAGCAGGTGCTACAGCAGATCTTGTTAACGGCCAACTATTTTCAGTTCAGACTTTGACGTTTTAGATCCTTTACCATTTAATGTTCAGGGCACTGTTCAGTTTCTCCACTGCATGGTACTGAGTGTGCAGCATTTTCAAAGATTTGGTACTGTCAGCACCTTCAAACCACTGTTCATAGACCTTCTTAACAGATTCATTTGCTTCTGGTGCCTGGACTTTCACACTTGTGTAAAGTTCCTCAACCTGCTGCAACAAATCCTTACTGGACTCGGATCCCACTGCTCGTACTTGGCCACCACCATTGAGACAACCTGCAAACAGTGACAAGTCTGATTAACGACTAATCAGTTTTCAAAAGAAATGAACACATTAACAAAAGTCCTGGAGTTACATTTGAAAGGAAGCAGAACTACACCCATGGGAAGTCAGTTTTAACATTTACATTAGTTTGTAGATAATTACATTCAAGTTAAAATGCCAGTTATTGTATAGGTGTAAAACACCATCTAATAGGTCAATTAAATACCAAACATCTTCAAATGAAATATGGCATTCCTGAAAACAATAATGAAATTTATAATTCATAAACTAAAACCTTAAGGGGAACTTACAATGCACACATTCAAATTTTTAATGAAACTGTCTTTCTTAACTTGCATTATAAAAACACTTTTCCTATATGAGATGAAGTATTAATTATATTCCTACTTTTAAGATGATGTAATAGTAGACCAACAGGCCTACAAAAGTATATTTCCATTTATAATTTAGTATATTTAAGAAAATTATAACAATAAAAGACAGGACACATTATCCCTGGCAGTTAACTTTTCTTCTCCTGGAGACTTGCTTAGTCTTAACCTCCTGTTATAAGCAATGCCTTAAGGAAACAACTACTAAAATATTTGAACAAAAATTGACAAGTAGTAAAGTTTTAAATATTTAAGTATCACTTCAATGTCTACATTTAGAATGTAAAGTGGCCACTGCAAATTGTCCTTGAAATTAGAATCTTCAAGCCTCAGCCAAGACACCCTACCGCTGGTAGAGATGTGTAATTACTGCATTGTAATTTTACTTAGGCATTCTCCATTACAATGGGAACATTAGGAATTAATGGCAGAAAGTTGAAAACAAAGATATAGTGTATGTCTTTAAAATGAGGATCATTTCACTCATCTGCAAAACAAGAAAAATCAACCTGAAGTTTGCAAAGATCCAAAAGAAGGCTAAACTTCACAGTACATGAAATATGTACAAAAAACCCTGCAAATGTGTGAAAAACATCAACTGAAATTGTACACTGTATTTCAAAACAAATCTCCTGCAGACGCAAGTGGTTAGGCTTTATTTTTCCACCAAGCAAGCATTTCTTACACTGATGCCCTAATTTGTTTTACGTTTTCATAAAATCCTTAAAGTTTTACCTGAGGGACAAGCCATCACCTCCACATAATGGTAAGTCAATTTTTTACGCTTCAACTTCTGCACTAGGTTCTGAATATTTCGGAATCCATAGGCTAGTGCAAAACGGAGCAGAACAGTTCCATCCTGTTCCAGTGTTACCTCCTGGAAATCTTTATTCCTAAAGAAAGATTAGAGACATTATTGCTTGATAATTGTTATTACTAAAAGTATTCTGCCACAGTAAATTTTCAGAATCCTGGCTGATAACCTGAAGGGAATAGGAAGGTAAGCACAGTTTACTGAAGCATGGTCAGCTGTCAGGTGATAGGTGCAGAAATTGTGAATTGCTGTGAAACATCAGGCAGGTGGGTCCTTTTGAATAGGATTTCTATACAACAAGGCAACTTCAAATCATTTGTTTTCTACTATCACCTTAATTTTAAGTGTTAAGTGACAACCTTTGCATCCAACAATATCCACAACCAGTTAAACAACCATATTTGAAACAATTTCTGTGAATGTGTTTTGTTGGCTCTTAAATTTATTCATTGTGAACTAAGCTAAGGAAGCTATAAGTTTTCTAATAAAATTCTATTCTTATTAAACAGCTGCAGCAGGTAAAGTTCAAAAGACTGTTACACGATATTTCTGTAGGGTATCCAAATTATCCATGAAACCTTTGTCCTGTGGGTACCTAAACAAGGGCAACACAGGCACTAGGTAACAAAACCAGGAAAATACTGATGAACATGGTGGTGGGATCCATTACTTCAGCATTTCTATCATTGTGAGTCCTCCTTTCAAATTTATTTGGTTGATTAAACATGTAGTATATTAAATGGAAATGCATTGATCAGTTAAGTGAACATTAAGATGGGCAATAAATGCTGTCTGGCCAGCAAAGCCCTCATCCCGTGATTGAAGAAAAAAAAGAATTAAAAGGAACAATGTAGAAGTTATAAGGTGGGGTGATTCACACTGGACATCTCAAGTCCCCTAAATTAGAGGTAATTTCCTTCAATATTCTGTCAGGTCAGACCACCATAAAGAAACCAACGTAGAATAAGCAAATGCTCTCTGAGATGACTGGTCGACCTTTGAACTGAGGGCCACCATGCCTCAGGCAAGATGAGAGGTTGAGAAAGACGTCCTTCATGGTAACCTTGGTCAATGTGGGAATGGAAACCACACTACTGCCATCACCCTGCATGAAGAACCAGCTGTCCAGCCAAGTGAGCTAAACTGATCACCACTGTAGGAACAACAATGGGTCTGGTCAATTTGGCAATGCAATCACTGAAAAGCAGTCTATTTAATTTGAACAATTTTTAAAAGAATTAACCTTCACAAAAATTAGTGAAGGATTACTTCATTGTTATTGAAGGCCAGGTATTGAATTAAGGATTGTAACTGCTTCCTGAGCTACAGGATTTCCTTTAGCTTGACCATGGCTGACTTGGTCCAATATTAACTTGTTATATGATGATCAGCACATCACAGACAAGTCCAATGCCGCCCTCTTCTGACTGTAAGCACTTCTGGTAAGTGACTGGATGGCAGCCAGGAAAGAGAACTCTAACTAATGTTCCCCCTGATCACTGAGAGGAAATTGTAGCAGCCTTAGACCATCTCCTGGCTCGGTATTACTCAGTAATAGATAAACAAAAAAAACCAGGGAACTTCTTGCCTGTTTGATTCGTTATTTAATATACAGGACTTACCAAGCAATTAGTAGAATTAAACTATTTCCTGTTTTAATCAAGGTATGATAAAAAGCAGAACAAATTCCATTAAAAGAAAGATGAAACCACCAACCTGAGTGTTTTATAGGTAATGTCATGTACATCAATTCCAAAGAGCTCCTTAGCCGCATGTTTGAAAACATGTTCCAGGTATCCACCAGAACCACCACCTGAATGCCCAGTTACTTCTGCTTCAGCCTCACCACTGAACCTAAAAACAAGTTACACTGACATGAATTCCAAATTTCTTGATGTTATGTAAAAACAGAAGATACAGCTTTACTACTAGTTCAGACAAACAGAAACATTAATACCATACTGTGATCCATCAGTCACAGCGATCCTAGTATAACAAAGATTATCTTCAGCAAGGCCAGTCTTAAATGAAACACTTACTCCCCTAGAATTTATACAGGAGAGCTCTGAAAATTGAACTGAACGTTGTTGTGTTCAATGAGAATTAATGGCCAGTTTCTCCATTCTAAGCCGTGTGGATGAATGGTATTGTTCTTGCTGCAATAGTCACCAATAGCAGTGAACTGCAGGTCAGATTAAATCTCCATGCTCCTCACCATACCCTTCCAACACGGTGCTGCACTTGATATTAAGTTGAAGAGGATGATGTCCCACAAAGTCATAAAAAGGTGAAACCGGTGCAACGTAACCTAATCTTTTAAGGTTAGTATAAGCATCTAACTTGGGAGTATTTTAATGAGTAATTGCTCGCAAAAAAACACACATAAACCTAAGTGTGAGGAGGGGAGAACAGATGAGTTTGGCTACACATGGCTGCAAATGGTAGTAAAAAATTCCATTCCTATGTCCTTCCTTGATTCACATAAAAATTCAGCTTGACAAAGTAGCAGGCCACTTGTAAACAGATTACTAATTGAAATAGAGTAACCTTTATTATTTAATCAGTGCAAGGATACTAAAATTACTCAGATGCAACCAAACAGTCCATAAAAGCCTCTGGACATTTATTGTATAAACAGTTAGCATTTTACCATTCCTCTAATGAAGCTTGTCTAGAATCGGAAGGAACAGTTACATAAACCATTAGGATATTCATAAGCAAGATAGCCTGGTTCTGGTACTCAGTTTAATGTATTTATGCAGTTCATCATACAATTGAGGGCACAAGGAGTAAGGTCAGATTATAGATATGTATAAACTATAGCAGTTAGATCCACATGGTGAACAATTTTTAGCAACACATATCACATAATAGCACCTGGCTGTAATTCAGTGCCAACAGTTGACTGATTTAGTTTAGGGTGTCATTGACCGTTTAGAGGCACAACTATTATTATATTTAGTACAGAAAATATGTTGTAACAGAAAATGAAGTGCAGTTGTTCATTCTAACATCAGTCCTCAAATCCCGTGACAATGTGGAGTCTTCAAGGATAAAGTTCGATAGATAATTCACAAGTAAGATGACTTTAAGTCACATTACTGCCTGAGCCTGTTTTCTTTTAGTTGAATGGAGAGGTGCGTGCATTTAGTCCACATGCTTAATTTCAGCTGGTAGCCTAACTATAACATGCTAAGGTCATGTCTTAAACATTGGAAAGCACTGAAATTTTAATACAAAATTAATTCCTGCAAGAGTTTGACCTCACTTAGGCAGGCAAAGTGTTACGAACCATCTTGAATATCAATTACAATTACATTTCGGCAGTGTGCAAAAAAATGCTTACTAAAAACCAGCAGACATTTTTAAAAATATTTACTGTCCAAGGACTCAATTACCTTGTGGACAGGCTATCTTTTTCAGATTTATTTATAGCTGGCTTGTTTACAGGAAGCCCTTAATGCTAATAGCTAAGTGTGGTTCCCATCACGTAGCTCTGCGGAAATTATGCTCATCAATAAAAGCTCCAGACAGGTCTGCTCTGATAAAAACTGAGTTTGGCAATTAGACTCTTCTATCCCAGCCAAGTTCAGTGAGTTTTGCTTACCTTCCTACAAGCCAATTAAGATATCAGAAGTAATGGGCTCGCGGAAGCATTGCATTTTCACTCGTAAACCATATCAAAAAAAATCTTTAAAATATACAAAATTCCTCAGCATCTAACTGAGTGAGTAATTCCTGTTTATTTACATATAGGGTTCTCTTCAATAGCAGGATTTTAAGCTATGAATGAATGAATATGATCAAGTCGTCCAGTAAAATTGAAGATCTTTGCAAAAGTTTCAATTAACATTGACCAAAACTTTTAAAATAACATGGACATGCTGCAGCATGGTGAGACAAAATTGACACAAGCGCACATGACTCAGCAAAGTGATTTCCCAAAGCTACAAACTATCCAAAGTAGGCAGCCGAGTCAAGGTTTTGCAGCACTCTCATGGAGCAATATTGTGAATAACTTATAAAGCTTATGATGAATAACTTATAATTTTAAAACAGCCAAAGGATCACAGGCTCATAATTGGGGCAACTACTAATAACAGCTAAAAGGACCCATCAGGACAGCTAACTAAATGCAATAGGTCTTAAGAATTGTCAACCTGCCTTCAAGACATTTAGGGAGGTGAATTTAAGAGCTAGCACCTAAAGACAAAATCCTCAATAAAGGAATGATTTAAATTGGAGAAGGACCTAAAGTGGCAGAGTGCAGAGGTGCAAGAGAAATTTAAAGTTGAAAGGTAAGAGTGAAATCAAAAGGTATTTTAAAGCAAAGATCCAAATTTTAAATTTGTGGCATTTCTTCACCAGCAGCCAGCATTGATCAGCAACATCGCACGGCAAACAGCCTGGGTGTCGGCTAGGACACTGGCGGCAGATTTCTGGATGGCCTCATGATTACAGGGTACGAGCTGGGAGGCCAGCAGCTTTAGTCAAGTCTAAAACAGGCGTAAGTGAGCACTCCAGCAGCAGATAGATACATGAAGTACTGAAATTAGAAAAGATGAAGATTAGTGAAGATCGAGCTTTGTAGTCTGAAGTTCACCACAAGGATGACAACTATGGTTGTGAGCAGTCTGATTCAGAATCGGAGAGCTAGTGTGAAGTGGAATGGGATGGTAGCAAGGCAAGAGTTTGTGATGGGGGCTGAAGGCAATGGCTTTGGCCTTTCCAACAGTTAGTTGCAGAAAATATCTGCTCATATTTTTAAAAAAAGTATAAAAATTAGCTCCCAAAATGAGGTTCACTGGCAGGATAAGCACTTATTGTCCATCATTCAATTGCATTTAAGTAATAGTGACAAGCTGCATTCTTGAATACCCACAGTGCTTTTAGGAACGAATTCCAGAATTTTGACCAAGCAAGGGGTGAAGAAAAGTTGATGCAGTTCCAAGTCAGGATAGTGTGTCACCCAGAGAGGAATTTACAAGTGGTGGTGTTCCCACGCATCTGCTGTCCTTCTCCTTCTACGTTGTAGAGATCACAGGTTTGTGCTGTGATCTCAAAGGAGCCGTGGCAAGTATCTACAGTATATCTTGTGAATATTCACACACACACACACACACACACACACACACACACACACACACACACACACACGTGTGTTACACGCCCTTTAAGTGGTAAACAGTGCGTCAATCAAACAGGCAGTGTTGTCCTGGATAGTGTCAAAATCTTCAAGTATTGATGGAACTGCACCCATCCAGACAATATTCTATTACATCTCTGACTTACAAACAGTGGTTTAGCTTTGGGTAGTCAGATGAGGAGTAACTTGCCACAGTGTTCCGAGCCTCTGACCTGCTTTCATAGCCACAATATTTCTATGGCTGTCCCAGTTATGTTACTTTCAATGGCAGTTCCCCAGTAATGGCAGCAGTGGCATTTTTGTTGAACATCAAGGTTAGAGTTTCACTTATTGGAGATAGTCATTGCCTGGCACTTTTGTGTTGTGAATATTACTTGTCAGTGTTAGCCCAAGCTTCTATGGTGTCCTGGTATGACTTCATAAAAATACTGGTTGCTTCAGTATCCCAGAAGCCACAAATGATACTGAACATTGATGATTCTACAATGAACATTCATCTCTAATTCTGATGGTACGGTGGAGGAAAGTCATTGATAACACAGCTGAATGGTTGTGGTTAGGGCACTGACCTGAAGAACTCGTACACTGGGGCTGAGATGAATATCTACCAACACTGAAAACCATTTTCCTTTTTGTGACTCCAGCTAGTTGGAAGTTTTTGATCCAATTTGCACCAACCTCTGATGTTGCCTTTGTTGCTCAAAAGCTGGCATGATATTAATTCATTTTCACTTCACCTCTAGGATTCAACTCTCCTGTCCAAGCTTCAAGTAAGGTTACAATGAGTTCAGGAGCTTCCAAACTGAGCCAGTCAGCAAGGTGTTGCTGAGCAAGTGCATCTTCTTAGCAGTGTTCACGACACATTCCATCACTTTATTAGTGAAGCAAAATGTGTAAGGTGAGAGGGGAAAGATTTAAAAGGGACCCAAGGGACAACTTTCTCGAGCAGAGGGTGGTGTGTGCATGAAATGAAAATGAGCTGCCAGAGGAAGTAGAGGAGGCTGGTACAATTACAACATTTAAAAGGCATCTAGATGGGTACATGAATAGGAAGAATTTAGGGGGATATCGGCCAAATGGATCTGATTAATTTTGGATTTCTGGTCAGCATTGGATCGAGAGGTCTGTTTCTGTGCTGTATATTTCTATGGCTGAGTTATAGTACACAGCTGTATTGGTTTTGTCTTGCACTTTGTGGATAGCACACACCGAGGCACCTGTTATTTAGATGTTTAAGTGGGTACAGGTGCTGCTAACTCTGGAGGAGGTTTTCACTACCAAAGCTGGGATTTGTCAGGGGTTATGGCCTCTGCTGTACCGGTTTTTGAACCAGCAATGTGACAATTTAGAGTTAACGGTGGGATCAAGACTGTTGATAAACTTTTATTATGGCTATGTCATGGATTAAACATCAATGTTTTTGAGGCATTTAGACATGGAATATTATTCAGCAAGTTTTGGCATGTTACAGATCATAGAATCATCAGAGAATCCCTACAGTGTAGAACCAGGCCATTTGGCCCAGTGAGCCCACAATGCCCCTCCAAAGACCATCTCACCCAAGTCCACCCCCTACCCTCGACACTATGGCCAATCCACCTAACCTGCACATCTTTGGACTGTGGGAGGAAACCGGAGCACCCGGAGGAAACCCACGTAGACACAGGGAGAATGGGCAAACTCCCCACACACAGTAGCCCAATGCTAGAATTGAACCCGGGTCCTTGGTGCTGTGAGGCAGCAGTGTTAACCACTGCGCCCTGTGTTGCCATCATCCCACCCCCACCAATAACAAACAAAATGTTAATCTTCATAAATGCCTCCTGCAATTTTAGTTTTATGCTGTGCCCCAGCACTGTTATACTTGTTGACATTCAATAAAACAAGTCAAAAACTGTCATTATTTTAAAAATGCTCCAAAAATTTCCATTACTCCTGTAATAATTTGCTATTTGATGTATCTAGTCATGTTCCATGTAAAGTCTATTTGATTTTCTGAAGTTTATGAAAAATGCTGCATTTTGGTGTTTTCAGGACAAAGACAAAACAATCTTGGCTTCTGTTGTTTGATGCTTAGAGATTTTGATATCTGCAGATAGCCTGTTTCCAGCTTCCTGAAGTTAATGACCTGTGACAGACAAACTGCTTGCAATATGTTTTTCCAGCTCATACCTTATTGGGGAAATTCTGATCTATGGGTGCAGTATGTCAAGATATAATTTGATTTTCTTCTCTTCTCCTCCTCCTCCTCCCCCCCCCCACCATTGTAAGTGGTGCATAGGAAGAACTGCTATGATGGAAACTACTTTAAATATTCAGACAACAGATTGTTCAGAATACTGGAGATGAGTGAGGACTTAAAACAGGCAAGTGTGGCTTAATACAGTGAACTTCCTTGATCTGAAATCTGGATTGTAGTGCTGATTTGTTATTCATAATTTAAAACATTAATAATTTGAGAATAATTATTTCATAAAATGAAGACAAATTACAAAATCGGAAATTGGCTACAGTACAATAGGTTGTCTGCTGGCTCATCGTGTCCATACTGACCAGCAAGAATAGTGTGCAGTTCTGCAGTTGGTGGTTTTAGACCAGAAAATCACACATGTATTTTAACAGGATTAAGAACTGAATATTCTACACATCTGCAAGAAAGGATTTACAATTCCATCAGTAAAAAATACTGAAATATAAAAATGATTTTTTTTACTAAATATGAGCAGACAGTGAGTTCCTACCTGCTTATGGGCTAACTACATTAGACAACAGTGACACAATAAGAAGCTCAAGCTATGATCTTATTTGTCACACCAACTGTCTGAAGACAGTGAGGAGGAATTCAGGATTCGCTGTATTAAGAACTGGATTGCTCAATTTAAGACTAGAAGGGACAAAGCAATTACCTTTGCACAAAAGCTCGGTGTGAAATAAATTGAAAAGTTGTGACTCTGGATTAAGAATATACAGTTATAAACACACCACCAATATAGAAGCTTTACATAGTTGCGACAGGGTTTCTGATTACAGCGCATAGTGGAGGAAACTGTGGGCTTCCTGGAATTAATGACGTCTGAGCTCCTGCATTGCTGTTATTACAGTGAAGTACCCAGATGGCGAGATGGATATTAAAGGAAAGGGAGTGGTTCCTTCAAAATTCAGTACAACAACTAAATTACCCTTCGAATTCTAGATTATGAATTCTATCGTTCAACAAGATTTGTTTTTGAAAAATGAACGTTTTGTTCAAGTACGCCAATGACTACAGCCTAACCTGTGAAGGGACTGGTGGGCTTCTTCAGAGTATTTGTGACTTACATTGTATCCAATGGCACGGGGTCCACATTTGTTAATGAAAGTCCCTCTTGTTCTAACATTTTCAACACTTCACCTTTAAAACAGAAATTCTCCCATTAGTATATCACTGGGCAGAACTTTAAAGCAAGCAAATGACAGTCTGTACATGGACCAAGAACTCACTGAATCTCAGGTGTGAATTATTTCAATATAAAGAACAACTAGATTTCTTCCAGGGAAAGAAGTCTTTATGATGCTTTCATAAACTTGATCATACGTCAAATCACTTACAACACAAGTATTTTGAGAAGCAATACTGACCAACCAGATAACCTGACAGCAAGTTAAAGGTGGCTTCATGAAGGTACTGATGACACCGTTACACAAATAACAGTGAAAAGTTCCAATGAAAGTGCTGAAGCTGCTATTCAATACTATAGTTTCATTAAGTAGGGTGTGGCTTACATCCAAATTTGACTTTGTTTAGTCTTCATTTTTAAAAGACTTCTGCCAATTCAGCCGATTTGGAAAATTTTTAATTTGACCCTATCAACAAAGTACAAGTCTGTGTGAAAAATAATGAGTAAAACAGACAGACAATCACAAGTTCATCAGCGCTAGTGCACACAAACAGGGAACCCTGCTCATGATAATAAAATGTGAGGCTGGATGAACACAGCAGGCCAAGCAGCATCTCAGGAGCACAAAAGCTGACGTTTCGGGCCTAGGTCTAGGCCCGAAACGTCAGCTTTTGTGCTCCTGAGATGCTGCTTGGCCTGCTGTGTTCATCCAGCCTCACATTTTATTATCTTGGAATTCTCCAGCATCTGCAGTTCCCATTAACCCTGCTCATGTTTGTTTTTTTACCTGAAGTAATCACACAGTCCACATCTCTTGTGTGGTGATCTTCAGTGAAGAAGTCTTCCCTTGAAGCTTCTAGTTTTTTATCGTAACATGGCATTACTGTTACATGGTATATTTGATCTGGCATCACATTCTACGGGGGGAGAAACAGAATACATCATACTGTGTTTTGCTGCTGATCTTCTAAATCCTGCACAATCATATAAACACTTATCCAATTAATTCACATTTCTTGCTACAGTCAAATGAGACATTTGCAACACCTCACACTACAAACAAAAATTCTAACTTGCAAGCAACATATTTCAAAGGAATATAAAACGGTACGCCAGTCAGCTATTCAATGCCATTCTATCATATAAGTTGGTTATGACCGACCTGTACCTCAATTCTACAACATAATTAAATTACAAGGTATGTTGAGTTGAGTGCACAAGCAAATTAAGTACTGGCCTCTAAATTATTTTGTCTGTACACTTCGCAACCTAAATGCATGGCCGCATGGAAATCTCTGGGTTGCTCTGTGACTGCAGCTTGGAGGAAACACTGTCCTTACCCAAAAAAATATAGCCATCTCAGACTTGTATATTTCAACGGTTCAAGCATCCACAGCCTTCTGCAAGAGTTCTAGACTTCCACTGGCCTCCATGAAAGCCTGCTTCCTGATTCATTTCCTTCATGCTTGGCGCTAATGTCAAGGTTATACGCTCAGGTTCTGGATTTCCACTTGGCTCACGGTCCCTTTGCTCACAGCAGCTTGTGACAGGTCCCAGCCTGGTCTCTGGACAGCTTGTGGCAGGTCTCGGTCTGGTTGCCCGGCAGTATGTCAGTCGGTCTCTTAACGACTCGTGGCAGTGTCTCGGCTCAGCACACGAGTAGATTCTGTCCGGGCACGTTCATGAGGTACTGGGGGAGGTCTTGGAGGTGGCAGCGGTGACGGTATCTGGAGCAGCTGCGTTGAGAACAGACAGCTGAGGTCTTCCAGAGAGTGAGATAAGTGGAGGACTCAAAGGCTTTTGAACTTTACGCTTATTTAATTATTTTCATAGTTGAAACTACAAAAAAACTTTAATGTTAACTATTGCCATATTTCTTTATTTTTCTACTTGTTCCATGAAATAATGTTTAACTTTTTAACACTTATTTATCTTACTACATTGTACCCAAGCTTTTTGTATCGATGGTACCCAAAATGGCACCATGTGTGGTGATATTATACACTTTTTACTGTACTCCAGTACTTCAGTACACATGAAAACAAAATCTAAATCTAATCTATATCTTCACTGAGCACCTTAACATTTCTCAATATCTTGATAATAGCATTCCTCAATCTTCTTAACTCAAGATAAATTAATAAAGTGCACTAATTTGAGATCAGTGTCATCCAACAGGAGGTCTGAGGCTGTGTAAGTCTCCATTCAATAGCCTTATCAAATTATAGTCAGGTCATTGGATTTAAACCCTTCAAAAATATATCTATGCCTCCTGTGAAAGGCACAAATCGATGCGACAGACATTACCCAGCTCATAATGCGTTCATGCGAGATTTCATTATCTGTAACAACAGAAGTCATTTAAATCTCATTGGAGCAACCAAGAGAGCAATTTACTTTTAAATCAATGCAGCAACATGACCATCTTTTGCTGATGGATCATCTGAATGGAAGAAGCTATAATGCACATTGACTGTCTTCCCTTCTGTCCACATGAATGAAATCTTAGCAAAGCTACGGCAGTGAAGCAGGGAAAGTGTACCCACACCATTAAGTACAAGAAAAGAGATGCTTTCTTTCAGCCTACACTGGCCTCGCGCAGAAAAGCCTCCAGTTAACGATGTCAGCTTTTGAGATTCTAATACTCTGCTACAACAATAAAGCTTTTGAGGGATTTAAAGATTCTGACATTATCACTGACCTGCTGTTTTGCAAAGTAGTCCTTGATTAAAGAGCCCATCACCTGCTGTGGGGATTTTGTTGTGCTGATATAGGGAATAATGTAGCTACCATGAGTTTTCTCTGCATAACAGATCCAACCTGAAAGGGACGAGAATGAAATAATCCCATGTAATTTAGCTAGATTACGTTTAAAAACATTTGACGAAACATTTCAAGCAAAGGATTTTGAACTTTTAGAAGAAAAAAAGGCAAAGTACAGCTGCAAGCATTATTTTATTGGCAACTATTTGATAGTGACTGTAAACCTAAACTTTCTTATAATCCAATCAGTTCAAGAAGAATGAGGAAAGTTGCTGTGGAATAGAAGCGGAGCCAATTTTCTGCATAATCATTTAGTGCAGTGGCAATTAACTATTTCAAAAGGTTGCCAACTAATCAGCTTTTACACTTGCTGGCTTAATCACTATGGACTTGTTTTTAATTTGGGCTGTCAAAATTTGATGTTTTTATCTTTAAATAAATTGTTAGTTGGGAATAGGAGTACAAGTCACACGCTAAGAGTGTTTGTTTCAGTATTTGTACTATGGACTTGGCTCTCCCTTCCAAATCAACAAAAAACATAGGAGCAGGCGTAAGCCACACATTCCACTGAGTCTGCTCCACAATTCACTAAGAATATGGCTGAAATTCTAGATCATTTTCATGTTCCTATTCAATTCTCATATCCCCCGATATATTCAGTCCCCAAAAACCTTATTGATTCTGGTTCTGAATATGCTCATTGATTAAGGTAGAGAATTCCAAAGATTGGCCGCTGTTATTTTCCTTATCTTAGTCCTAAATGGATGACCCTGTAAATCCGAACCTATTTACTCTGTCAAGCCCTTGCAGAGTCTTACCAAAATTGTCATTCCCCTAAACTAGAGTGTATGTGGGTTCATTCTACACAATCTCTTCCATAAGATTGTCCTCTCAATCTAGCTGCCTAATCGAGTGGGTCTTCACTGCACTCCCTAGAAAATAAATTCATCTTTCCTTTGGGGAGGAGACTAAACAGCACACTGTGCTCTAAATATAGTCTTATAAAGCCTTATTAATTGCAGGAGGTTATTTATTCTTGTACTACAATATCCTTGTAATAAATATTAATGTATCATTTGCCTTCTTAACCATTTGCTATACCTACCTAAAGTCCTGCGTTTCATGTAAAGGATCCCCAGATCTCTCGAAGTAACTGATACTTACTAGTTTCTCACCATTTAATAACGTTGCTCCAGTCTTTCAAAAAAAATTTCCACATCTTATGTCTGTATGTCAAATCATATAACTGTTTCACGTCTCACTGTATTCACCTCACAGTTTGCAATCCCAGTTTCATTCTGACTGGGTCAAAATCTCAGACCAGAAACTGAACACTTAATCTAGGCTGATCTGCCAGATCCAGGGGAATATACCCATACCAGCTTTTCAAAAGTGACCTTAAATGGAGTTCCTGACCGTCCTCAAAAGGTCCCATGGTGTTGCTGGAAAGAAGAGAGAAGTTCTGTCTAGTGTTCAGGGAAACAATATCTGAATTGACATAAAATCAAATAATTCAGCTAACATCATATTGGCTTTTGTCGGATCTTACTGGTGGCTGTGTTGCCTTCAGTACAATAGTCAGTACACTGAGTTCTGTTTATACTATCTTGTGACGCTTTTCAAATCTAATTTCTTTATTTATGTTACAAATACCTGGACAGGCAGAAGCCAGCATCGGCAGGGCTTTACTATCTTCTTTCTGCCTCTGGAAACGCTGTACAAATTCGCGTTGACTCTCCAGCAAGCTGAAGTTTCTCGAGAAGGTTGTGTCAAACACATAGTGAACACCTTAGAATATGCAGTAGGCAAGAACAGGTTTAGAGAAATTTAAATTTTAGGAATATGCTCCATAAAATAATTAAATATTTTCATCCAAGTATTTATTTGAATCAACTGAACTCAAAATCATAAACTATTTTGGAGTTTCTTATTCATATTGCATACTTTAATTCATTCACTTCGTGAACATGTGTAATTACCACTAGCCGTAATCATAGTCCACACAGCAACTATTTGAAAGACACATTTAGTTATGTAGTTTGAGGGGTACGGCATCAAGCACGAGACAAGGCAAGGTGGCATTTTCCAACTAATTCATGCTTGTCTATAGGTGCACATGCCAAATACAATGCAATTCCTTTCATGGAGAATATGATTGATAGTTGCTGTCATAAAACTGAACAACAATAGATTCTCAGAATCCACTGAAAGGCAGTCATATAATTTCTTGAATGTGTCATTAACGAAGAGCAGAAAATAAAAATTGTCTAGTTTTTTTGTTGAAAGAGTGATTTAAACTTCCTTCAGGCTCAGCTTTTTTCCTGTGAATAATTCAAACTTTTGACTAATCTGCCTATGAAGAAGTGCTCAGCAGTGATACAGTTCTTGTGCCATCAAACTATCATTGTAGTTGTGCCCTCACTGTATCAAGCCGCAGCTTTGTACAGCAGCAGGTGATAAGTTTACCCTGCACAGTCATCCTATCATGGAACTGAAATTACTTGTGTTCTATAGGAGCTGGATGACCTACAGCACCAGCCTACCACCATATACCCGTGACCGAGATCAACACTTTAGCAGCAATGCAAATGACTTGCATCAAAGATTCCACTGATACTTGTAGAGAGTCTTCAAGAGTAAAGCACCCACCAAATCACAACATTGGGCTGAATTAATAACATGGTGATAAGTTCTTCCCGCATTCCATGTTAATCTTAAATTTTAGAGGCGTTGCGTTAGGAAGCATGCCCTGACCCACAGGCAAGCGAGATTTTCATGGAACCATCTCCTCTGCTCGCAAAACAATTGGTTCGTTCTTCATTCCCCCCCTCCCCTGAGATGGGCACACTGGTACTGGTGAAACCATGACAATTTTATACTACCAAACCTGACCACAAATAAAACTGAAGCTTGGACTTTTGTACGGTTTATCCAATTTTGTCAAAGACAAGCAATTGTTATGACAATCTGCATAATACAGATATCAAAGTCAAGTCTGCATTGTAAAAGCTGAAGTTGTGATTCAAGTTTTACGAACTCGGGAAGTAATTGTCTGGTGGATATTGCTTCTCACTGTTTAGGGAGCATGCTATGCTGCCCTAGCATGCAGTAAAATGAAGTGCCCTATTAGGAATTTAGATTGCAATCAAGTCTCTGGAGGCTGTTATTTAATCTTAGCTGCTAAAACAACAGAGATAGCAGCTTACGTTTTGGCAGTAAGTAAAATATTCAGATCCATAAACCCTGCATTACAAAGAGCTCTATTGTTAGGAATGGTTTCATAGACAACAGGACTTCCATGTTTGGCATGGTTTCACAGACTGTAGCATGCTTATTACTTCCCAGCTCAAATGAACAAATTCAGCAACAAGTGCAGATTGAAACTGGGAGCTGCTTGAGTATGACTCAGATACACAGCCTCCTAGATAAACTGTCGCGAAAGACCTTCCTCTTTAAATTTATTTTCTTCCCTGGTCTCTCATTATCCGGTCATGTGTGCAGGAGATTGTTCTTATAATCCAACAACTCTCCACAGAATCAAAAATGACAAGGTGATAACTGTTAGATGGGAAAGCTCACCTGTAAATAATAAAAACAAAATGTTTAAAAATGCTCAGTACATCAAGTAGGTTGAGAGAGAGAATCAGGGTTAACATTTCAGATTGATGACCTGTTGGTCAATCAAAAACACTAACTCTGGTTCTCTCCTCACAGATGTTGCCAGACTTGCGGAGCATTTTGTGTTTTATTTCAGCCGTCTTCTACTTCTGATTCACCTTTCAATTACGGTTCCTTTCCGAGGGAAGCAGCTAATTTATGGTTCCCCAGATCGATTAAAAAAAAATTGACATGTGCAGGTTAGATCTCAGGCTCCACTCTGGCATGGAACAATGAACCAAAGTGGTTCTACATGACATCACCTTCTACCACTTTAATATGTAAACTGAGTGCACCTACATGCAGGGTTAGACTGACTGCACAGGTTTTATTCATTAAAGTGCATCGTAGCTGAGCACATAAAAGCACCTTAGTCAGCCTTGTGTTGCTATAAATCCACTCACCTAGATTTTTGAAGAATGAAGTTAGCCGTCGTGCGGTGTCTGTAACTTGCAGTTTAAATCTTGCAGCTAATGATGCCCTGGATTGTGGTGAAACTGAAACCACCACAAGCTTCTGATTCTCAGAACCCGACACCTAATCAATGAAACAGCAGTGCTCAAGAAATGAACTCAGTGCTACTCTGTGATCTACTTAGGCAGTGGCCACAACCAAATAGATTCAAAGAAACGTACTCTTCATAATTCCTTGTCCTCTCCCCTTTGTACACTGGCTAAAGCAAAAAGTTGTTCAGATAATTGACTTTGGGTGTCTGAAGGAGAAAACAAAGGAATCCACTAGACTTGTTTTACTCATGATGACTGTTCAAAGATCTCTGTAGAACCTAGAAAGGTGTGAGGAGTCAAGTCAAAATGGAGCAGGCACACCTGTAATACTCTCATGCATTTCTGCCAAGAATTGCCATCTTCAGGAAAGGAAAGCACGTGTCCATTTGTGTTGTGAATTTAGGGGAGGTAGGGAAAGAGATGTGACAGTGACTGAAATGTCAATAATAGGAGTTCAAACATAAATCACATTGAATTCATATAGTCAATATGCACAAAATGTGGAAAATAGCAGTCATTCTAATGAGATTCAGAAGTTTGAGTGTGCTATTAACTATCTTGCCTCTGCCAGATTTAACAAATTGTGCATAATCTGATTTGCAGAAGATAAAATTGAATAATTCTCTGCCATGCCAACAGTAACTTTTGATTTTTGTCAGTCACAGTTCAATTGATACCATTCTCATTTGTCAGTCACAGGGTGTGCACTCAAGAGCTAATTCCGAACTGGAAGGCGAAAATTAAAATCAAGATCAACAACCTAGTGCTCTAGGGAGGAAATATTTTGATGACTGGAAGATTATGGAGTAGTAAGAATGTAAGAGGTTAAACTTTGGCCCCATCTGCCTGCTTGGAATATAAAAGTTTCCAGAGCACAGAAAAGCACAGGGGAGTTGTCCACAGTGACCTGGGCAACATTTGTCCTTTAACTGATAAAGCAAAACATCACAGTGTGCAGTTTCTATCAGCACATATTTTGCACCAATCCAAGTGTTTTTTATCCCCCCCAGATTCATACACTTGCAAAACAGTGATCATACTTGCGTCGCAAAACTGCAATTAGATTTATAATCGCAATATGATTACAGCACAGTAAGAAGTCACTGAGCCTATCGTGGCTGTGCCTACTTGCTGTGCAAGCAACTCAACCAGACCAAATAGCCTGGCAAATACTTTCTCTGCAAGTACTTATTCAATTCTCTTTGGAAAACCACAACTGGATCAGTCTCCACCAGATGCAGTGCGTGCCAGATTCTAATTGGCCCTTCACAGTAGTTTTACTAACTTGCTCCCACGTTCTATGTTTCTACTTCTAAAGCCCAAGATGCCATATGCCTTATTAATCACTTTTGCAGCCTGCTCTGCCATTTACAAGATTTGTATACACACACCCCTCAGACTTGCCATTCCTGAAGTTTTTTTTAAAAAAAGAATTGTCTCTTTTTTAAACTGCCTCTTTGTTCTTCCTACCAAAATGCATCACTTCACATTCCGCTGTATTACATCTCATCTGCCACAAATCAAAGACGATTACTATCCTTCTTATAGTTCACAGTAATTCCAAGTTTTGTGCCACCTAGTAATTCCGAAACCGTGCCTGGTGTACCTAGGCATCATCAATACCATCAGCAGAATCCATGCCCACAACAAAATGGACACAAAGTACGAATTTAGTATTTCTGTCAATCTCTTTGTAGCTCCAATTACATAGACAAGACTTTTGGACATTCTTTTGGGTATAAATTGGAACTTTAAAAAGAAGCCTGTTGTGAAGTTCATAGCTAAACAACACATTGGGCAGAGTATCAGAGGCACCTTGCCCCGTCAGACTGTAACTGATCGAGAACGGGAGGAAATTGGCAAAATATGGAAGAATTACAGGACATGAAGTTAGCCTTTGCAATTTTGGGAAATAAGTTCATACTGTGTTAGAAGCCTGATTTACACAATGCTGGAGTTTCGTTTCATGGAATTCAACATAGATGGCGCATAGCAATTTTACATGGATCTCACCAGCAGCCGAGCTGAGGTGAACAGATACTGGCAATACTAAAGATGTGCAAGTTAACGGTTTCAGATTTGTCAAACTATGACACAAGTGAAATATTGGGATGTTTTTCACAGTTTCACTTTTATGTATGTGACTCTCAGAAACTCTTAAGGTAGGCAAAATCTAGGCTTGAATGAAATAAGTGAGTGTTGAACAAAATACAAAGGTCATCAAGTTTTATAGCTTGAACCATAGTGTAAATCTGTGAGTTGGAATGAAGAATGCAACTTACAACTGAATATGGAACTCAATGCACCCGGCACATAACAATTTTATACAAGTCCATCTGGTGCTACAGGTAGAAACGTATGGCACGCTTTCCTTCATTGGTCATAAAATTGAGTGTAGGATTGGGAATGTCAAGTTGCAGTTGTACAGAACATCGGTGAGGCCACTTTTGGAGTACTGTGTACAATTCTGGTCACTCTTCTGTAGCAAGGATATGATTAAATCTTTTCTGCACCCTCTCAAGTTTAATAGGATGTTCCTGATGGTTTTACCCACAGAAAGAGGCAGAATAGGCTGGGGTTTTCTTCCGTGGAGTGTCAGAGACTGAGGGGCGATCTTATAGATGATTATAAAATCATGAGTGGCATTGACAGGATGAATAGCCAAGGTATTTTCCCGAGGGTTGGAGAGTCCAAAACTAAAGAACGTACATTTAAGGTGATGGGAAAGATTTAAAAAGAACCCAGGGTAACCTTTTCACACAGAGGCTGGTGCGTGTATGGAATCAGCTGCCAGAGCAAGTGGTGGGGGCTGGTACAATTACAACATTTAAAAGGCATTTGGATGAGTACATAAATAGAAAGGGTTGAGGGATATTGGCCAAATGCTGCCAAACTACACTAAGTCAGATAGGGATATCTAGTAGGCAAGGATGAGTTACACCTAAGGGTCTGTTTCCGTGCTGCATGAATCTATGACTATTTTCACACCTTGAATAAAAAATAATTCAAAAATTTAGCACACTGAATGCGATGACACTGCAGTAATGTCACTGGACTTTTAGCCCTGCAGCTAACCTAATGGTCTGGGAAAAGAGAAAAGTGAATTCAATGAAAAATTGAAATAAAATGCTAGCCTAATGGTAATTACATAAAACATTGTCCTAAAAGAATCTCTTTACTTCACCTAATGGCATTTAGGGAAGAAAATCTACCTTACCAGATCTGGGCTACATGTGACTCCAGACCCACAGCTGTAGTTGACTCTTAACTGCCCTTTGGGCAACTAGGCAATGGATGCTGGTCTAGTCAGTGACACACACATCCCGTGAATGAATAATGAAATTCTTAAATATTCAAACCGAAATATTTGAGTTATAGGAGAAACTGGAAGCCTTACTCTTCACCTCTCATCAAAAACATACTTCCTTTGATCATTTTGAACATTACAAAAACAGAAACTGCCGGCATAGCTCATCAAATCTGGCAACTCTGATGAACAGTCACCAGTCTTGAAACATTAAATCTGCTTTTGCCCCACAGTTGCTGCTAGGCTGCTGAGTTTCACCAGTAATTTGTTTTTGTTTCAGATCTCTAGCATCCCCATTTTATTTTAACATTACAACACTTGAAATTAATTTCAAGGATCAGCATTCAGATTGTGATATGAGAGCGATTACATTTGGTGCAGTATTAGACCATGGGAGAAGTTATCATGAAACAATGTGCAATTCCATCTGATCTCAATTAGTACAAATCTTACACTAAATTTACACCCATCTGCTCCCAGTCAAATTTGGGATTTAAGCGTTATGTACTAAACTATGTTAGACAACAGTAAAATGACTAGGGCTGGGAAAATCTATCAAATCATACTTGACTTACTCTAGCTTTCTCAATTTATAATGATTTCTGGTTCTCATAACCTAGTTTACTTAAACTATCCTCTATGAACCTCGCTTTTTAAATTCCCTTCATACAAATTTTAACAAATGGTAAATTGCATGTCTGCCATCTTATAACAAAGAGACATTAGCTTCCGTAGTATGACCTTATGAATCAGTCAGTAATCCAGGACGAAGCATCCATGTCTTCCTGCGCACTTTGAATGATTGCATACTATAAAAATTGGCACTGAATGATTGACTACACCCACCACAATATAGCAGAGCCTTACTTTGTTTTGATTCAGAACCTTGTAGAGTTCCTCGTGACTTTGTTGCGTGATTAATACACTTTCTGCTGAGGTAATGCAGCCACTGCAGGCCAAACAGTCATTCAAGGTTATTTTTGCTTTTTCAAGTTTCTTGATGCCCCCATCCTGAAAACGAAAACAAAAACAAATGAGAAAAAGGAACAAACAAGTATGCTAACCCAATAGTGAAGAAATAAATCTTCTTCGCATTTTATATTTCATTTTGAGTAGAGATCAAAATCTATTCAGACTATAGATGGAATCAGCACAATAGTGCAAACAATGTGAAACTCTCCCCGCTGAAGTATTCTTGCCAGAATACAAGGTTTACGAGGTCTGGGAATGTTAAATAAGTAAACTGCCTCGGCATTATGAAGAAAACGTTTTATTAAATAATTGCCTTTTGTTTATCAGTGCATATATTCATGCTTTAGACTTCCTTCACTAATCTAATTTTAAACAGCTGTACAAGAAACAAATATGAATTATAAAATTTTCTCTGCACAAACATCAACTCAGGCACTGGCATCAAAGTACGGCCAAACACCAACCAAATGATCTTGTAGGGTTTACCTGGTTCAGTTCAGTATAACTACCATCATCTTCAATTCTGATTATCCCAGACGTTTTTCCTGGCTTCTTTTCCACTTTCACTGGCTTCACACATTCCTATTAAAGCAAAGTATGTTTTAACTTTGAATTTCAACTGTAAGTGGGGTCTCCTCCCCCTTCAGACTTGTTGTAAAACTTTTTTTGAACTTTTGTATCGATGCTGTCATGTGATTTCACAATTACAGTGCGTGAAGATGGCAAAAACGCCCCTTGCAAGAAGCATCTCCTTGAACCAAAGCAACAAGCAGTTCACAAGCAATTTTTCTTAAAAATTGGCAGCAACATTTGGGGTAAATTGATGACTGAGCAAAGTTGGGCACAAGTGTCAACTGAAGGAAAGTTAACACTAGCTGATTTATAGGACAGCACAGCCACGTAAGACCTACAAAGATAAAAAATCAATAACACTGCAGTACTGAAAGGATTAAGAGTATCAGCAGAACTTATGTTGGAGCCTGCTATATCTAACCAATCCCACCAGACATACAAAGGCTACTTTAAAATAGATTTACATTTAAATTGATGCCATATTATAATAAAGGAATTGGAACACGCAAAAAGGGCACAGCAACAGAAAGTTGTCAATGGGGCAGTTTTACAGCTTTTGTACTTTGAAAGGCAACTTGTAAATTTCCAGTGAAAAAGTCTCCCTGAATTTTTCAAACAGCAGTATTGTGATTATTAGCTCAGAATTATCTTGATCTAGGAAAGTACTATCACAACACATTCTTTCAAAGTGCCTTTCTGAATAATGCTAATTTCCAGTCTGATATGCTGTAGAATATATTTAGTTGAAAAATTGTATTGTTGCTTTCACTTTACAGTTACGAGAACCACATTCGTGCATGATATTTACAGAATAATATTATCTCAAAGAATACAAAGTACATTAAAGATAAGTGAAAAAAATCAAACTTCTCTCCATTATTTAATGTGGTACTGTTATTTCTAAAAGCAAACAGCATTCCTTCCTAAGTTATACAATAGTTCATTCTCACCCGGCTGTGGCAGTTGGCACACTTTTCCAACTTCATGACAAACTAAGTATGTTGAGGAGATCTTCTGTGAAGTAGGTCAAGATAATGACAACTCAAACCCCAGGGCTGGTCTCAGCTTTATCTTGGTGTTATCATCTGTCCTGCAACCCAGTATTGAAGGCGTCTGCAACTGGAGTACAGTACTGATCTGCCCAGGGGTGTGGCTAGTACTACTGTCTACAAACCCACCAGGGATATTAGCCAATGTTTTCCTTGCTTTGGGTTTTAGTACAAAACAACAATGTGAACACATTCTTCTGTTAAACAAATTTAAGATAGGTGAGCAGCAGAGGCATAGCAAGCCAAAACAAGTGAGAGAGATAATAAAATGTGAGGCTGGATGAACACAGCAGGCCCAGCAGCATCTCAGGAGCACAAAAGCTGACGTTTCGGGCCTAGACCCTTCATCAGAGAGGGGGATGGGGTGAGGGTTCTGGAATAAATAGGGAGAGAGGGGGAGGCGGACCGAAGATGGAGAGAAAAGAAGATAGGTGGAGAGAGTATAGGTGGGGAGGTAGGGAGGGGATAGGTCAGTCCAGGGAAGACGGACAGGTCAAGGAGGTGGGATGAGGTTAGTAGGTAGATGGGGGTGCGGCTTGGGGTGGGAGGACGGGATGGGTGAGAGGAAGAACAGGTTAGGGAGGCAGAGACAGGTTGGACTGGTTTTGGGATGCAGTGGGTGGAGAGGAAGAGCTGGGCTGGTTGTGTGGTGCAGTGGGGGGAGGGGACGAACTGGGCTGGTTTAGGGATGCAGTTAGGGAAGGGGAGATTTTGAAACTGGTGAAGTCCACATTGATACCATTAGGCTGCAGGGTTCCCAGGCAGAATATGAGTTGCTGTTCCTGCAACCTACGGGTGGCATCATTGTGGCACTGCAGGAGGCCCATGATGGACATGTCATCTAAAGAATGGGAGGGGGAGTGGAAATGGTTTGCGACTGGGAGATGCAGTTGTTTGTTGCGAACTGAGCGGAGGTGTTCTGCAAAGCGGTCTCCAAGCCTCCGCTTGGTTTCCCCAATGTAGAGGGAGCCACACCGGGTACAGTGGATGCAGTATACCACATTGGCAGATGTGCAGGTGAACCTCTGCTTAATGTGGAATGTCATCTTGGGGCCTGGGATAGGGGTGAGGGAGGAGGTGTGGGGGCAAGTGTAGCATTTCCTGCGGTTGCCAGCCAAAACAAGTGTTTGTTTCTCTACAATATTTAAATGAACAGGGGAAACCTAAGTTTAACTAAACACTGAATTAGTTTGTGTACCTGTTGAAAAGAATGTCAATAAGACAAGGATCCAGGTGCAACTACAGTACAGAAATTTAACCTAGATATTCACATAATGTAGCCAGGTAGATAATTCTCAGTTCCATTTCTCATTATAATCACCTCACAGGATTGTAGTTCAGCTGTGGAGCGGAAGGAATTTTAGTGAGAAGAGTCTAAGAGTGCAGTTGGGAGAACAACACATATACATGTTTAAGCAAGGCCATCAAATAGTAGGGCGGGACCCAAGCAGCTCCAGAACTTATGTGCATGTCAGTGAGGCAAATGATACAGAGCATTCTCAATTTGAAATGTCCTGTTTAAAGTCTCACTGAAACAGCAACAAAACAGCAATGTTCAGTACAAAAGACTGAAGAAATTCAGACATAAATAACTCTCACACATTTATACCCAATCCTTTTCATTGATTTCAATTTAATGGAACACTTGATGCCAACCACCAAACTTTGACAAATCTATTTCCTCATGTAAAACACCGGACAGAGCTAGTTTCCTATGTTTGTGCCATGCTTAACAGCTAAGGTTAATACCGAAATTTTGCAGTATGCATTTCTGGAGTTCTGTATTAATTCTTTAAGCTAAGTGGAAACCCACATTATTCCCCTGGCCTTTCATACTATCTCTAAAGCAAGAAATTTCAGTGTGTTTGCATTAAGAGAACTTGATAAAAGTGACTTTCTACCTCTATGTATCTCTGAAAATTAGTAAAGAATCTAATGCATTTGCTGCAACATATCTTACTTTTTACACAGTGGTAAAGATTAAAAGACAATGCATCTTTATAAATGTGAATCAGTATATCCACTTTGTGGAACAGAAACAGAAGTAAATACAAAAATCCATGTTCAGTTTCAAATTGGAGGAATGCACAAATGGGAAGAAGTGTTAACTGAAACGACATGCAATTATTTAAAGCTTTCGAGAAGATCTGTAGTTTGGGTTGTGGGTGAGACTGTACACATGCTCAACAAGCTGGTGGGTTTGGTCGCAAACGTTTTGTCACCCTGCTAGGTACCATCATCATTGCACCCACAGTGAATATGCAATTGCTATCATTTCTAAGATGATAGGGAAGTTTTGTTACAACTGTACAGGGGGTTGGCGAGGCAGAACCTGAAGTACTGTGCTGATGTTTGAAAAATAAAGACAATCTGATATTGCAGGATCTTCAAAAGGGATTCACTATGCTGACTCCTGGGATGAAATTGAGGATAATCTTATTACAAGTTTCTCACAGGGCTTGACAGGATAGAGATGTTGCACCAGTGAGTGAATCTCAAATTAAGGATCCTAGTTACAAAATAAGGGGGTACTGAATTAAAAACAAAGATGCACAACAAATTTCAACTTTGAGGGTAGTGAAACTCTAGAATTCTCGACCCCAAAGAGTTATTGAGAGTAGATCACAAACTATTTAAAAGAACATGTGCACTTTGGAAAATATTGGGGAGTTGAGGCCTATGAGGAGCTGACAGGCAAGAGCAGCTCGCAGGACATCAAGCATGATGTTGAGTGACATAGCAGATTTAAAGGCTTACTTCTACTTCTGATAGTGTAATATTTATTACTTTTAGCAGAAACATTTGCACAATAAATATAACACAGGCACATTATTTTAGCTTACATCTTCCTCTCTGACTACAATTCAGTTTCAGGCAGCCCTGAGGATTCACAATCAACCATCTCAGGGAATGAAGTTTGTTATTTCCGTGTATGGTGTGATTCTGAGAGATTCTGCGTCCACTTTACTGGCCCACACACTCTGATGATCTCTACCTAACCTTAAACCAGAGATGGGGGAACTCAGATTACAATGTTGGGATCTCAGTGGGGGGAAAAAAAATTACAGTAACAATACAGGAACAGCAACACCATCAATTAACCTGGCCATTCAGACCATCTCGGATCCTACAAACCCTCGTTTTATTATTTGTTTAAACCAGTCCGGCTTTGCGACTCAACTCCCCTGGAAGCCAATTAAAATAATACTATCGCCGGTGTCGAACCACAGCCCAATGGCTATCCTACCTGGGACGGGGTTATAAAATCATCGAGATCCGTCAACTGCAGCACCCCACTGAACTGCGACACCATCTTTACTCAGCCCGACGGCGCCGCAAAATAACAGCCGTAAAGTAGACCCTCGGACTCAATCTACGGCAGTGAGGCAAAGGGAACAAAAGACTGTTCCTTTCACCACTATGACCTTCCCCACTGCAGTCCCGCCCCTAGATCCCGACAACTGTCCGCATCACGACTAGCCCCGCCCCTTCGCTCCACGCTCCCGCCCATAAATCGAGGGGCTGCCCCCATGATTCCGGGCCGCGCCCCGAGGCTGGGGGGCTCCGTCCCAAAGCTCAGGCTCCTCTCCCAGGATTCCGCCGAACGGCTGGGTTCCCCGGCTCCGCCCCCGCCACAGCGCCTAGCCCCCAGACCACGGGGCCGTTCCCCAGCCACGGTGCCGGTCCACTACTCAAAGAGCCAGCAACCAGACTCCGGCTCCGCCCCCAAACCCTGTCCCCGCCTTCTGCCACCTGGCCCCGCCTGCAGCCGCGGGGCCACACCCCCATCGACGGGGTCACGCCCACTATCATTACCCTGTTGTTTTGCTTCATCAGATTGAGGGGGTGGGTATAGTGGCTCAGTGATTTAGGTGAGGGACAGAAATTGTTGGGAAAGCTCATATGGTCAGCACAAACTACTTAATGTCCTTAGACTGTGACCCCCTGGTTTTGGTCTCCCTGATCATCACGACTATCCTTCCCGCATCCAAAAGTCCTATTAGGATTTTATAGGATTCAATAAGATCCACCCTACAACACATTCTTCCAATATAGTCCTAAACAAGATAATAAATTGCGAGGCTGGATGAACACAGCAGGCCGAGCAGCATCTCAGGAGCTGCTCGGCCTGCTGTGTTCATCCAGCCTCGCATTTTATTATCTTGGAATCTCCAGCATCTGCAGTTCCCATTATCTCTAGTCCTAAACAATCCAGTTTCTGTTCATTTGTCAGTCCTGCCAACCAGGAATCAGTCTGGAAGACCTACGTTGAACTCCCTCCATAGTTAGAACATCCCTCCTCAGGTAATAAAGGCCATAGCCTCAGAGGACCTCACATTGGAAATAGACAACGGGCTGTAATGCTGATGGCATTACTCTGTATTGCAAACCAACAATCCAGCCTGAACTAACCAATACCTTCCTCAGAGACCAAAAGCATACATCATGTTCCAGTTCTAAGGCCCTGTACAATTGTCGCAAACCATCCCCATTCCTGTACTCAAATCCTCTTACATTGAAGCCAACATTCAATTTGTCTTCTGGACTGCTTGTTGAACCGTGTGCCTATGGTGGCTCATTGGTAGGCACTGCTGTCTGATGATGCCATGGACCCAAGTTAGATTCTGCCTTTGGGCAACTGTCTACATTGGTTTGCTCTGGTTTCCACCCATAGTCCAAAGGTGTACAGGTTAGGTGGATTGGCCATTGGAAATGCAGGGTTATGGGGGGTGGGGGAGGCATTGGATCTGGGCGGGATGCTGTTTGGAGGGTTGGCCTGCTAACCACTGAGTTATGTCTGAATGGTCTGCTTCAATCTGTAGGGATTTTGTGATTCTAGTCTCAGTGACTGATGTACAAAGACAAGTGAGTCTTATTGCATCTCCCCATCTACCATTCTATTGCTACTAAGATAATAAACTGACATTCTGTTTTCACTACAAAATGGATAACCTCTCATTTCTCCACATTACACTTCATCTGCCACGTATTTGCTCACTCATTTAAATTGGTCAAACCACACAGAAACATCTCCACACCCTCCTCGCAGCTTGCCCTCTCAGCCAGCATTGTGTCATTTGCAAATGTGGAGATATTACATTTAATTTCCTCATCTAAATGGTTAACATATGCCATGAACAGCTGGGACCCAAGCACTGATATATCCATTTCCCTGCCAGCCACTGCCTGGTTAATCTGTGGAACTCATTGCTGCAGTAGGCTGCGGAGGTCAAATCATCATTCAGTGTGTTTTCATCAGAGGTAGCGAGGTTCTTAATTAGTAAGGGAATCAGGGGTCATGGGAGAAGGCAGGAGAATGGGGCTTGAAAAACATAACAATTATGATCGAATGGTGGATCAGTTGCAGTGGGCCAAATGGTTTAATTATGCACCTGTATCTAATGGCCTCATGGCCTTACTTGGAAAAGACCTGCTTATTCCTCCTCTTTGTTTCGATCTGCCAGCCAGTTCTCTAGCCTTGTCAGTACACCACACCAATCCTACGTGCTTTAATTTTATATTCTGATCTCTTACGCAGGATCTTATTAAAAGCTTTCCAAAAGTCCAAGTGAACCACATCCACTGGCTCCCTCCTATCAACTGCCTTAGGTACATCGCTGAAACATTCCAATAGATTTGCCAAGCATGACTCTCCTTTTGTAAATCCTAACTGACTCCATCCGTTCCAGTCACTGTTCTCCTAGTGCTCTGCTAATAAATCATTTAGAATTGACTCTAGTGATTTACCTGCTACCAATATCAGGTGAAGCAACCTGTTTTCTCTCTACTTTTTTTAAATGATGAGGTTACATTAACTACCCTTTAAAGCTGTTTTCACAGTATTCCAGGTGCAGTGCAACCAAGCTCGCATACAATTGAAGCAAGAATTTACTCGTCCTAGACATAATTCTGCTTAGAATAAATGCTAACATTTTTCCAGCATCTTAGATGACAATTAGCTAACCCGATTCACACTATCGGATATTAAGACACGGTTGGAGGCAGCGCATACAGCCAAAGGCTGGAAGCTGTGACAATGTTCCAGCAATAATACTGAAAATGTGGGCTTCAGAAGTGGCTGTGCCCTTTCAAATGATCAGCTGTCTCAATTTAAATCCCATTTTGGTTTCTCAGCTCTCCGAAACTTGGATGTGGCAGAGCTGACCAAGGGTTTGTTTTAGTGAATTTATTTTGGCTGGTCTGGAGACAGATGTGGTATGGTATTGCTGTGGATGCAGTATGAGGCAGTATCACATCACCTTGGAGTTGCAGTATGTAGACCAAAATTTAGCTAAAGAGTGTGTAAACTCATTTGAACTGTAAAAGGAGACAAATAATTGACTAGGCATCAAATTCTGTCAAAATTGTCAACAATCCTATGATATAGGAGTTAAGATACATAATCCTTTGAAGTTTGCACCACAGATAGGGTGATTAAGAAGGCTTTTAGAACGCTTGCCTTCATTTCTCTGACATTTGAGTATCGGAGTTGGGACGTCATGTTGAGGTTGTACAGGACATTGGTGAGGCTTCTTCTGGAGTACTATGTGCAGTTCTGGTTGTCCAGTTATGGGAAGAATATTATTAAGCTAGAGAGGGTTCAGAAGAAATGTACCAGAACGTTGCCAGGAATGGAGGGTTTGAGTTATAAAATTAGACTGGGACTTTTTTCCCTGGAGTGTAGGAGGTTCAGAGGTGACCTTGTAGAGGTTTATCAAATTATGAGGGATGTAGATAAGGTGAATACCAGGTGCCTTTTCCCTAGGGCAAGAGGTTTCAAGAGTAGGGGTCACATTCTTAAGGCGAGAGGAGAAAATTAAAAAAAAAAGACATGAAGGAGTGGTTCACATGTGGAATGAACCTCCAGAGGAAGTGGTAAAGGTGGGTAAAATTACAACATTAAAAAGGTATTTGGATAAATACATGAATAAGAAATGTTTTGAAGGCTTTGGGTCAAGGTGGACTAGTTTAGTTTGAGATTATGGTCAGATTAGACTGGTCGGACCAAAGGATCTGTTTCTGAGCTTTTTGTCTCTATGACTCTATAAACCATTACACATATCCCGTCTTTGTAAAGGATTAGTCAAAGAAATTTTAATACATTTATTTGAAAATAGCAACATCATGAATAGGCACATTACTGTGGCCTTTGATTCTTATCCACGGATACTAGATGGGTTGGTATGGCAGGGGGAAGGGAAAATTGTGGTAGGCAGAGAGCATTAGGGCTTTAAAAGACCAGGGTCAAGGGCAGAAGGGCATTGGCTGGGATAGAGTTACGAAGATCCATGCTGGTGGCTGGAAGGGTGTGGAGTAGCATATGTGAGAGATCAAAGGTAGTGTCCACAAAATTCTCTTTCTTAAATATACTTTATATATCACAGGTAACCATTAGGCTAATATCCTGAACTTAAATGATTAGGACTGATTGGAATTAATTTCCTTTAAATAGATATTTTTAAATTGATTTAATGGAGACTAAAACACTTCTGCTTCAAACAAGGGTCTGTAATGTTAGTGGATCCCATAAGCATTTTACACAACTGCCTCACATCTGTTTGCAGAGTAGGATAACTTGGGTATATAACCATAGTTACTTGCTGTGCCTAATTACCTGACGAACTAGGTAGTCATATGTTTTTGCATGTGTATTTCTTAAATCTGTTGGAAAATAGTTAAATTTCAAAAAACAGGAAGATGTAAGTTCTTAAACTGCTTTATTCCACTGACAAGAATATGACAGAGAACTATGGATTTTACTATTACATTCAATATTACTTGACTTCGCCATTATAAAGATGATGAAGCTTACATATCAGTGATCATCTAGCTTGACTTTATTCTGATCACCCTTTCCAAACATCCTGTGGCTGTCTGACTGTGTTATAGCATACTTTATTCATGATGTGAAGGTGCTGGGGTTGAAGCGGATAAAGTCAGAAGTCATGCGACACCAGCTTATAGTCCAACAAGCTTATTGAAAATCACAAGCTTTCATACAGCTGCTCCTTCACCAGGCAAAGAGGTGAAGTTATTCACAACCTGACTGACGATGTGTCATACTTTTATACAACCAAGCAGGTCAATGAGGTATGGAACAGCAATGATTGGCCTGATTGACAGAACAGATCGAGTGTTCATCTCCCATCCTATATTCTCATCCTTGATCGTAAGACATTAAAACACTTGAGCAGTCTTAGACTGCCACCTAGTGTGAATGCTCGGTAACCAATTGATTAATCTGACCATTCTCCGGAATGGGTAGGGGAGCTTGTGAAAAGCTTCTTTGTGCTTTATTTTGTTATTTCTTACACATTTCAATTGTGTTTCGGTTTCTGGTAAATGATACTTTATGCTGTAGTTTGGAATTTATTCCATCTTTATTTGTGGCCAGGTTTTGTCTTTTGGCAGGAGCTGGTGTGGCAGCAGTGTTAAGAAAGGCAAGCTTGGAGAGATTTAATTCCTGATCACTTGTGTGTCAGGTCTCCTCTCAGTGAATCCACTCCTTTTCTGTCAAATGAAGCATCAGAATGACATTGGGTATTTAAATGTGGCTGTGGCGAAGAAGTGTTGAAAACTGTTTAGTGTAAAACAACCTCCTAACATAGAGTACATATGAACAAACCGCAAAAGGTATTTCTTGAACACATTTCTCTTGAACACTAGGCACCGACAAACTGATTATAATCTGGGTACTTGAATTTTTGAGTCTGAAACGTGTCAAGGTGCTCATACAATTCTTCTTGGTGATGTAAATATTACACAGGTAACAACTAGGGGTAGCACAGTGGCTCAGTGGTTAGCACTGCTGTCTCACAGTGTTAGGGACCAGTGTTTGATTCCACCCTCAGGAGACTGTGCGGAATTTGCACATTCTCCCCGTGTCTGCATGGGTTTCCTCCGGGTACTCTATTTCCAACCGCATCCCCCGCCTCACCCCCACAGTCCAAAGATGTGCAGTATAGGTGGATTGGATGTGCCAAATAGCCAGTAGTGTCCAAGGATAGGTGGGTTAGTCCTGGAAAATGCAGGATTACAGGGATAAGATGGGGTCTGGGTTTGGGAAGGGGATCCTCTTCAGAGGGTCACTGCTCACTCCAGGGGCTAAATGGCCTCTTTCAACACTGTCGGAATTCTATGAACTACAATGTGGGGATATTTTAAAGAAAACACAAGTCAGAGATTCAAGGGCTATAGTTAAATTTATTTTTCCATTTTAGTTTAGGACAGATAAATGCAGTTTTTACTTATCATTGTCCTGAATTATTTAATTACTATTTATAACACAAAAATTTTTCTATTGCTCTTTTAACAGAACTAATTGTCACACCCATCCAGAACAAAAATAATTATTTCACCTGTCACATATAAATTGTTCAATTATTATTTACTGAAAAAAATATATCAATATCTTAGTATTTGTATCTTTAATGCATTTTAAATATAAAATATGGAAAGGAGTAAAATAACAAGATATGGCATTTGATCGAATGTAGTTAATTTCTCAGGTAGCTTCTTGCATCCATTGGAAGATAAATATTGATTTTGAACAATGAATGTATTCTTCAGTAGGCGAAGTGGCATTTTATTAAAAAACATTTAACATTCTGATCAAAGAGCTTCTTTATATCAATTCTTCAGTTTCTCCTTCAAATTTATGTCCCTTTGCATGATTTTAATGATTCATTCAAAATTACATTCTGGTAATGTTTTTAATCATTCTAGAATCCCAGTTAACCATCTCCTAATATACAGAACAGAACCTATATAGATTTTGTTTTGAGAATTAAAATATTATCATATAATTTAAGCCATACAGTAAATGTCTGTGAGTAGTATACTCAGACTGTGTTTTCATTAGCTGGATGCATTATTGCTTTGCACACAGAAGTCATTGAATTTCTCACTGACATGTGTATTACAAATACCACTGAGGTCAATAACCCTCTTTCCCTACTATAACCACCTTTGTACTATGACAATTATTATGCTGATAGATAAAGATTGGATTGTACATAGGAGACAGTTCTTGTTGATAGAAGAAGATGACGAATCTATTTCTAAAATCAAAAACAAAAAGATTTTTAACTCAAATTATTCAACACGTTTTGGAAACCTTAAAATGCATTTCTGTTATCGGTAATCATTATTAACATAATTCACTTATAATTGACTCCACTTACCTTGGATACTTATTAGGTCTGGAGGTATTACGTCTGGGTTCCCTCCTGTCAAGCCAATTTTTAGACTCCTCACTTCACTTACTGTATGCTGCGCAATCCATTTTTGGACTAATGTGGAATTTTCAGCATCCTTAACAGTTTGAAGGTTTACTCCAAGCAAATTTCTCAAATGGCCAGGACTGAGTGCCTGAAACAAAAAGAACTATGTGTTGCTTCAAGAAAAATGGTCATGTTTGTACCACACAACAGACCTTATTGATGTGCATAAAATGCTGGAAAGTGCCTAAATTATGGGGCAGAAGTGAAACCCTGAACAAAAGAAGAAGAAAGTTTTGCACTTTCATGAAGCTGTTGTGAACTCAACGTCCCATTATGCTTCTCAGTCAAAAGTATTTGTTGTCAATTTATTAAAGTCTAGTTTCTAACTTAAACCCAACTTTTGCATTTGCTATAATATGAAATGCAAAGTGGCAGACATTTACTATTTAAACTGAGTAACAATTCTCTGAACACGTGTCACAAATGCTTATTAGCAGATTATTTGATTTTGAAAGGCATTACTGTGCAAGGACAAGTTCAACTTTGGTCACACACTCCTCCCCCCAGCTCTCTCTCTCGCTCTCTCTCACACACACACACACACACACACACACACGCACACACACACACACGCACACGTACACACACACACGCACACACAATCATAAATATTGTGTTTTTCCATACTTTTACTTCTTCAGGATTCAGTGTCAGGAATACACTCGGGTCCATGTTGATAGTGTTCTTAGCAAGAGTTTGTAAATCAGATGTCGTTGCACCAGCTTTAGAAAACAAAAAAACTTGTTGAATAAAAATGACAGTGTACTTTCCAAGCACTGGCATCTTAGAATACACAGAACTTCCTGCATATGATAAGCTTCAGTAATACAGTGAACATTGTTAGTTCCTTAGTAAAATTCCCTTCTCATACTCAGACAATATTTACTTGTGCTGACAATTCTCCTTAAAGTGTTAATAAGTAGATCTGAAATACCAATATAAGGCACACAAAATCGAAATGCAGCAATTTTTTGAAAGTAGTAGCAGTTCAGTTTCAGATTAGTTTAATGTTTATGTCAATAGTGTCTTCATTTAAAATCAGCATTTTACAATCATTACTCCTTAATTTGTTACGATAACTATATCTGCAAGTAGATTAGAATTAGATTGAAGAGGGTTTTCCCTAATAAAAGCAGCAAAATGCTTCTTCCACTTCAATGTCATATTGTGATTAACTGTAGCTTTCAAAGGTTCAATTTGTACTTCCACAAATTTTAACAGTCTTTTGCCAATCGTGGAAAAAATAGCCTTTTTACATAACAGTCCTGCAAATTGGCCAATTCAGTACAGGAAATAACTCCAGAATTCACAGCAACTTCTCTGTTGAGATTTATATCTGTATTACTTACCAAGGTATGTCTTTATCTGATTATAATAAATGACTGAATCATTGGTTTGTTTCTCAAGAATGCTTTTTACTTTGTTGTATATTATCTTTTTCTTCGACTGAGAGCATGATGAAATTTTCAATGTGGATGCGTTGCTGTGGGAAAATAGTTACAACAGTCTGAGTTATTTTACTTACAAAAAGCAAGCAGAATTCCATTCAACAACTGGGTTTTTCAAAGCATAATTCAGTGTCAGAGACTTGGGCACCAGTCCTAGCATTGAGGATGGCCATGGCCAAGGCCTCAAAGCACTGGGAGGAGATGCTTACATTTCCAGGAATGCTAGGGAAGATTACTTTTGGAATACTGCATTCGATTTTGGTCTCCCTGCTATAAAAAAGAAGCTGTGAAACTTGAAAGGGAGCAGAATAGATTTACAAGGATGTTGCCAGGGTTTGAGCTATAGGGAAAGGCTGAATAGGCTGGGACTACTCTCCCTGAAGAGTCAGAGGCAGAGGGGTGACCTTTTAGAAGTTTATAAAATCATGTGGAGCATGGATAGGTGAATAATCAAGGGTCTTTCCCTCAGGGTAGGGGAGTCCAAAACTAGAGGGCATAGGTTTAATGTGAGGGGGTGAGTTTTAAAAGGATGTAAGAGGCAATTTTTCCTTTCATGCAGAGGGTGGTGTTTGTGTGTGGAATAAGCTGCCAGAGGGGACGGTGGAGGCTGGTACAATTGCAACGTTTAAAAGATATCAGGATGTGTATGTAAGTAGGAAAGGTTTAGAAGGATAGGGGCTATATGCTGGCAAACGGGGCTAGATAATTTAGGATATTTGATTGGCTTGGGTTAGTTTGACCAAAGGGTCTGTTTCCATGCTGTACAACTCTATGACGCTGTTAGGTGGGCTTACATTTTGGATCACAAAGAGAGGTATGTTGAAAACAAGAGGTTTTGCAGCGCAAGTTCTTAAAGTCAGATTGAAAAAAATTATAAGAGTATCACACAGGAAAACGGAAAGATTGGGATTTGTGGTTGTGGGACTTAAGAAGCTTGGTGAGCGAAAAACTAGTTTAAAAAGAAACAGTGATACTTGGGAATGAATGTACTACAGCTCAATTCCATGGTATATAAAATGCAATGAAGCAGTGTGTATCATTTGCAGGTTTCCCTGGTGATTCCAGCTGGGTTGGCTGGGACCATTAAGGATTGTTGAAGGCACTATTGGAGATAACACTCTTGTTGAGGAAGGCTGACCATCAAGAGGAACTCCAAAATGCAATTATTCCCGTTCAAATGAACAATCTTCCCCAAATATGCTTCCACATTATGCTTCCTCATCATCACTCTGTCCATCATCATTCATGGCCCGATTACGTTCTACTTTAGGTCCTTATTGTCAAGTACTTAAATATATATTTTCTGTTTGTGCAAGTTAAGGCAAATGGAATTATTGGTGAAAGTTGTGCAATTTTCTCATTGAGACAGTTTACAAATACAGTAACAAGCCTGCTAAATTATTCAATCATTTGTAACTTTGCATTAAGAAAGTCATCATAAAATGTTTAAGTTTTAGTGTCAAACAAAACATTACACCTAAAAAGAAGCTCAGAAGGAATACTTTTCTAACTGAATCTAAAGCAATAATCAATGAAAACAAATTGTCTCTGAACAGCCCGTTAACTAGACCAAACTGTTTACGGCCAATTTAGTCTCTACCTAAATAACTTATGTATTTTGACCCTTATTTTTATATCTTACTTTGATTCTCTCCTATTATCTGTTGTTTAGGGAAAGAAAAGCCCAGTGCAATGTGGTTTTTGGTAAAACAGAAACAGTTCACTTCAAAGAATGAGTTAGAACGGTTGGATGGTGCTACACCCCCAGTGGTGGGAGGCTGTAATACAGACAATTCAAAGGGCCCCCGACCCAAAACATCAGCTTTCCTGCCCCTCTGATGCTGCCCGGACTGCTGTTTTTATCCAGCTCCACACTGCATTATCTCTGACTCCAGCATCGCAGTTCTTACTATCTCTACTGAGAGAATTTCATAAGAAATGTGAACACATGAGTTTAAAGCAAATATGTGTGTAGTCATCACTTCTTATATATTAATATTGAGATGTATCTTCAATGGATTGCTAAATCTGTAAACAGAAGTATATTATTTATGTATGACAGTATCTGTTGTGCATCCTTCTGTGTTGTGTTGAAACAGACTTCTACAGCAATTAAAGTGGAACTGAAGAAAATAGAAGACTCGAGGCCATTTAATTTTTTGTTGCTAAGGGAACTTGGAGGATTGGGGAAGTGATTGCAAATCTCCAGGTCCTGGTTAAAAGGAATCAGTATTAAAAATGAGTTCCTGCATGGGTTAGAACTGTGACATTTGCATGATGTGACAATGCTGTGACTTTAAGAGGCTATTTTATCCTGACTGTTTTTTATAAGAGAGATTGAATGAGAGCAGTCGAGAGAGGCGCCCAGCAGTCTGTGGTAACATAAAAAGTTCATGATGCCTTGGGTGTTTTTGCAAGTTGTAACAATTAGAAGCAGCCTGGATGGGTGTGGGCAGCTCTCACAGACCAAGGTTTTTAATTTTTTTAGTTTTGAACGGTTGCTGTTGGAGTCTTAACAGAGTTGATGCTGTTGTGATCTTGAAGAAGTGGAAGCTATTTTCCCCTCTTGATTACAGCCAAAAACTGAGGGTTGTAATCCTAGGCTGCTAGATTGCTTGTGAGACAAAATCTGTTTTTCTGAATTTGCCTTTTTGCCGAAGGGTGTGTTTGTAAGATATTACTATATTGGAAAAGTTAATTAGTCATAGTTACTGTATTTATTATTCTGTTAAGTTTTCTAACAGAGTTGTTATTCTAAATTCCTGCTTTCTCTGGATGTATTTTAAACATAATGTTTAAATAAATTGTGTTTTGCTTAACGTTGAGTAGTTTGACCAATCACATTCCATCTGGGATAGGCACTTCATATTTGCCTTTAAAACAAGGAGGAAGTTAGGATTAGGCCACCTTCCTAAAATATATTGACAGGGTCTGGTCTGGTTCACAGTAATAGCCGTGTAAGCACAGAATACACATAACTGGTTCTCAGCAGCCTGGATATAAGAACACTTACCTGATTTCAGTGGAGCTGATTGCTTGGATTTGGCTTTCATCAAGAAGACACAACACACTACCACCGATCATATTCAAGATACTTGTGTTTAACACTCCACCTGCTTTCAAGTACGTTGAAACAACAGCTTTTTTCTGTGTATTAGAATGGCAGAATGTTAAGAAAACGACTGCAGCTCAGCAAGTAATCTTCTTTCAAAGTGAATTTCACACGACAAAACTTTCTGCGTATTTTACTTAATCCTTTTTGGTCGTATTTAATTTGTCTTTTTTTTGTTCTTCGATACCAGACGGTATTCAATTATGATACTCTGTTAGCAATATGGCATCAGTTATTGCAGAATCAAGACTTCCTCTAATGTGTTCTGTTTAATGTCTAACACCAATCTCAAAGCATTGCCCTGCTTAATTAACAGAACACTTTCATTTTGCCTGGCAGCAAATCTTGACATCCTGGTTAGTTGAAATTACCAACTTACTTCAAATTATAGCAACTCTGAGCTGAATATCTGCACTTGCTGAGTCAAGACAGCCAAATTCAATTTCACAAAGAACCTTTGTAACTTAGATTAGATTTGAATTCTGATTTTTGGGATAAATTGCCCAGGTATTCTGATGAAATTACAAAATCTTTTTTCTTAAAAAAATTCACTCTCTGGATTCACTCTCAGCATTGTTGGCTGATTGCCTATCCCTGATTCCTCAAGGATCTGGTGGTAAACTGCCTTCTTGGAGCACTACAGTCTGTATGCTGTAGGTAGACCCAAACTGTTATTAGGAAATGAGTTCCAGGATGTTGACCCAGCAACAGTGAAGGAACAGCGATATATTTCTAAGTCAGAATGGTGAGTGGCTTTGGAGAGGAACTTGCAGTCTGGGGTTTTCCCAAGTATCTGCTGCCCTTCTCCTTCTGGATGGTAGTGGTTGTGGGTTCTGCAGATGCTGAGTAAGGAGCAGGTGGGTGTTAAGGGGGAAGGGTGGGCGAGGGGGTTTGGGTGCTAGCTCAGTGAGATACCAGGTACATGGAGGAATGCTCAGCTTGAGGGGCTGTCTAGTTGGGAAAGTCAGGGGAGGTTTGGAATGTGAGGAAGGAGGGTATTGGATCCAGCTGGATTGAGTTTGGTAGTTCAGTTTAAGAGATATGGAGTAGGTTTCTCTAACTCATACCTAACTGTAAGGCTGCGCTGAATTGGAACTCTCCAACACCCCTGAAATTATGGGCTTTTCTCGGAGGTTGCCAGACACATGGGAGCTGCCCATCAGAATTCTCAACTTCCTGGACATTTCCTGTAAAGTCAGCTGCTAACTCCACATGGTACTAATGTACAACATCAATTTATGCCTCTCCTACAACTGTCTAGCCATTGGAATATCCAGGGCAATCAACTGAAAGCTCTGTCTGCATGATCCATGTTTCCACTTTAGTAGAATCCTTTACAAGGAGTAAGTTTAAAAAGAGCAAAATTCCCTACAGTAGCCATTAGACCATTAGCAAACCATAAAACAGTTTTCCATTACAGGATGTTAATAAAAATGATAATTAACATTTTCAACCGTAATCCTCTGTTAAATGCTGAAAGAACAGCAAAGAAATTTCAGCCGAACATCAGTCGAACTGACTCCATTGCAGACTTGTCTTACTGCCCTATATTTCCCCATATAAATAAGCCCAGAAGGGCTGAGTTTAAAGCCAGACTCTCTTTCAACCAAGACAATCCCTCAACTTAATTTTTATTAAAAGTTTCTTTTGAGCTGTTGTACCATGACATCATTCTGGCTGTTCTGCAGTAGAGCTGAAACAGTCTCCACTTTGGTTATATTCCAAGTGCTGATTTCGGTAGAATTGTACACCACAAAAATGTTTCCCAGCAGCTGAATTTTCTCTTCTGGTAATCCATTTGGATAAATCTGTTTTGGAAATATTCAGAGTTAGAAAATAAAAGCAGAAAATGCTGGACAAAGATTAGCTAGCTTCTACTTAGTTAATGTTTCAGATCCATGAACATTAATCAAAATGTTTGTTAGTGAAAAATTAGAGATGAATTGTAACACTTATTCAGATTGTACATGATGAAGAAAAGAATAAGAAATGAAACATCGATCATTTTCTATAGAGTTATACAGCACAGAAACAGACCCTTTGGTCCAACCAATCCATGCCAAACCTAATCCCAAACTAAGCTACTCCTATTTGCCCATATCCCTCCAAACCTTTCTAACTCATCGACTTACACAAATGTTTTTTAAACATTGTAATTGTACTCATATCCACCACTTCATGAGTAAGTTCATTCCACACGCGAACTGAGAAGTTCTATGCTTCCTTGTGCAAAATACAATAACAATCAGTTAAGGTCTCCCACCACATTTGGCTAATCTAATGATTTAAGTTAATTGGAGGATCCACTCAAGCCCTGGGCAGCCAATTCTGTAAAGAGCATGGCACGTTGCTGAGGAGCCTGTTGACCAGGTATATTCCAGTTTTCTTGCAAGATTTCTGGGCAACTCTGAACCAACAGGGACCATATGGATAGATGTAGGCCATTCAGCTCACTGAGCCAGTTCCAGCATTTCATAACATCATGGCTAATCATCTACCTCAATGCTACTTTCTCATGTTATTGTCATATCCCTTGATCCCACTAGGTCTCTAGAAATATATTGATTTCTCTCTTGAATATCCTCATCGATTAAGCTTTCACAACCCTGTAGGGTAAAGGATTCCAGAAGATTTACCACCTTCAGAGTGAAGAAAGTTCTCCTCACCTCAGTCTTACATGGCCAATCCAGAGATTATATCACTTGATTCTGGACACACCAACCAAGGGAAACATCCTATACACATCCATACAGTCACACCCCGTAAATATTTTGTAAGTTTCAATGAGATCACGTCTGATTCTTCAAAATTCTTGAGAATACAGGCCCAGAAAAAAGACTTATTCTCTTCTCATAAGAAAATCCAGCTTCTTTTTTATTCGTTCATTTGTGGGAATCACTGACTTTGCCAGCATTTATTGCCTATCCTGAATAGGCACAGTGGGCTCAGTGGTTCGCGCCAGGGACCTGTTTTGATTCCAGCCTCGGCGACTATGCATGTGGAGTTTGCAGGTTCGCCCCATGTCTGTGTGGGTTTCCTCTGGGTGCTCTGATTTCCTCCAACAGGTCCGAAGACGTGCAAGTTAGGTGGTTTGGCCATGCTAAATTGCCTATAGTATCTAGGAATGTGCAGGCCAGATGGGTTAGCCATGGAAAATGCACATTTACAGGGATAGGGAAGGGGGTTGGTCTGGGTGGAATGCTCTTCAGAGGATCAGTGTGGGCTCGATGGCCGAATGGCCCCTTTCCATATCTTAGAGATTCTTCTATGATTCTACTTGCTTTCAGAATTTTCCAGACTCAACCATCTGTAGGAGACATATGTAGTCAGACCAAATAAAGACAGTATATTTCCTTCCTTGTACAACATTAGAGAACCAGATGGGTTTTTATGACAATTGACCAGTGGTTACACAGTTGCTGTTTGGCCAGCTCTCTATTCCATATTTGGTTTCTTTGTCATTCCAGGGAATTAATCTGTTGAACCTCAGTTACACTCCCTCATTGGCAAATATATTCTTCCTTAGATAAGGAGTCTGAAACTGTGCGCAATACTATAGCTCTGTCTCACCAAGCATCAACAGAACTGTAGGAGGCATTACAATCACAGCCAATGTTACTATTGAACAAGTCAGAACGAGAATAAAGTCTGGCTTGACAGATCATATTTCACTTAGTTTTCAATGTGCTGGCCTTTCAATGAAACATAAGTATTTAAAGTGGTCATTTGGTGTCAACCTCAAAAAAATTAAAATAAAATAACCCAAGCTCTTTCTAAATATAACAGCTTGAAAGACTTCAAAACACATAACAAAACAAAATCAGATCTACTCTTCAATGCTATCATTTTAAAGTTTAACAAAACCCAGTGAAATTCCTACCCTATCAGCTCAGTAGATTTGACTGAATTCCTTCTTCACCATTCTGGTCACATGATCTGTGACACTTTTTGCCTTGACCACTCACACAGCTGACAGCTTACACTTTCTCAGTCTTTGAATAACCGATGCAGGTTTGTAACCACACACTTCTGGTCTGGAAGTTCTCAAATAACACCCTTTCACTAAGGTAATCAATTTCTTTAACTGCTCTAAACAATCTCCTTTTCCTATGAGAGGCTTTACTTGCTTCTGATTCTAGTCAGGTCTTCCTCAAGCTACTCAAAAACTAAGTAATCTGTAAAAAAAACCTTGCTCTTCCTAACCTCTGCTATGCTCATGGTTTAACATTTGCTCTCACTGGTTGTAAAACTCTACAGTATCATTAACACTTCAAGAGGCATATACTGGTTTAAAATCATGGAAACACTGATCTTTTAACATTTTTTACAAAAATAGACCAACACTCACTGTTTGCCACTAATTTAAAATCTAACCTCAAAAAAAACACAGCTTTCATCACTTAAGGTATCTTTTAGCCTGTGCCAAAAACCCCCTTTGTTAACACACCATTTTCCTTCCCCACTGATTGCTTTACCTACATGTTAGCTTTTAGTGACTCATGAACAAGAATACACGAGGTCCCTTTGGAAATCCATACTCCCTAAAACTCAGAAGTTACAAAATATTCTGCCACTCAATTCATTCCCCCACCACCCCTACACATGTAGCATTCCCATTTCTCTTAAACTGCAGCCAATCTGGGCGTTCCCTGATACTGGCACTAAAATAATCAAAAAGGACGACATCATTTCACAACAAATGGAAACCCCTTTTCTGTACTGCTTTCTTTAAAGAAAAGGGCAAGGAGGCAGTGAAAAATCTGTAATTTTCCCATTCTTTTGTCAGGTCTACAAAAGGATCTAATTATGTGTTCTTTGCCCTCTACACAAGACCTCTATAATTGAATGAGGCATTCTATTTGTATAAGTTTATATTTTCATCCATTTCCCTTGTGTGCTTGAATAAAGACAACAATACTATGGTTGCTGGAAATCCGAAAAAAAAAGAACACTGGAGAAACTTAGCAGGTCAGAACTCTGAAGGACAGTAATACTAGACTCAAACCTTTAACTCTGCTTCTCTCTCCACGGATGCTGCCAGACCTGCTGTGTTTCATGTCCATGTCTGTTAGGTACCCTTTCTGGTTAATGACCTGTTAGAATTAGCTGTTGTCATTGGCCCTAGTATAGTAAGTAACTGTGTGTTGGAAATACATGTACATCAGTATTTCTGTGACTCTCCTCCACCGATCTAACATTCAAAAGAATACCTTGTGTCTCAACAGGATTTTGATGTCTCTGCCATGGATTATTAGCATTTCAAGACTTGGTTCAAATCGCCTGGAATGCCTCCCTCTCAGGAAACTTATCTGCACTGCAAAAAGCAGAATTGCTACATCTCCCGACTGCAAATGAGTTTTGCTGACAACCAAAAGTTTTTAAATGATTGGGCATTTTTCAGGCTATTATTGCCCTTGAAGAGAGTAGAGAAGCTAGTTTATTCACAGTTAATGCCTGCGAGGAATGCAGGTTGTAACATCACAAGCTTGCAACCTGTGATTTCTTAGAAAATGTTTCTCATGGGTGCTACTCCCAGCTAGCAATACTGAAGGAAATAATCATCCATGATGTCCAATGAAATTATTCCAAAGAGACTGGTATCCTGTCACTAAGTTACCCTTTATTTACATAGTAGGATAATAGGTTGGGACAACATTGTGGGCCGAAGGGCCTGTACTGTGCTGTACTGTTCTATGTTCCACACATGAACAGGTCTTGAATTTAGTGCTGCTTCTTCAGAGTCAGAGAGTGTGAGTATCTCTGACCCTCCTGTTTTGACCTGTCAACCAGGGCTTCCTGGTTGGACCATATTAAGAGCCCCAATCAGGGAACTCAATCTATGAAGTCCAGCTGGCTGACCTCATAAGAAACCAGCTGTCTTGATTCTAAGACAACAAGGTGTGGAGTTGGATGAACACAGCAGGCCAAGCAGCATCATAGGAGCAGGAAGGCTGACGTTCCGGGCCTAGACCCTTCTTCAGAAATGGGTCTTGGCCCAAAACGTCAGCTTTCCTGCTCCTCTGATGCTGCTTGGCCTGCTGTGTTCATCCAACTCTACACCTTGTTATCTCGGATTCTCCAGCATCTGCAGTTCCTACTATCTCTGTCTTGATTCTAAGCTGCTCGGTTATAAAGTGATAAGAAATAAGAATAAGAAAAAAACACTGACTGGGAAAGAATTTAATTGTGCTCGTGAATGGATGGCTGTTTTAATAATGATCCAATGCATTAGTTCAGTTATTATTGAAAAGCTGGGAAGAAAGGGTGTCAACTTGGCAGCTCTTATCCCACAAATGGCTGTGGATCCTGGGCTAATTTCAATTGTCAAGACAGATATTAGTCACTTTCTTTGGGTAAGTGTATGAAAGGGTATGGAACAAACATGGGAAAACTGACTTAAGCTGCAGATCAGATGTAGTCAATTTGAATGGTAGAGCTGAGTGACCTTCTCTTATTCCTACACTGTCCAAAACAAATGACTTCATTCTCTCAGTTTGGCTGCAGTGAGAAAAGATTCTCAAGGCTATGAGGGTTTCAAACAGAACAAACTACTGTTCAAAGATATAGACAAAGATAAATTCATGCAATAACATAGCAGAATGTGCAAAAAATAATTCACATTCTCCATTAAAATTGAAAAGGACAATCATTAATCAAATATTGAAGTATTTACTACTTAAATTTAAAGCTAATGCTTTGTGGGGAATTCCCTCTAATAATGATTTCCCCCTACACCAAATGTTCACTTCACCTATCCAAAAGCACATGCCTCCCTAACCTGTTCTTCCACTCACCTATCCCCTCCTCCCACCTCAAGCTACACCTCCATTGCCTACCTACTAGCCTCATCCCGCCCCCCACCTTGACCTGTCCATCCTCCCCGGACTGACCTATCCCCTCCCTACCTCCCCACCCATACCCCTCCTATCTTCTCCTCTATCCATCTTCAGTCCGCCTCCCTCTCTCTCCCTATTTATTTCAGAACCCTCTCCCCATCCCCCTTTTCTGATGAAGGGTCTAGGCCCGAAACGTCAGCTTTTGTGATCCTGAGATGCTGCTTGGCCTGCTGTGTTCATCCAGCCCCACACTTTGTTATCTCACATCCCTCATTTGTTTCTTTGTCATACTTGCAATAATTATTTTCACACCGTGTAACTTTACCTGACTCAGTTTGTTTTTGAGAACTTGAAGTTGTTCTGTCGAAAATGCAAGAGTTCCCAGTTGAGACAGTCGATCCTTCAGAATGTTATTATCCAGGCAGGCGTCCAAATCGGCAGCAGTATACTGTGCAGGTAGTATCACATCAAAAACCTTATCTGCTGTTATTTGGCCATTTGTACACTCTATGAAAACAATGATAATAGGGTAATTAGTGTAAAAATCAAAACATTTAAGTTTACTCTGCTGGATTGCAACTTAGGCTATGGTAAGGCTTTCTAGAATTGTTCCCGAGCGAAAACTGTCAGCATCAGCAAGTTCTTCAAAGACAAAAGGTCATCTAGCTTTTTAAGGCTGGATAACACACCAGATGGTGCACTGACTTACTGATCTGTTAGAAACACTCTGACCATCTCCTTTGATTACCTCAACTCTGCGCAAGTTGATTTTGTCACTGAGTTTAGACACGTCGCACTGTCTGAGCGCACCAAATGGAGGGAAAGTGAATGGGAATGGATTATATGTCAGGAGGGAGGCAATAGACCAGCGATATCAATAGACTGTTAATCCAGAGACACAGCCGATGTTCTGGGGACCTGGGTTCAAACTCCATCAGGGCCGATGATGGAATTTGAATTCAATAAATATCTGGAATTAAGAGTGTAATGATGACCGTGAATCCATTGCTGATTATCAGAAAATTCTCATCTGGTTCACTAACATCCTTTCGGGAAGGAAACTGCCATCCTTGCCTGGTCAGGTCGACATGTGACTCCAGACCCACAGCAATGTGACTGACTCATAACTGTCCTCTGGGCAATTAGGGTTGGGCAATAAATGCAGGCAGAGCCAGTGACTTCCTCAACCCATGAATGAATCTTTAAAAAATTTCCTCAAGGTGCTGCGAGGGTCATACAATACGCCCAGGACCAATAGGAGGAAAATCCAACCTACTACTGAGTAGCAGGGATCCATGCTCCTCTTGATCAGGCCTACACAAGTGAGATTCCACATTCCTTGGGTTTTTTTTTGGACAGCACCAGGAATTCATTTCTCTGATATATCATTCTTAATTTTAACACAGCTAAAGGAAAAAATTAAGAACAAAATTTACATTGCACAAAGCAGGAATGATATTATAGATGGAGATATGCCAACAGAGGATGCGAAACCTTGGGGCTGTACTCTGGGTCAGCAATCACATACTGTTCTCAATAAACAGCAAATGGGGAATCGGGGAGAGAGGTTAAACCCCTCATAGGACAGACTTGAAATAAGGGCTATTAAAGCACTGAATCTTTCATGGCAAATGCCTACTGAAGTCAACACTAAACACCCTTTAAAAGCTAACAGGATAGACATCTGTAACCAAAGAAATATGAGATGATGGGGAAGTTGTAGAAATAAAGAAAACACTGGCATAATCATCAGCGTCAAATTAGCTTCCACTGGAAGCATTTTTTACAATTCCATGTTCTCTTTCTCACTGGCTTCATGTCCTAGATTACTCAGAAATGCCGTTGCTCAGCTGAGTTCACGATGATGTGCCCTGTCGGTAAGTAAAGCATCAAACACTGAGTCCTTAGGTTGGTCTGCACTTGTTAGTCGTGCCGTGTACGGTCTAAATGCAGGTCAACACAACAGTCCAAAATCAAGGGAGAGAGGTACAATAACGAAACAATCATCGTGTAATCACAGGTAAGGTGATTAGAATGCCAACTGATTAAATTTGCAAGAATGTTTCCAACCAGGATTGGGAACATGACACAAATGATCAAATACCAGTTGCACGCCTTGATCTTATAGGCAGGAACAGTTCGGAGAGAAGGTTTTGTTTTTGCTGGAGTTGATATCTAGATTGTCTCCTCACGTATCGTTGCAAGCCTTTCAAAATGACATTCTGTGAAGGGAAAAGCACCATTAGCCAACTTTCCACCTTGAGAAATGTGAAACACAAGACTTGGTAAACTTCAGTTTACACTTATCACAGGAGCTAAAATAGTGTGTCGCAGATTGCCCATCCTGTATAAGCATTAAAAAGGTGTCTTCTTCCTTAATAAAATACTTTTTCAATATATTAAGTGTCTTCATGGCTTCATTCTTGGTACATCCCAACAGCAGAATGGCCCAGCCTTCCATTGTTGCTAATACCTGCACTTAGATTTTGTACAGACAACACTGTATGTAACGTTAGTTAGGCTACAGTTGGATTACTGTGTGTGTGAATCTAGTCACCTTACTATAGTAAGGATCCAGTTACTCTCAAGAGGGTGCAGAGTAGACTCACCAGCGCGTTGCCTGTGCTGAAGCAATTCACCTACGAAGAGAGACTAGATATACTGGAGTTGTTTTCCTTAGAGCAGAGAGAAGGCTGCAGAGGATTCTGACTGAGACATGCAAAAGACAGGGTGCAAAGGATAGGGTAGATAGGGATAAAAATTTTCCCCTAATAGAGGAGACAATAACAAGGGACTCAGATTTAAGGTCAGGAGTAGAAGCGTTTGGAGGGGATTTGGTGAAACAAATGTTTACCCAGAGTGTTGTGGCTGTCTAGAACACACTGCCTAAAAGGGTTCGGGATGCAGGAACACTCAAGGCATTTAGGAACTATTTTGATGAACAACTGAAATGCCTGAGCATGCAAGGCAACAGGCCAAATGCTGGAAGATGGGATCACAATAGGTGGACATTTGATAACCGGTATGGACAAAGCTGGCTTTTTTACGTGCTGTAAAACCTTTGACTCTAACAACTACTTATGCTGAGATAGTAATGCGTGACAGTAAATAAGGAGAAGATTAAAATATAAAGAGAATTCTTGGAAACTGAATTTTGGCACGCGTTCACTAAATAACCCAAAATCTGACGACTGGTAAAATAAATGTGAAAAATGCTGCAATGGAACCTCTATTAATCATCTTAATGGAAGGACTCCCCTTTGCCTAACAGAGAATTGAAACCAATGGATAATCAGTTTCAAACTGGTCATGGGACAACAATACCATGGGCAGTAATATGAAGGGAGGCTCAACAAAAAAAGTCCAACAATAGCAGGTCAAGCAATGAGGTCTGGTCATCAGATCATCAGGAAAGCAAGTAATTGGGACGCATTTAATGAAAATTCCAGCATACGAACATGCTGCAAATCAGCTAATTAAAATATTATAGGTTGGATACTCGTACACAAAGGTTATTACTGCATTTATAGCAACCAAACCATCAGATTTTAAACAGAAGTGTTAATCCAGTTAACATAATTTCAAAGCTTTTGTAATAGTTTTGTACCTTGTTGACTTTGCCCCATGTACTTCTCCTCACAGCAAAGACAAGTGACCCTAAATTGTCCAGAGTGGACTCTGTCCAAGTGGTGGGATCACTGAAGGCACATAAAAAAAACATTAAATTACTGCAAAATTAAAATCCAGAGCTCAAGACATACACTAATATGCGAAGGCATTTTATTCAAATAAAATTACGTTAAACATTGTAGAACATTACATAGTTCAAAGATGCTTTGTTCTTAAAAAATGCAAACACCATAAAACAAAACTGTACAAAGCTTAGATATTTATTGTACAAACTAATTTCTTTTAAAGCAAAATAAACATCCATTATTCCACGTTATAAAAAGTCACATTATCCTCATAATACAATGTAAATTATACAACTTCTTTAACTTAAATAAAGCCTTTTATATGTAATCAATCCCTTGTAGTACATTACTCCAAAACTTTAATAAAAATAAATACTAAATTCCCACTCATTTGTGTAATCTAAGTGTTAATGGGCTATTCATGTTCAGTGCAAAAGCATTTTCAAACAATCGGCACGCTTTTAACAAAACGCAGCAAACATGAAGCTGAAGAAGAACAAGTGTACATGTCACCTATATTAGTGACACTACCCCCTGAAAGAAAACAGAACTGTTAAAACTTACCCAAATGTGGTATTTTGGTTAAGCAGGAAGTCAATAGCATCCTGTTGATTGGACGTGTAATTGACACAAGTTTTCAAAGGCTCCAATATAGAAACGTCAGCAGTTTTGATGTCTCCCTCATAGTCGCAGATCAAATTGTTCAAGATTGTCACATTATTTTTTGACAGATTTACATTGGAAAATTTCTGAGAGTAGGAATACAAATAAAAGTGATAAGGAAGTAGGCAGCATTTTTTTCCATTTATGTTCCCTTCCTTTATTCAGTCCGTCTTAGATCTTTTTAGGCTATTTATAATTTTGTTGGCAGAAAGGGAAGGTTGCTGGGAGTTTAACTAAGCTAATTGGCTGGGAGTGGGTGCAGGAGGTTGGAAAAGTGCAGAGAATTCTGTAAATCAGGATCCTCCCACAGGCTGTGGAGATTTAACTCCAAAGAAAGGTGAAGTCATCATTTGGTTCACTACCTGGAACCCAGCATGATTGACATGCTTGAGATTCCAAACACACAGTGAACAGCGGTTTGTGGACGAAATAGAAATTGCTGCAGATACTCAGCAGGTCTGGCAGCATCTGAGGACAGAGAAACAGAATTAGCATTTGAAATCCGACACCTCATTTTGGATACACAATGTTACTTCTTAAGTTGGAGATAGCGGCATAGTGGTACTAATGCTGGACTATGGACTTCAATAATGCTCAAATTCAAATTACACTTTGGCAGCTGGTGGAGTTTAAAGTCAATTCATCAATCTGGATCCAAAACTAGTCCCAGCAAGTAGGATCATGCAACTATTACCATTTGCCATAAGAAGCCATCATGTTCATGAATATCCTTCAAGGAAGGATACCTGCCATCCTTACCTGGCCCAGCCTATGTGCAACTCCAGACCTACAAAGACATTGATTCTTAACTGCCCTCTGAAGGGCCCTAGTAAGCTACTTACTAGGAAAATTAGGGCGGACACCCCATGAAAGAATAAAGATCAAGTTATTTAGCGGTACGGGTCATTGGTGAGACCATATCAAGAGTATAGTATTGGTCTCCTTACCTGTTTAAGGATTTGGATGCATTGGAAGTTGCTTAACGAAGATTTACTCATATAGTATCTGAAATGTTTCAGAGATAGTAGTAACTGCAGATACTGGAGAATCTGAGCTACAAGGTGTACAGCTGGATGAACACAGCAGGCCAAACAGCATTGTAGGAGCAGGAGAGCTAACCCTAACCTTATCGCAGCTTTCCTGCTCCTGTGATGCTGCTTGGCCTGATGTGTTCATCCAACTCTACACCTTGTTATCTCAGTATCTGAAATGGCAGGTTGTCTTATGAGGAAAAGTTGGACAGGTTAGGATTGCATCTGCTGGAGTTTAGAAAGCCAAGAGCCAACCTAATTGGAATGTACGAGGGAGAATTGAGAACAAGAATGTTTAAGGATTAATGGTCACCCACTGAAGAGAGAGATGAGGAGACATTTTTCTCAGACTAAGTCATGAGTCTTTGGAGCGCTTTTCTTTGATATAAGTCTTGGGTTATTTTTAGGCAGCTGACAATCATAGAATCCCTACAGTGTAGAAGCAGGCCATTCAGCCCATCACACTCATATCAACCCTCCAAACAGCATCCAACTTAGACACAGCAACTTACCCTATCCCTGTAACCCTGCATTTCCCATGGCTAACCCACCCAGCCTGGGCAATTTAGCACGGCCAATCTGCTTAATCTGCACATATTCGGACAGTGGGAGAAAACCAGAGCACCCGGAGGAAACCCACGCTGACAAGGGGAGAATGTGCAAATTTCACACAGACGGTCATCCAAGGCTAGAACTGAACCCAGAACCCTGGTGCTGTGACACAGCAGTACTAAACACTGAGCCAACCTATGGTGGCCGGGTGTGGAACACTACTTTAAGAAACTCCTGCAGATATAAGTTGAAGCTGATTATTAAGTGCAAACAGGGTTTCTACCAAATTGTCACCAGTTTTGGTAGCTTTGTTGGGAAGGTCTGAGGGAATTCATCCTCAGAGGCATGAGCTCACATCTCACTGCTTCAGGAACCCAATACAACGACCACCAACCAATCACTGGCTAATCTCAACTCAGTCAACTGCAAACTAAGGAACTTCCCGGGATAACACTGTAAACTATTCATGTCCAACTAATTTTTATAAATAAATTGTCATTTCGAGCATCACATACAACATTTTGTGAATGAATGCTCTGCTCTGTTCAGTGGATCTGCTTCCATCAAGTAAAGTTAAAATGATTTTCAGGTCCTGAGGAAGAAACTGCAGCCAAAAATGGAACAGGTCTGTGCTCTCCTTAGATGCTAGCTAATGGATTGAATGTTTCGAGCGAATGCTGTTTGAGTTTCAAACTGCAGGAAGTATAGATTTTTATTTTATTGTTGCTTCTTGATTTCAAGACTTCTCTGTGGCTGGATGAAAACCCGCTTTGCAATTTTTCTTTCAGGAGAGGAAGAATTTGAATCATTATAAACCAATTTGGTAAAGGGAAACTATGAAACAAAAACTTGTCACAGCTTTGACTTAAAACAAAATGGAATGTTGGCTTCTTTTGAATAACAAACTTGCAAAGATTAAAATTTCTCTGTGCAACCCAATACTAACGATGAAGATAATCCGTTAATATCCATTATTTTGGCCTTAGGTTCAGCTTTTAATTTCAATGCCGTGACAATCACAATTTTGGTGTTCCCCTTGCTGTAAATGCGACTTTCTTTTCAAATAGGGAAATAAAACATCTTAGTAAAGATTCATTTTAGATCTTTTACATGCCAGGGAAAATAAAGTGAGTTCATTGGTGCTTAACCTTTATTAATGATAAGAAAATATTCAAAAACCTTGTTCCCTGTTGCAGATTAACAAGGAACTATTTTTCCACATACAAAGTTTGACTTTCCAATTTATTCACTCATGGCATGTTAGCATCTCTGGCTCGGTCAGCACATATTGTACATCGCTGATTGACCAGAGGGCAGTTAAGAGCCAACTACCTTGCTATGGATCTGGAGTCACATGTGGGCCAGACAAGGTAAGGAAGGCAGTTTCATTCCCTGAAGAGACATTCGTGAACTATGTGGGCTTTCTTCCCCTAACAATCAACAATAGTTTCATAGTCATCATAACGCACTTAATTCCAGATTCTTCTACCGAGTTCAAATTCCACCATCTGCTGTGCCAGGATTTGAACCTGGGTCCCCGAAACATTAGCTGAGTTTCTGGATTAATTGTTTAGCGATACATCACTAGGTATTGCATCCTGAACTGTGAGAGCAGCAATGTCCTGTTTATTTTAACAGGGAGCTGGCAATGTCACACTTGCAAGCTGTAGAAGAGGTTTAAAACTCAAAACACAATTATTAACTGCTTGGCAAAGTACTTAAAATGCTCATCAATAATAAGAAGCAGAGTTTTGTGACTGGCAACCGAGAAACTGCAATACTTTACAAACAGGGCATGTGAGTCAGGAAGACAGCCTCATTCATCTTCTACAGTAGACAGGTACTGGCCATCAACATGTACAATGAACATTGCTCTCATTGATTTAATATAAATAGTCTTGAAGAGGCATTTGAACTCACCAGGCATGCTTGAGCATTTCTCAATAGATCCTGCCTTCTTGCTGACCCTTGAGGTAAAACATTAATGTTGGCACGTCCAACTGCCCGGAAGTAACTTTCGCAGTTTTCACTTGGGAATGTCTCAGGGCTAAAAAAAAAGGTGAATTTCCCAGGTTAAAGTCTATTTCATGATGGGTTAAACACAACTTTTATTTCTCGCTCATGTACTGTAATGACTTTCACTCATCATCTGGATAGGAAAGTCAGTGTCCCCACCACACTCTCAATTTAGTAGCTTGAGAGGCAATTAATGCCCAATAAGGAGATCATTCTTTTTCCACTGGCAATAACTCAACAGGGGGCAAGTGGAGCTGTTAAAACGTGGAGTGCAAACCTGTGTGGATTGTTGTGATCTCCACGGCATGGTCCTTTGTTTAGAGGCAGTGCCTGATTGAGTAATTCAGCATCAAGAAGGGTACCTCAGGGTCAACTCTTGTCCTTGTTGCTGATCCCTCAGCGCTTCACTTCGCACGTGCCCCTGCCCTGTGAAACCTCCTCACTATCACTTAATTCTGCGATCCTAATCCTTCTGAGGAAGGTCACCTCAGAAACACTAACTCTGCTTTCTCCTCCACAGATGCTGCCAGACCTGCTGAGCTTTTCCAGCAAGTTTGTTTCTATTTCTGATTTACAGTATGTGCAGTTCTTTTGGTTTCTTTTCTTGGGGTATTGATTGGCCTATAGTCCCGGGGGGTTTTTCCAAAGAAAAGGGTGGGATGCTCTACAAAGGGTCAGCGTGCCGAATAGCCAGCTTCCACACTGTAAGGATACTGTGATTCTAATCATCAGTTAATATAGGAGAAAGGACACAGAGGAAAAAAACCCCTGTGTGTCTTACCCATAAAATAGCAAGACATCCTCAGGCAAATCAGAAATCTTCCCTGGTGTTCCACTGGAATTCAGCTTTCTGGCCATGCAAATCAGCTGAGGAGCCAAGATTACAGTGTTAAATAATATTTTCTCACATACAGTTTACGTCATTAACCAAAACAAATTAAATACATAAGTTAAATTTTGTGGAGATAATGAATTTTTTTTATTTTCTAACTGCTGGCTAATTTAAAAAAAAAGACTTTCACTTGTACAGACATGTGAATAATTTAACTTATTCAAAAAAAGCCACTTACTCAGAGTTAAGACTTGGCCTGTATATTTTGTAATAAAGCTAAATTAGCAACAAACATTCTGATAAAGGGTCATGGGATTCAAAACCTAAAAGTCTCTCTCCAGATACTGTCAGACCTGCTGAGCTTCTTGAGCACGTTCTGCTTTAATTTCCGATCTGCAGCATCTATAGTATTTCACTCTGGCGTGACAGCATTTCTTGCACTTTAATTGATCATGAAGTCAGAATTCTTGTAAATGTTAACATAAACTTTTAATCATAATACTCTAGATCTGATTCAAATTAATTTGGGGCAGCACGGTGGCTCAGTGGTTAGCACTGCTGCCTCACAGCGCTAGGGACCCAGGATCGAATCGATCCTTGGGTGACTGTCTGTGTGGAGTTTGCACATTCTCCCCGTGTCTGCGTGGGTTTCCTCCAGGTGCTCCGGTTCCCTCCCACAGTCCAGAGATGTGCAGGCTTAGGTGGATTAGCTGTGGGACATGTAGGGTTACAAGGCTAGAATGGGGGAATTGAGTCTGGCTGGGATGTTCTTTGGAGAGTTGATATGGGCTGAATGGCCTGTTTCCACACTGTAGGGATTCTAATCATTCATTCAGTTAGGTAAAATTTAAGATCAAGACAGCCCTATTTGTCAATTTGTGCCACAAATAATGATTAAGAGGTGAATTTTCCCATATTTTAGCAAGATGATTTCTTCAGTGAGATTGATGTGCCTGCTCCATCACAGCACATGGTGACTTTTCTCAGCAACCTGCCACTCTTCACCTCCAAACAATGCAACCAGCCTCACTGAAGCGCATCATGCGTAAGCTGTAAGATGGAAATGCTGCTGACACTTTGCAAAGTCTACGCTGCTATTGCAATATTTCAACTCCCAATTCCATCAGTCGTTGCAAGCCTGGAGCAACACTTCACATGTGTGGTCTTCCAAAAAGGAAAGGTCTGAGAAAGGCAAGTTATCTCCTGAGTTCATCGCAACAGGGGCCTGGGCGTGCAGATGGTCAGGGTGGTAGACAGAAGGGCAGTGCTGTATCGTCACAAGGAGGCCCTGCCATCAACGCAGTCAGTTTGCACTGAGAGAGTGTTCTCTCAGGGCAGTGTCCTGTGCAAACCACAATACACAAGTGAGGGAACTATTTAATGGTCTTCTGGGATCTTCAATCTCAAGTACCACAAATGCTCTGCAGCCTTGCACTACAGGCCAGCACTCAACTGAACTGCACCACTGCACATTCATTTCACCAAAGGTACATAAACTACAGCTTTCATCGTTGTATGCATCATATCCACTGAATGACTCCTACCCACCTCATCCTGCCAAACTGATAACCCTTTGCTCTGCATATCCTCTCACTGGGGACACCTGGTCACCTCTCCACTCCTAAAGGTGTTTGATAAGGTCCTACGAACCAGGCTCCTAAATAAGATAAGAGCCCATGGTGTCAGGGTAATATATTAGCATGGAGAGAGGATTGCTAAACTAGTTTGTGCAAAATGCGTGGGAAGAGATTAAGCTAAGTACCTTAAATTAAGAAGTGTGTACATGTATAAGTTGCGTGTGTGTGATGTGTGCGTGTGTGCATGTTCTAGGTGTGTAGTGTGTGTGCACGTAACTGTGCATGTCTGTGTCTGCATGTGTGTGTCAATTATGCCTGTACACGTATGTGTGTGTACGTGTGTGCATGTGTTCGTGTATGTGCTTGTCCATGTCAGTGTGTGCACATGTGTCTGTCTATGTCTATGTATGTCTGTGTCTGCATGTGAGAATCCATGTCTGCACATGTGGGCATGTATGTGTGCGCCCATGTCCGGGTGTACGTCTGCATATGGGTTTGTCTGTGTGTGTCTGTGTCTGTATCTGTGTGTATGGTTGCGTCTGTACACGTGTGTGTAACCATATCAGTGTCTGCGCGTGTGTCGGCATTTGTCGATGTGAGTGTGTGTGTATGTGCATGTGTCTGCGCATGTGTGTGTCTCCATGTTTGTGTCTGCGCATTAGTTGGCATGTGTGCCTGTGTGTGTGCATGCGCATGTGTGAATGTGTGCGCGCGTGTGTCGGTGCGCACGAGTGTGCGTGTGCGTGTCTCTATCTGAGCACAACAAAACCTGGCAGAAACATGAATGTTCCAGCTGTCCCTGAGTCCCAAACTAAAATCCTTAAGAATTAAATTGGTATATGAATTGGTTCAAGACCAGGCCTGGTGAAGAAGTGAGGGTGGTGATTTACTGATGCAAAATTGTTTGGGCAAAGAGTGGAGGTGGATGGTGTCTACGGAGCATACCTGCTGAAGACAGAATCGGCAGTGGGCCCAGAGAAGCAAGCACTGAGCTGCCAACATCAGCTCGAGTCTCAAACTTTCATATTGGGAACTAGCACTGTTCAGTTTCTCAGGGAAACTGTGGAGAATTGAAAATTACATAAAAATGAAGTGATCTGGGCTCTTATGATGGAAATGCAATGGAAATGAAGTAGTCATGCTCATGAGGTAAAACCTAAATGACAAATCAGGTAGTAAGAGCAAAATTGGAAGTATTTGTCTCAACCGTGAGATTCATTTTTGTCATTTTTGCTGCATTTTTTACATTGCTCCTTATTGCCCAGACTGCTGAAGAGAATTTAAAGTTCTGCCCTTTGGTTATATGCAATGAATAGGTTTAAATGCCTTTATTCTGTTTCTAAAAGGCAGATGGATTGAAGGACTACAACAGCTGCTCACAGCTGTGAACTTGCAAGGTGTTTAGTTTTATATTACGGTTGTAGGAGTGCAACAAACAGAAATGGTCATTTAAGAACATTCATGATTTTCAGCTGATTTCAAACAGAATTTGGATTGAATATAGAGCCTTGCAATTTTTAGTTAAATGAGCAAGAAATTTTAAAAAAGGATTAGAAATGAACCCATTAGCCTGTTAATTAGAAATTCTTTTGACTATTGCGTTTAAATAGACAATAATCTTCTGAAAATAAATTGATGGAATGTTTTTGTGAAAGTAGTGCATGAAAGACTTTGATGTGAACTATGTAATGACTTCATTGCTCATGCAATACGGGATGATATCAACAGGTACAGACCACTGAGGAACTTAAACCAGCGTCTACAGGAAAACGACACATACGGACCAAGTACTGAACTACAGGAGCAACCATCCCAACACTCACAAACGAAGCTGCATTAGAACATTATTTCAATGAGCCACCACACACTGCAGCACAGAGGAACTACGAAGAGCAAAAGAAAATCACCTATACAGCGTATTCAAAAAGAACGGGTACCCAATGAACACAGTCCGCCGAGTTCTCAGCAACAAACCCAAACAAACAGACAAAACGTGCCCAGAAGCCATAATCACTCTCCCCTACATCAAAAACATCTCAGAAATGACTGCCAGACTACTCGGACCTTTTGGCTTCATGGGAGCCCACAAACCCACCAACACACTAAAACAGCAAACAGCAGCTAATGAACTTTAAAGACCCTTTACAGACAACAAGCAAAACGAATGTCATTTACAAAATACCTTGCAAGAACTGTGACAAACACTACATTGGACAAACTGGCAGAAAGCTAGCCACCAGGATACATGAACATCAACTAGCCACAAAACGACATGACCCACTATCACTCGTATCCTTACATACATATCATGAAGGACACCACTTTGATTGGGTCAACACATCCATCCTAGGACAAGCCAAACAAAGACACGCACAAGAATTCCTAGAAGCATGGCATTCCAACGGGAATTCCATCAACAAACACATTGGCTCCAAATGAATCTACCATCCCCTGAGAAAAAGAACAGGAAATGACATCAACACAGGAAATGACATCACCAACCCAAGGAAACCTAAACACAAACAGAAAGTGGGACATAACACCAGCGCTTCACTGGAGGCTCACTGATGATGTTACCTAGAATGGTGACAAAACATCTGAAAACGAACCTTCTAGCTCAGCGAGCAAACTTACATCCAGAACCTCAACCTGAGCTACAAATGTACTCAAAACTCGCTAGGTACAGGCTAACAGTTTTCCTTACAGACCCAGATCAGTATGTACAAGTTGGATACATTTCACTGAATGTGTTATGGAATTGAAGGAGGCCCTTTAGCCCATTGTGTTTGCACACAGATATAACAGTATGTCACTTCCTCCTTTGCTATACAGATGAGTAAAACGTTTAATTTGAAAATTAGCTTACCTGATCTTGGCTGAGTGAAGTCTTACTCCTTGTGGCTTGAGCATATTTCAAGAATTGGTTGCTGCTCAAGATATTTCCCGCTGCACAACTGAAACCTTGCAGAACAGAGGCTGAAACACTGTAACATGAAATAACACCATTTAAGTTTGCAATGAGATTTTCGCAAACTTGTGTTCAGAAAACGGGTACATTTAATAGCAGATAACAAGGTGTAGAGCTGGTCAAACCCGAAACATCAGCCTTCCTGCTCCTCTGATGCTGTTTGGGCTGCTGTGTTCATCTAGCTCTACACCTTGTTATCTCAGATTCTCCAGCATTGGCAGTTCCTCCCATCTCTGCAGACAATGGCATGCTTTTCCTCTGAAACTCCATGTAGATTACAACTTTTAAAAATGACTTTTACAGTATGTGATTCATATCCTTGCAAGCTAACAACAACAAGTTAATTCTACTCCATGTAAGATCTATTTTAATTGCTTTACCAAATCCAGGACATAATACAGGAACTAAAAGTTATTAATATTTACAGAGAGAACAGAATTTAATCCAAAGGTATGAAATATGACTTTTTTGCAAATACTCTGGGCGGATTCTTAAAAGATATTATTTTATAATTAGCATCAAATTTCTGACCAGCTATTTCATTTAACATAAAGTTAGCAAAATCCTGTGAAAATTTACTTCAATGCACTTGAAGATAAAGTACTTACTCATCAAAATTGATGGTCGAATTTTCCACTAAAGTGCCAAAGAACACAGCGGCCTATAAAAGAAGTCATAATCATTTACTGTACATCTGTTTCCATGAACATTTGTTCATTAGGAGCAGTTGCTATTCATTTAAATGACAAAATTATTCAATGAAAAACATTAAAAAATACTTTGCCACACTGGTACCACTCACAACTTGAACAATATGATTATGGATAATTTTGGTCAGAAGTCAGGTTATAGACCAACGGGTTTTTTTGAAGTCACAAGCTTTCGGAGCGTTGCTCCTTCATCAGGTGAAGTGACTTCACCTGACAGAGGAGCAGTGCTCTGAAAGGAGATAATGGGAACCGCAGATGCTGGAGGATCCAAGATAACAAAGTGTGAGGCTGGATGAACACAGCAGGCCCAGCAGCATCTCAGGAGCACAAAAGCTGATGTTTCAGGCCTAGACCCTTCATCAGAAAAGGGGGATAGGGAGAGGATTCTGAAATAAATAGGGAGAGAGGGAGGAGGCGGACTGAAGATGGATAGAGCTCTGAAAGCTTGTGATTTCAAATAAACCTGTTGGACTATAACCTGATGTCGTGTGACTTCAGACTTTGTCCACCCCAGTCCAACACCGGCACCTCCACGTCATGAGAATTTTATTGTACATAATTCACAGGAATCCAAGAATAGCTTTCTCTCCTCTTGACCATTACAAATTTCATGCTTTAAAACAAAAGTCCAACATCATGAGCAAAATTGCAAATGTCAGTAAAACTGGTTTACTGCAATACAGCTGGCTGTGAACAGGCAACTTCTTTTTCCAGACATGCTGTAGAATAATGAGTGGATCTGTGTGCAATGTATTATGGTTCAGAGTCTATCAAGATACAATTAGGAATTGCTTTGTGACAGAGCTACTATTAAGGCACAAGAAGAAGTTAGTAAATTGTTAGGCTTCAGCAAATCTATTGTTCTCAAGCAAAAATTTTCAAGTTTATAACGGAATGCCAAATCAGCACCATCCTGTCTTTTTTAATGAAAAGGGTGGGAGTGAGAAACATGGGAGTGAGGAGGATTCTGGGAGAAGATGGCTTGCTCACTCCAACTGAGAATGGGACCACAGAGGATCTGGCGCCAGAGAAGGGTGAAGCCCTAAACATTACACTGCTGTAGAGTTTCCCTCCCTCCTTCTGGAATATAAAACAGAGAGATAGCAGGGGTGTGTTAAAAAATGTAGTTGTGGAGTAGAAACAGCAGACCTTCTGCAGTGAGGTTGAAGTGCTGCAGTTGAAGTCAAAGTATCGGTTTTGGCGAGCATGAGGCTTTGCTGAGGAGGACAGGCAACATTAAAGTACTCGCTTTTGGAAAAGAATGGATGTATTAGGGATTGTCAGCACAGCTTTGTGTAGGTGACGTCTTGGCTCAAACACAATTGAGTTTTTTGTGCAAGTGACAAAGGTGATTGATAAGGGTTGGGTGATGGATGTTGTCTACGTGGACTTTACTAAAGCATTGGACAATTTCCCTCATGGTTCAGAAGATTAAATCACACAGGAATCATGGTGAGTTGGGAAGTTGGATACAAAGTTGGCTCGGTGATAGGAGACAGAGGATGTTGTGGAGGGCTGTTTTTCTGACGGAGGTCTGTGACCAGAGGTGATCCACAAGGATCAGTGCTGGAACCTCTGCTGTCTGTAGTACTTATAAAATTATTTGGGTGAAAATCCAGGTGATCTGATTGTTAAGCTTGCAAACAACACAAAAATTGAAAGGGTGTAAACCTGAAATGTTGATTTTCCTGCTCCGCTGATGCTGCCTGACCTGCTATGTTCCTCCAGCTCCATTCTGTATTGGCAAAAATTGGTTTAGTTGTGGTGAGTGAGGAAGCATATCAATGGATATAACAGGAAATAGGTCAGTTGGAAGGTTGGACAGAGAAATGACAGATGGAGTTCAATCCAGACGAGTGCGAGGTGATGCATTGTGAGGGGTCAAATGCAAGAGTGAAGTACACACTAAATGGCCTCGATATTGATATACAGAGAAATCTTGGGGTACAGGTCCTGAAAGTGGCATCACACATGGATAAGTTGGTAAAGGGGTGTACGGCATGCTTGCCCTCATTGGTCAGTGCATTGAGTATCAAAGTTGGGAAATCATGTTGCAGCTGTAGAAGATTTTAGTTGGGTCACCTTGGGGATATTGTGAGCAGTTCTAGTCACCATACTATAGGAAGAGGGTGCAAAGAATGTTGCCTATATTAGAGCATATTAACCATAAGCTGAGATTGGACAAACTTGGATTGTTTCGCTTGAGCGCTGGACGCTGAGGTGAGATTGAAGTAGATAACGTTATGAGAGGTGTGGGTCAGGTGGAGAGTTGGAATTTATTTCCCAGGGTGGAAATGTCAAATATTAGGGGCACAGGTTTAAAGTGAGAGGGGGAATGTTAAAAGGAGATGTGTAAGGCAGGTTTTCTTATACAGACGGTGGTAGAAACCTGGAACCTGTTGCCAGGGAAAGTGGGAGAAGCAGATATGACGGGAATGTTGAAGTGGCATGAAGATAGACGCATGAACAGGCTGACAGTAGGGGTATATGGACCATGTGCGGACAGGTGGGATTAGTTTAAATGGCATTGCAGTCAGTACAGACATGATGGGCTGAAGGGCCTGTTCCTGTGCTGTATTGTTTTAAGCTTTATATTAACTATTCAGTAAGAGAACAACAGACCCAAATCCTGTAATCCCCTGCTTCTAAGAGCAAACCTGTTTCTAAGAGCCGTGGGTATTCATCTCAAATCTGAATACACTTTGGCCCAATATCAATCAGCTGGCCCTTTGTTAATAAGCTCACTCAGATTTTATAACAATTCTTGCAGGCAATAAAACAAAAATCAAAAATTCTGGAGAAATAAATGGTGCTTGTTGGAGGCTGAGTTTACTTTAATTTAGCCTGCACTGTGCTTCACTTGATGTTAGCACAGCTTTCAAAAGTGGGAAAGTTGTCAACTGCGCAACACTGGTTATTTACATCTGGATAAATGTGAAATCTTACAAATGATCTGAGATTTTATTTGAGGAGGTGCCATCAAGACCTTACTTGTTCAGGTTTCCACTGTTTATTATTCACAAGAGGCAGGCTGATATCTTTAGAAATCAGGCGAGGCAAAAATATCTTGGATGCAAGCTGATCGGGAACTCTCTGTATAGCTGTAGTGGGGTTATTCGAAGATGCGATAACCTAAAGAGGAAACAAAATATGAAAAGCATTTAATGAGAATGAAAGAAAGTAGAAGTTTTAACAAATGGGCTTCTCCAGCTCTTCCTGAACCTGAAGGCTTTTTTTGATTCATTTTGGACATAATCCCAAACTAAACTAGCCCCACAAGCCCGCTGGGCTCATATCCCTTCAAGCATTTCCTTTTAAACATTGTAACTGTATCCACCACTTTCTCTGGATATTTATTCCACACACAAATCACTATGTGCAAAAAAATTTGCCTCTCGTGGCTTTTACTAAATCGTTCTCTTCTCATCTTAAAAATATGCCCCTTAGTCTTGACATCCCCTTAGGGAAATGACTCCTGCCATTCACCTTATCTATAACCCTCATGATTGTATAAACCTTTACAAGGTCACCTCTCGGCCTCATATGCTCCAGTGAAAATCATTAAGCAGCAAAACTGAAAGCCATCCAAAGTAGAATCTCCTCCCTAAAGTAAGATTAGTTAAATAAGAGAGATGGAATTATCCAAGTTCTTTTGTTACATACAGTATTCACACAGAGCAAGCCCTTCAAGGAACAGAGGCAGGTTTGGCCTGTGATAACACAGTGTGGGGTTGGAGGAACACAGCTGAAAAATTTTTCTGAAGAAGGGTCCCGACCCGAAATGTCAACTTTCCTGCTCCCCTGATGCTGCCTGGGCTGCTGAGTTCCTCCAGCTCCACACTGTGTTGTCTCTGGCTCCAACATCTGTAGTTCTTACCATCTCCAGGTTTGGCCTGCGATGTTCTGCTTTTGACATAAGTAGATCCAAACAGTCACAGGAATGAGTGGGTCATTTTTTTCCCATCAGCTGCAGATTGTGCATGCCGCATCCATACTGGTATGGGAATTCAAAGTTCTACTCATAAAGCCTAGATGGGTCATTTCAAAGTGGGTTTTGGGGCCTCAAGCTGCAATTTTGTGATGGTGTGCTGAAAGACAGCAACAACCCTCCTCAATATGCTGTCATAGGTCCTCTCCCCCCTCTCCATTAAGAGTTCATGACAGTTTAAGCTTTGACATGGATTCACGGTGGGAAAAGTTTGGGAAGCATTGACCTAGATGTATAAATTAGTCCCAACAGCATTCGTGGTTTCAATTTCACAGTAGGAAATTTTCTGCAAGTTACATATTTGGTGTTTTTCACAAAAAAAATCTACCTCCACAATATTTCAGTTGTACAACTAACACTAAGACTTTAGCTTCAGTAAAATTCCGCAATTTAAATATAGTTCCATCTCAAAATAAAAACAATGAAGCTTTCATTAATTGTACTCTGGTAACCAACATTTGCACCTAAGTGAACTCGGAATCTCATCAATTCTTCAACCATTCACAGACTCGAAGATTCCACCACACATGCTGTTTAATGCAAGGATTTCTATGGGAAATCATGTTAAAAGTATGGCCAGAAGACTCGAGCACTATTGTAATATTTAATTTGTTGCAGTTGTTTAATAAATAGGTAAACAATTGGGAGGAGCTGGGGGGAGGACTGTAGTGACAAATGAGCAGTCCACTCAAGGGGAAAGTTAGGCCATGCAAAAGCAATAATGGGCAGAGTTGGAATGAGGATGATTGGCCTCTTCAAGGAGAGTGCCTGTAGTGTCCTGATCTAGTTACAAGGCTTTTCTTTCTCATGACGTAAGGTGAACAATAGATGGGTGAACAGCAATGATCTCCTTTACATTTCCTTTGTTGTGGGCAGTCCGCACTTACTATATACAGCATTAACCATGGCTGTCTTATTGATGAGGGAATAGCCAAACCAATTTATGCCAAGGAAACACTGATGAGGAAAGAACAGTTGAAATTTCTCAACAGTAGGATATACAATTAGCACATAATCAGAAGATCATGAACGCATTTACATGAAATATGTCTGTAGTATTCCAATAAGTGCTGGCAGCATTTTGGGATCCTCAGCATCTGTGCAGATTTGGTAAAAGTATCTTATTTAGGAAGGGAAACAATAGGGCAAAAACTGGAATGTGGGCTGTGGTATGTGGCTGGTTGAAATCCCACCAACTCTGCTAAAATCTCTGAAACCATCAAAAGGAGCATCCTTGATTTAAATACCCCTCAATGGGCGTCCAACTTGAACTCAACTATGCCATACTTTGGATCAATTGGGTAGAATTGTGATAGGCTTATTGATGGGGTGGAGGCTAGTTTGACGTGAGGGATTGAACATTCCTTCACTCTGTGTCAAACCTGTGCCATTTCCTGGCCTCATACAACTCCTATTACTTGAAATGGTAGAGGTTGACAATCTATTGCCCAACTAAGATATGAGAGGCTTGCAAGATGGGCATATCAGCTTCAGCCCTTCCTTCACCTTTGGTCTTTTAATAGAGAGGTCCAACAAGTGCTGATGGAGTTACAGTGAAAAGGGCTCTAATGACATGGTTACAGAAGTCAAGCAGTTTTGCTTCAATGTCTTCACAGCATTGAATTTAACTGATTGTGAAGACTTTACTCGGGAAATCTAAGTCTTCTTGTCTGCGAGGATAACTCTAAATTCACAAGCTGCTCTATGTCCTGAAAAGTAAAGGGAAATAACTATTTTTATCCCACAAATTTATTGGCCACTTACCTTCTGGATAAGAAGTACTTGAACAGGCTCAGGAGCAAGCAATATATTTTCTACAAAGGTAGTGTCTTTGACAGCAGTGACGAGCACACTGTTATTGACATTCGTTATTTCATCACTTGAAAGCCCAGATGCCAAGGTTCCCATTTTCAAGAGGTTCGTAGCGTTGTTAACCTATTAAGTAGAAGATGAAGTATGATTAGGCATGGCGAACTCTGTTCTTTTGGCTGTTGTCCCTTCCACGCCCTCTTTCTGATAACTACATGGGACACATGACCATGCCAGAGCATTTTCTCAAATCATTTGTCAAACATGGGGCCTCAATTTAAGTGTTATTGTATTGGAATGGGATTTGGGCCGAGGCATCTTCCAGTCTTGCGCTTTTAATTTGTTGAAGCAAAATTTGACATGGTGGCAATTCTGAATTGCAGTCACCAGCATGAATCAGAGTAAAATGTGAATTAGCAATGACATGCAATCTCTTCTGATATAAACAAACATCTATGGTCCCAAACAGGACAGAACTCATAGGGACGCACAATGGAAAGCTACACAGCTCAAGATTTCCGCTCATTAATTTTAATGGACAGCACATTCTTCGTTGTACTCCAACAGATTTCCGCAATGTGATTCTAATACACACTACTTCTAACTTGAAACAAGTCCTATTTTGTTAATTAATTTCTAAGGGAGGCTTTCATTTGAATTGTTTGCAATCTTACCTGAAATCCAGTATTGATCAATTTCCTGACCAATGCAAGCACACTTCCCATGGTCCAGCCATTGACTTTACTCAGAGGGTCCAGGGATTCTAAGATATCATTGTCACTGATATTATTAATTTGTGCGGTTGACAGTCCAACAGCTGATTGGCCTAGGTTACGAAGAGTCTCAGGGGTAAAGCTGTCAATTTTACTCACGAGGGAAACTGCAAACTGCAAGAAAATACAACCATCAGTGTTGTCTGGAGGATTCTTCTTGAGGATATGATCTTACCAAACAATAACAACTGAGATGCTGCTTGACCTGCTGTGTTCATCCAGCCCCACACTTTGTTATCTTGGATTCTACAGCATCTGCAGTTCCCATTGTCACCAACAACAACTTACAGGCTTGGGAGATTTTACCAAAAGCTTGGGGTGAGGGGAAGTTTTGAGAAGTCTTTAAAAGTCAATGAATGGGGTAGATAGGTGGAAAGGGTCTGAGGAGAGAGTTCCAAAGGGTCTATTGACAAACATGGAGTTACATGATGAGATGGACAAGGAAGAAGCAAGAATGCACAGGTATAGTTGGGTTTCTAAACACGAGCATGGATTAAATTCAATCTGTTGCTTGGTGGGCAATGTGGGTCAGCATGGAAGGGGAAGGACAAAAGGTGTTTGGGGCTAAGTGTGACACAAGTTGCAGGTTAGAATATTTCATCACGGGAGTTGGGGCGTCACATGGAGGGCACCGCATAATTCAGATCAGGAAGTGAGGAACTGAATTCAGGTTTTGCTAGTGAATAGAAAGCAAGGTTTGGAACTTAGCCTGGGTTGGTTCAAATGATGAAGAGATGTGTATTCTGGTTCAACTTGAGAATGTACTCAAAAGGGAGAAGGCATCAATAGCAAATGTGATATATTGGCAAGGTCTGAAAACAAAAATTTTGGTCTTTTTGGCATTTAATTGAAACTCAGTCTGTGTCATAAATATTAATGTCAGACATCTAACAGTGAAGCAACTGCACAGAATACAATCAATAAACCAAAGCCTAGATATTACACTGACAGAATTAGGCAGAGAATACAATGGGGAATAATCAGCCAGTTCCCTGTTTGCTCTACCATTTCTGAGATTGCTACTACGTAATGTAGACTGGTTGCAACAGTTAATGCCCCAGGTAATACAAAATACAGATATGACATTGTTTGTACATACCTTGTTACATTTGTGCCTTAGCAATGAATTTATTTGATTTATTATTGTCACATGTACCTCGGTACAGTGAAAAGTTTTGTTTTGTGTGCAATAGGGGCATATCATACCATACAAACTGCATTGGAGAATAGAACGGAGTGAAAAATACAAAGTTATGGCTGCAGAGAAGGTGTAATAAAAACAAGATCAAGGTTAGATTTGAAATTTGACAGGCCTGTTCAAAAGACTAATAACAGCAGGGAAGAAGCTGTTCTTGAATTTGTTGGTACGTGTTTAAGCTTTTGTATCTTTTGCTTGACAGAAGAAGTATTATAACCGAGGAAGAGGAGTTTTTGAGGATGTTGGCTGTTTTCCAAGGCAGTGAGAAGTATAGATGGAGTCAATGGACAGAAGGTTGGCTTGTGTGATGGACTGATGGATTGTGTTCACAATCTTCTGTAGTTGGTGCAATAAAGATTTGCTTGTACCAAGTGTCTAGAATTGCTAAAGGCAGTGCATTGGCTATTTAAAATCAATCAATTATGTAGCTATAGGCAGCGAAGTCAAAGTTTGTATTTGGATTTAAAGTTGCAGCAACCAAGCTTTACCCCATTGGCTGGGGAGGGGGAATCCACTAAAATGAAGAATATGAAGCAGAAGCTCAGAAATTTGCTCATTGCACAAGTCCTACAATATCCCAAACTATCAAAGATAGAATAGCTCTCTTTCCCCCAGGCTGGGAATGCCTACCTGCAGTTGTTCATCAGTTGGTGTTCCATTTGTGCTAAGATTTTGACAGGCTCTGTTTGCTTTCTGAAGTACAATTTCAGCCTGCTGCGCTGTTAAAGATTGAACTGTTGGGGTGCCAACAATAAAGCAGACCAAGCTGTCAGGAACACTGCACAAAAATGGAGAAAATCGATAGCAATCAGAATTCACTGTGCCGATACAGTTAGATATGCAACACATCATAAAGCACGTTAAATTAACAATGTAAATATTTTTGTGAGCAGTAGATCTTTGGTATCATTAAAAAAAATATGTACTCTTCAATTGCTGTACTGCTTTGCCTTAAAGACTATCAAAAACTGCACAGCAGGCTTTGAACTGGAAGAAAAATTTACAACAGCCATCTGATATATTTACAAAGGAGGGGCCATGTTAATATTTTGATTAGAACAATGATAGTTAATAACAGATTATTTGGATGTAGTTAAAATAATGAAGGGTGTTGATGACGTTTAACAGAATAAGTAATTTCGATAGTTGATGAGTTGTTAGCTAGAGAGCATAAATCGAAATCCCCATAAAAAGAACAAGCAATTCTAAGACTTTTCTTTTATACAGAGTGTTGTTAGAGCTTGGAGTAGCTAAAGCAGGATTGGAAGGAAGAATGTTGAAAGGGCAAGGTCAGTGGGGATTAAAATAAGTGCACAGCAATGCCAAAGGGGCTGGCGATGATATTGTCAGTCACATGGTCTGCTGTTCTGCAAAGTTTTAGGATTTCTATGAACAATAGTTTTAATAAAAATAGTTAGCAGCAGTAATGCAATTTACATCTGATTCCAATATTAAACTCAATCACTAGCTTTAAATTTTACAATAAATATGCAACAAAATATTATATCAATGATTTGGCCGCACTTTTGTAATTAAAGTCACCCCAGTCCTACCAGACCACAGGGCTGCTCTGTCCTTACAGACAGATGACTGGTGGTGGTTTAACCTGTTCACCACACCTCAGCCAAGGGGAGAGGTTGAGGAGAGCCTTTCAAGGAAACCTCAGTCGGTGCAGGAATTGAGCCCAGTCTGTTGGCATCACTACAAATCGCAAACCAGCTATTCAGTCAACTGAGATAACAAGGTGTAGAGCTGGATGAACACAGCAGGCCAAGCAGCATCAGAGGGGCAGGAAAGCTGACGTTTCGGGCCTGGACCCTTCTTCAGAAATAGCACAGTCAACTGAGCTAACCACACTCAGCAGCATTTCCATTCCATCATCTACATACTGGGAGTGATCATTGAATGGAGAATTAACATATATGGTTTGATTGACTATCCCCTGCTTGCCTTCAACAGCACTTTCTAAACCAATAATATTTATAGTCTAAAAGGTCAAGGACAGCAGACTCACGAGAACACCACCACAGCAAATTCATCTCCAAGCCATACACCATCCTGATGTGAATATATATCGCTGTCCCTTCACTGTCTGTGTGAACATCCTGGAATTGCTTCCCTAACAGCATTGTGGGTTTAAGTTTACCACATGGACTACAGTGGTTCAAAGTGTCATCTCACTACCTGCTTCTCAAAGGGTAGTTAGGGATGGATAGTAAATGCTGACATGGGCAGTGATACTCACATCCTGGTGATGAACAATGAAGGGCAATAAGTCCTTTCATGCCTTCCTCTAGTGAGGAAACTAAATAGTAATTTGAGTTTGCAGGTCTGTTTTAGTCCTAGTCATGAGATGTCAGTGGTTTTACCATTCTGCAAATTATAAACAACACATACCTTGATGCATTAAAGGCTAAATTTTTGAACAGCGCATTTGCGTAAAACCTCTGGACATCTTCAGGAAGCTCAACACTGTTCAAAAGAATCAGATTTTCCTGGTTGGCGGCAAATACCTGTAACTGTAGAAAGTAGGTGTTAATAGGTGGTAGGATTTTTATAGTAAATATATTTAAGGAAATAAGATTAAGAGACAAGCTAACTCTTCACTTCTTTTGTTATGATAATTAAATCCTCAAAGGAATTATCAACAGTTTGTTTTTAATTCAAAAAATGTAACCATAAATTACGCGGTTATTAAAAGAGAGACAGAAACACTGTAATGAAAAGCAAGAAAGGAATTTAATCAAGCTACAAAATAACATAATTATACATACTGTGGCATTGTCAGTGAGCATTGTAAGGTCATCTACACTTGTATATTTCAGAAATTTGCCAAAGTAATTGGCAAACCAAGCAGTTGAGTTCAGAGCTAGATCATTCACGTCATAACATCTTGGTTTAGGACCTGGGTAAATAGAGGAAGTGTATCAGGTAGAAACCAGGATTTTTATCAGCATTAAGGAATCTCTCATGAAACACAACATCAATGAATTTTCCCTCGGAATGTTTGGCGATTCCATCTTCTCTGGGTTTGGAGATTGCAACTTCTGGAGTTTATGGAGCTGCAAGTGGTGATAAGTGCACACAGCTGTGGGGTGTAACCTTAACACAGAATAGGGAATAACCAAATAAGCTGTGATGTGCTTAGCAAATTTAAGACGTTAGAGAATTAAACTACAAGGTTAGTGTATAGATCAAGAATTGAGCATCACCGGGAAGGTTTTCTGCACTGTCCCTTCCATTTTTAAGGGAACAGTGAGCACAGAAAGGATTTTTAGATGGTTCAGTGCCAGAATATGTTGCAACTTCTAGCTCCTACCCAAGTCACATTGTTATAAAAATCCACACAGCTGCTGCATTTATAGAGAAGGTAATTGTGGAAAGGCATGTGTTATAAAAGTCCACATGCACTGGCATTCCAACCTTAAAAACTGACTATACAGATTACAACCGTAGCCAAATACCTTTGCGCAGATAGGTTCTGATGCCATTGTACAGTTCCTGCTGAATGTTAGTTGTAAATTCGGAGATCCGTGCATTCAGGGTGTGTATTCTAAAAAAAAAATCGAAAATATTATTATTAGGCTTTTTATTGATCAAACCCCTTCACCCTGGAGGAGATACTGATTGTGCAAGGCTGAATCAATAAGGTCTATTCAGCAAAATCGCAATTTTCTCCCACGCTGCCAGCAAACTGAAGCAACATTTCTAGCTGCAGGTTAATAGTACCATTTCCCAACATGCAAAACGATGGCGAGATGACCATGCATGCCATACTCCTGAATTCAGTGACAGGAAGACCCCATCCGAAGCACAAAGTTGAAAAGTTTTTGCAATTATTTTAAAGAATAAGACATTTTCCCTCCTCTTTTAAGCCCGCTTGCTCATTATTCTCCTTGCTGACTTTAGCCAAGGCGGTCAGTCGAGACTTCAGACAGCTACATCCCAATGTTCTCTTCTTGGACTCCATTCAACAAAACAGGTCAGAGAATAACATTCTCACCTCTTCAGTCGGAAGGTGAGGATTCAAATCCCACTCCTCGGACTTAGACGCAAAAATTCACACTGATATTCTGGTACATTACAGAACGAGTGGTGTTGGGGAGCCCAAAACTGGGTGGCACAGGTTTAAGGAGAGAGGAGAAAGATTTAAAACGGACCTCAGGGGCAACATTTTCACACAGAGGATAGTGCATGTGTGAAATGAGCTGCCTGAGGAGGTGGTGGAGGCTGGTACAATTACAACATTTATTTGGCAGCTGGATGGGAATACGATTAGAAAAAGTTTAGAGGGGTACGACCCAAATGCTGGCAAATGAGATGATTAATTTAGGATATGTGGTTGGCATGGACGAGTTGGACTGAAGGGTGTGTTTCTGTGCTTTATGTCTCTACAACTCTATTGTCTATTGGGAGCAACCATTTCTTGAATGTGATATTAAACTAAAGCCCTTTTATTTTTGGTGGATATTAAAAACCACCTGCCATTACGGTGAAAAAGAGTGGTGGAGGCACCCAAAGTAGGCCGGTCAATGTTGATTGCTCAATCAATAATGCTGCTTGTGGCATCTTGTGGGCAAACCGGCTACCACATTTCCTGCCAAACGACAGTGACTGCACTTCAACATTACCCAATTGGTTGTAAAGTACTTTGGGATGTTGTGTGGTTGTGTGAAGCAGAACTTAAGTCTGTGTCCGCATTAAAGTTTCATTTGAATGCTAATAAAAACACAGTATTTCCAATCATTCTGTCACTAACATTATAATGGATTGCCTTCTTGTGCCTTCATTTTGATGAGTGGGAACATACTGCAAGGCTTCTGCGTCTGTGCTCTACAACTGTGCACTGAACAGTGCTGGCCTGTCTCTACACCAGTTCTCTAAGCTTCTGATTGGATGGTGCTTGTTGATCACTTGGATGCTGTCCATAATACTGTGCTCAGCTTGCTATGAAGGGAATTATTGAGCTGTAACTTCAAATTGCTATTCCTTTTGAGCTCCAAGGAACTCAGTCATTACATTGTTTAATACTGAGAATAACAGCTGTATGCAAGAGGAGTAACAATCTTTGGAGCACTGACCAAAATCAGATGAAAAGCAATATTTAGATACTTTTAAAAGCTATAATATGATTGAATTATTTTATGATGTAATGTAGAACAAAATCATTAACTAATTGGAAATGGTTTAGATGTATAAAAGCAGTAGAACAATAATTTAAAATCCAATACTCAGAACACACATGATTTGAGCTCCACGGCAACTTGCATTCGTCAGAATTAAATTGGCCAAATTTCCGTTCAGCGCCGGTATCAGCAACTGAAGCCTAGTTCCAAGCCAGGTCTTGAGTTCTGTTTCATTTGAACTGGATATAATTGGTTCAGCACGGTTCAGAACTTCACGCAGTAAGGCTGATCTCACTTCTGGGTCCAAGGTTACATTGTTCTGAAAAAGTGAAGAAACAGCATAAGCTGCACTAAGTCCTATCAGATTAAACTTCCAATGGTCAAATTCACACATACGCACTCTTCACAAAGAATTTCCTAAATTTTGAACCCATGTGTGACTAATTACTAAACACCTCTTCATTTAGTAACTGGCGTTTTACCTTGTTCACATAAGTCAGCTTGGAAGCCAACTGAGACCGATGAAGCACTTTGTTCTTTTGATCTCAGACAATGGACTCTGATTCAATATACTTGGGCTTTATTTAAGCAGGATGAAGAGCTTGGCGATTTGAACACTTCTATCTGGCTTCACGTAATGAAGCATTAAACAAGAGATTATTTTGTGCCAATGCTGTGACTTTAACAAGTGTGTTTTGCCCTGATTCCATTTAGATCAACGGACAGGTACTGAGCACTCTATGAGAAGGCAAACAACTTGTGAAGTTTTGGAACAAAAGCAAAGTTGCCAGAAAAGCTCAGCAGGTCTGGCAGCACCTGTGAAGGCAAAAACAGAGTTAATGGTTTCCGGTTGGGTGACCCTTACCAGACCCGAGACATTAACTCTTTTTTTCCCTTCACAGATACTGCCAGACCTGCTGAGCTTTTCCAGCAACTTTGTTTTTGTTCCTGATTTACAGCATCAGCAGTTCTTTTGATTTTTGTGAAGTCTTGGACTTTTTTTAAAAAAGCTGAACAACAGAAGCAGCCTGAAAGGGTGTGGTCAAAGTCCCACCCTCAGAACCAAGTATGTGCAGTTGCTGTTGGGGTCTTGAAGAAGTGGAAGCTAATTTTTATTCTCTCAATTACAGCCAAAAGCTGTGGCTTCTCTCCCTGGGCTGCTGGATTGCATGTGAGAGAAAAATCAGTTTTCTGAATTTGCCTTTTACCAAGGGTGTGTTTATGGGTCAGAACAATTAATTAGTAACAGTTACTGTGTGTACTATTCTGCTAGGTTTTTGATAGAGTTAAGATATTCCAAGTTCTTCTTTCTTTCTTTGTATCTTAACTACAGGTAGTTCTCCCATGATACAATAGTTGCATTCTTATGCGACCTCGTGCTAAAGAAAATCACGTTCCAGGGAAATTGCTATAGAAAGTGCTATACTTGTACAGCAGAACGTTCATGTTATACAAACAGAGTGCACTATTCAGCAATCACATTACAGCCAATTCGTGTTAATAAAACACATGTTATAGCAGAGCTACCTATACAGCGTTTGATTACATTGTGTTTTGCTTAACATCAAGTAGGTTGACTGTTCAAATTGCACCTGGAGCACAACACCTGACATTCACCTTTTAAACAAGAAAAAGGTAGGGTCTAGGCTACTTTCTTAATATATTTTGAGGGGGTCTGGTTTGTTCCAGACAGAGCTAATAGGTTTCCCCCTTTAATTCATTGAGGTGTTGTGCTGTTTATAATAACAGGGGTCTGGTGATTGTACAGCACTCCATTAGATGTAACATTGTGCAGCATGTTTGGTCAGTTGATGGGAACAGCAGCACGGTGACAATGTCACAGAACTAGGACTAGAGGGTGGAAGTGATGCTACAGAGATATAGTTTTTCCAAGGGGCATGGGACTCAGACATTGGGAGATAAAAAGCAGGTCCTGGGCCCACCTGCTGGCAGTGGGACGTGCTCATCATTTTTACCACAGAAGCCCTCTTAAATTAGTCCACCGTCCAACAAAAGATAGCATGCGTTGTCCTGGCTCCATCACTGGGTCAACTGTTGAAGGGCAAACTATAACGGGAAGGTCAGGGGTAATACTTTCTCTGCCAGCTCCCCCCCGCCACTCCCCGAACTCCTCTTTCGGCCTGGGAGGCTTTCCACTTGCCACTGGGAGACCACCTCCATTTCACTGGTGACTTCTTCTTCTGGCAAAAAGCTAATGTTTTTGCAAAATGGCCCATCATAATACCTTCGTAAATATGTACATCACCCATCTGTATGCGGAGGGTGAACAGCCTCCCTACAGTTGGTGCTGCATTGTATTGATGGTGGAGGCGTGTTGGAAGCTGATACAACCTGGTGCCATGCAATTTTACTTCTCTCCTCCTCCCCCCAACTTCCCCAACCCCCACCACTCCCCGACGCCCCCCACCCTTCCAACAACTGCCTGCTGGGGTCAGTTCAGATCCTTGCCACAAGTTCAAACTCTAACAATCTAGAACTCCCTTCAGGAAGAAACGCGTATCATTAACAATGATAATAAAATGTGAGGCTGGATGAACACAGCAGGCCAAGCAGCATCTCAGGAGCACAAAAGCTGACGTTTCGGGCCTAGACCCTTCATCAGAGCTCTCTGATGAAGGGTCTAGGCCCGAAACGTCAGCTTTTGTGCTCCTGAGATGCTGCTTGGCCTGCTGTGTTCATCCAGCCTCACATTTTATTATCTTGGAATCTCCAGCATCTGCAGTTCCCATTATCTCATTAACAATGATAATGAAATCACCAGAATGCAGTGAAAACCCGTTTAGTTTGTTTGCCTTGTCCAGGGAAAGAGGTTTGTCATCCATACCTCGTCTGCTTCCAGACCTACAGCCATAAGACTGACTCTTTAAATCACCTAATAAGTTTTTTTTTGCAAGAAAGAATAAAACTAGATGGATTACCGAACATTGACCTAGGTACCAGAAACAAAACGGCGCATACTGCCTCTTACAAACTACCGTGCGATGTACCGCTCACGTCCGTCTGAGGACATCTTCCTGGTCTGGAGTATGCAGGTTTGGGCAGACAAAAGTGGTCAGTAATATTCATACTACACAAAGTTATGCCGCATCACTTCCAGCCAGCAATAATGTAATCATCTTCCCATATTATTCAATGGCAGCACCACCCTTAACTCTCCCAATTTATCTTGCGGTTGCTCCTGACCAGAAACCTAACGGGATTATCCATTGCAATACTGTAGCTCTAGGGCCATAAAGACATAGCAGATAGGAGCAGGGGGTAGCTAGTCAGCCCTTTGAACACACTCTGCCATTCTTCACAATCATGGCTGATTATCCATGGCTAGTCCTGCTTTCTCACCATTATGTTTATCCTCATTTGGCCCAAGTGCTATATCTAGTCGTGTTTCGGATACATTCAATGTTTTGGCATCAACTACTTCCTGTGCTAATGAATTCCAGAGGCTCACCACTCTTTGGGTGAAGAAATGTCTCCTCATCTCCATTCTAAATCATCTACCCCAAATCCTCATATTGTGACCCTTGGTTCTGGACACACCCGCCATCAGGAACGTCCTCCTGGCATCCACCCTGTCTAGTCTTGTTCAAATTTTATCAGTCTCTACGACATCCCCCACACCCCCATTCATCTGAACCAACCTGGTAAACCTTTGTTGCACTCCAATGACAGCAAGAGCATCCTTCCTCAGAAAAGGAGACCAGGTTAGAGGTTGGTAATTACACAGTGAGGGTTAAATCTTAGGTCCTCAGAATCCACGCACAAGTCAAAATGTGATGGAATGCCTTCCGACAGCTGATGAGTACAGCTCCAACAACACTAAAGGAGCTCAACACCATCTAGGTTAAAACAACCAGCCTGACTGGTGAACACCACAGCATTGCCTGTAACATTCACTCTCTTCAACACCAATACATTGCTTACCACATGCATTACTATAATTCTCCAAGTACCCTTTGACAGCATCTTCAAAATTCATAACCTCCAAACACTAGAAGGCAAGGCAGCAGGTATCTGGGAACACCACCATCTGCAACCCTACTCTATCTTGATTGTGAACTTTATTACTGTTTCTTCTCAGTTGCTGGGTCAAATAGCTTGGAACCCCTTTCCTGGCAGCACTGTGGTTGGGCCTACACTATATGGGCTACAGTGGTTTAAAAAGGCATCATGGACAATGGAAGATAGACAATAAACACTTAGCTTGCTAGTGGTGCTCACATCTCAGTGATTAAAAACAACCCTTAAAATTCAGGATTATATTTGCTTACATACTATAATAGACTTACCATCCATCTATAATTGTATTTTGTTCCCCGTTGCACTATTAGCTCTGTGCATTTCCTACCTGCTTTGCCTCAAAGCTGAAAATGTCCATGAACTGTGTAATGGTAACATCTGTAATGATATTCATGACCTTCTTTACATCCTGTGAGTCCTTCAATGTTCCATTGCTGGCAGATAATTGGGCAAGCTGTCTTACAGTCAGTAAGTCCACAACATCAAGCTGAATGAAAAGAAAGTGAAAAAATGGATTCTGGTCATTTGATAGTTCAGAACTTGAGTCCTGCTGATAAAAGAAACAGTTTGTCAAAACTAGTCATCTTGTAAAGAAAGAAATGCCAGTGTGGAACAAAAACAAACATTTGTATACTGTGTAGTGCTTATCAAGGATCTATTGACTTCTATCTTAAAGGCACGGTGGCCCAGTAGTTAGCACTGCTTCCTCAGAGTGCCTGGGACCTGTGTTTGATTCCTAACTAGGGTAACTGTCTGCGTAGAGTTTGCACATTCTTCACATGTCTGCGTGGGTTTCCTTTGGGTGCTTTGGTTTCTTCTCACTGTCCAAAGGCGTACAGATTAGGTGGGTTGGCCATGGTAAATTGCCCATAGTGTCCAGACTATGTGGATCACCCTTGGGTAATGCAGGGATAGGGTAGAAGGGGGTGGGTCTGGGTGGAATGCTCTTCAGAGAGTCAGCGTGGACCTGATGGGCCAAATGGCCTGTAGGACACTGTAGGAATTCTATGAAAATTATTTGAAGACTCTTATTCTTGCACCACTTTCTGAAGATACATCACGTTCAGACATAAATTCTCCACATCTGTCTTCAGGGGACATGATGGTGTTGCACATGATATGATGCTAGGTCCCAAAGATGGGCAGATCTTATCAAACAACATATCCCTTCGGCTGGCTGCAACAAGCAAAGTACTGACTTTGGGATTTAAAAAATGTACTTTGAGAGGCTCATTACAATTTATTGGCTTCTCCTACACTGTTCTCTTTTTCTTCTCATTGACTTCAATGTGTACAATGCAAAAAGGGCTGCCTGAGGGAACTCTGGCCAGGTGTGCTCTGCTATCAGTTATTTCTATTTCTAAATTCTTAATGTAATGCCAGAAACCCATGTTGTGATTTACGTTTGTGAGAATCTGTATGATTTATTTCAACTCTCCTGGAAGAACTTCTGCTTTGAGATGCTTACTGTTGCAAAGAGATTATCACTGTTCATAAATTAAATTAAAAAAACATGCTGGAAGAACTCAGCAGGTTTGGGAGCAATTCTGGAAATGGGAATAGAGTTCACCTTTCAAATTAAGCAGGATATTCTGAAGGAGCATACAAACAAATGAATTAAGTATAGGCGAAGGTCACACTCCACCTGAAACCCACTCTAATAATTCAGTAAAGATCATGGCTGATCTAAGTGCTCCATATTGCTGTCTACCTCCTTATTAATGCTTCAACCCCCGTGCTTATCAAGAACTTTTAGATCTCTCCACTACTGTCTTAAAATGAGTCAAAGACTGCACCTGTACATCCTTCTGAGGGAGACAGTTCCAAAGACTTACCATAATCTGAGAAAAAAATTCCTACATCTTTATCGGAAGTAGACTTGTAGTCTTAGTGGCATGGTCAGTGAATTAGTGATCCGGAGACCTGTCTAATGCTCTGGGATCGTGGGTTTGAATGGCAGAAGGTGAAATTTGAATCAAAGTCTGGAATTAAAAGCTAGCCTTAAAAACTAGGGCAGGCATGGTGGCTCAGTGGTTAGCACTACTACCTCACAGCTCCAGGGACCTGGGTTCATTGCTACCCTCAGGTGACTGTGTGCGTGGGGTTTGCACATTCTCCCTGTGTCTGTGTGGATTTCTTCCAGGTGTTCTGGTTTCCTCCCACAGTCCAAAGGTGTGCAGGTGAGTTGGATTGGCCTTGGACATTGCCCATCGTGGTGGGTTAGCCATGGTAGGTACAGGGTTACAGGAATAGGGTAAGGAGGTGGGATGCCCTTTGGAGAGTTGGTGTGGACTCAATGGGCTGAATGGGCCTGCTTCCACACTGTATGACCAGCCTTTCAGCCACAACATTGATTTCTCCAATCATATTCACCCTACACCAATCTGCTCATGGCTAGGTCTTTTTTTTAATTCAATGCTTAGCTCCTCATACTACTTATTCAGAAACAAGTCCTGTCTGTGCCATACTGGACTTGAAATGCTAACTTGTTTGTCTCTCCACATTTGCTGCTGAATTTCCAGTATTTTCTGTTATCATTTAATTTTAAATTTTCAGCTTCTGCAGTCATTGCTTTGACATTCTTATTTAGAACAAAGCATCGTTTTAGACATTTGCTAGATATTTCAAACCTTTTTTAGTTTATCTCAGTACTCTTTCTCTTTTGAAGAAATATTTTCAGCCCTTGGATTTTTGGCTAATTTCTTACAGATAGTTCCACGTAACAAAAGCAAATTGAAAAATAGTTTGTATTTCCACATGACATGAATGACTTACTCCCTTAAAGTCACTGTTCAGTGATATCAGCTTGCTATAATCAGCTTGTGAACGGAATCTGCCGAAGTTCTTGAGAAGCCAATCTCTGCTCCCAGTGATATTCACAGTGCATGCAAAACCTACAAAAGGAAACAGGACCAACATTTCCGTTTCTCAGAAACTCTTCATAACTGTGCAGTGCAGTGTAGACTGCAATGCAGGAGACAAGTGAATTAATGCTGCAATTTCCCTTTGCTATCCGTAACAAGGACCCTGGGTTTTGAGTAGTGGAAGGTGGGCACGTGTGCGGATGTCTAAAATCTGGAGGTGAGCCCCGCTGGCGATTGTCAGTTCTTTGGCCTGTAAAAAAGGCTGAGGCAGAGCTTCCATTCCTCAGCAAAGGGGACATCCCGGCTCAGAAAGCCGCTGGCTGGTCTGACGTTGGCAGCTCTGCAGCACTTGCACCAACACTGGGTGTAACAGCTACTGCCAGTAGGGGGCTGTAATGAGTTGGGCAGGTTGGTATGCAGCTCTGCAGCTGGGTCCAGAGGTAAGTAGACTGGCGCCAGCCTGGTAGGCCCTGGCAAGGAGCCAGAGTTGACAGACCAGGCATCCAATACGACCCCAATGCTGCACGCCACTAGGTCTGACCTGAAAGCTGCTGGAATGGACATTACCAAGGACTTCTCCAATTGCTGGTTCAATCACTGGCAGAAGGATAAGGCCATAGCATAACAGGATTCCAGAGATGTCAGAACTGATGCATGAAGAGAGGCCGGATTGCTTAGGACTATGTTCGTTGGAGTTCAGAAGAATAAGCAAGGGGATCTCATAGAAACCTATCCAATTCTAACAAGGCTGGACAGGATAAGTGCTGGAAGGCTGTTCCCAATGACCAGGGAGCCCAGAACCATGGGCCGCAGTCTAAGAATATGGGGTATGTCACCTAGGACTGTCAGAAGGAGAAATTTCTTATCCAGAGAGTGAGGTGAGACTGCGGACTTCTCTACCACAGAAAGCAGTTGAGGCCAAAACGGTGAATGTTTTCAAGAAAGAGTTAGATACAGTTCTTGGGCGAAGATATGGGAGGGAAGTGCGAACAGGGGACTGGGTTAGGTGATCGACCATGAATGGCAGCGCAGGCTTGAAGTGCCGAATGGCCTACTCCTGCCCCTATTTTCTGTGTTTCCATGTTTAAGTGGCCATTAATTAGATACTTGATGATCTCAACTGGCTCACAGTTGGGCAGATCTCCTTAAAATTCCCTGCCACTGGTATATTTGTGGCAGGATGTACAGGTCGATGGCAGGCACAGCGCCCAGAGAATTTTACAGATTATATGTCCTCCTAATCACCCACCACCTTTGGGCCTATAAAATACAACCTGAGGTGCTTCCTTCCCATATTCATTGGAGGTAAAGGAAACTAGTTCTGTCATGATTGGAACATTGTGGTCAATTCTATGCAATAAACGCTGGGAAATATGTGAAGGCTTTGGAGATGGTGCAGGAAATACTTCTTGCAATGGGTCCAGGGATGAGAAACTTCAGTAACATTGACTGACTGAAGAAGCTACAGTTGTGCTCCTCAGAGCGGAGCTGAAAAGAGATTGGGCAAAGATGTTCAAATTCATGGGAGATCTAAGCATGGCTTTCAAAAGAGAATTTGTTGGATAATTGGAAGGGAACACATTCTACAAGGTTCATGAGATGATAACTGCACACTGCAATTTAATCGGTTCCTGTAATTTGTTCCTGGCACATTACCTGTTGAATTGAGCTGCTTTGAGAGGTACTTCGATATCAGTTTGTAGACATTAGTGATCTGAGACATTGTTAACTTTGTGAAAACTTTGTCCAGTCCTTTAACTCTGTATGAATTAAAATAAAGAGTGAATGTTCCATGCTGTATTTTTGCTTGAAAACCAACAAAATAATAGGCTGCAGACCCTTTCAAATTTGCCTGAAGTGGATGAGAAAGATTTTCTCTTCATTATTTATAGTGAATTTATATAACTGTGCCTGATCAACTTGTTCAACATTGGAAATATTCCTTCACTGCCATGGTTGAAATGTCTGTATTTACAATATTGTGCATTAGAAATAAAGATGAAAGCATGTTTGGAATTGTTCCTGTGGGTGCATACATATGGTGGAACTGGTAGCAACTATTAATGACTGTAACAGTGATGAGCCATCTAGGCAAATAAACATGAAAACAAATCGTAGGGAATGAATAAGCCAAACTTCTTCTTGCGAAGTCGAGCTCTCTATAAATATTGCATCCTCAACTTCTGACTGCAAAGCCTGTCAACCATGTACAAGGCGCATGTTGGGATTCCTCTCCATTTGCCTGGATAAGGTCAGCACCAAAAATTCTTAAGAAGTGTGACACCATCCAAGACCAAGAAGCCTTCTCTTACAGTGTGCCTTCCATCGCATTCAATATTCACTCTCTTCACTGAGCCACAGCAGTGTGTACTGTCTACAAGATTCATGGCAACAACTTGTCAAGCCTACTTTAATAGCACCATTCAAACCTCTGTGCTACCAAAGGGAAGGACAAGGGCAGTAGAAGCATGAAAGCCCCATTATCTGCATGTTCCCCTCCAAGCCACAAGCCTAAGATAATTCAGCATTACTTCATGGTTGCTGAGTCAAAATCCTGAAATTCCCTCCCCACCTACCACCCATGGAGTTCAGCTATTCAAGAAAGTGGCTCCTCGCCACCTTCTCAAGTAGAAGTGGGCAATAAACTGCCAACCTTGTGAGGCTCAGATCCCATGAAAGCAGAAAACAAAATTGGCTCTGTACTCACATCGCTTGGTTTGATTCACAGGAAATGTTGGTGGGTATGAGAGCAAGGTCATCAGCTTTAATGCTGGGCAACAGAAGCAGCAAGTTAGTCTGGAACCAGTCTGCATAATCTGTGGTTTTAAATTGTGGAAAGTGGGGTCTCAGCTGTTGCAAGATCCTTGTTAGCATCAAGTCCCTCACTGCTTCATTCTGAATAGCTGAAATACCCATCTGAAATAAAATGAAATCAGGTGAAAAATCATCCTAAATATTCTCGGGCAATTACTTAACATCTCAACATTAACATCTAATAATAGGTTTAAGACACATTTAAATCCATACAGATTACTATGCATTTAATAAATTATGCTATACAATTTAGTAAGAACAATTTTTGCAATAGGTTTCAGATTGATTTTACATATCATGATAAAGACTTTTATTCCTCTCTTGCAATATTTGGTATAATGCCTTTAGGACAGTGGAAAAAGATGAGGATTCATTGTGATGTCATTATCTTCCATCAAGCTTTCTAAAGGGGAGGACAACAATTTATCTTTACATCTCAAAGACAGTCAGTGATTTCTAAATTTCTCCTGTTGTAGTTACATGAAAGTGCATCGATAAAGCAGGATGCATTTTCACACGACCTCTTTCATTATTTGGAGAAAGCCATCCAACCGTCCGATGGTCGTATTATGAAGCCGAAATAGTTTCCCATTCCCTTTACGCCTCAACACACATGCTTTCTAGAAGTGTGTGTTGCTGGTGGGTAGGGTAGGGGAAGAGGGCATGGTTGAAAGATTGGGCATAAATAGTAGACTTGGAGAAACTCAGCAGCATCTGTACAGAGATGAAAAATAGAATATTCATATTTCAATGGTATCAATAAAAGCTGAATTAAATGCTGAGGTTGGTTGGCTCGCCGAGCTGGTTTGTTGTTCTGCAGACGTTTCGTTATCGTGCTGGGTAACATCCTCAGCACAGCCTCTGAAGTAGTGTTGGTGTGTTTTCCCACCTGGATTTTAAACTCTGGGGTCTATTGCGATTACCTAATTTCTGGGTTACCTCCGTAGTGGAATGTATATGGGGTCAGGTTCAATGTGATTATTAATAGCATGCTTCGTGGAGAGCCACGCTTCCAGGAATTCTCGTGCCTGTCTCTGCCTAGCCTGTCCCAGGATCTTGCTGTTGTTCCAGTCGAAGCCATGGTTCTTGTCCATGTGGATTGAGATGAGTGAGTATTGGTCGTGTCATTTTGTAGCCAGTTGGTGCTCATGTTCTCTTGTTGTTAGTTTCCTTCCTGTTTGTCCAGTTGTAAACACTACATCGGACAAACAGGAAAGAAACTAACAACAAGAGAACATGAGCACCAACTGGCTACAAAATGACATGACCAATACTCACTCATCTCAATCCACATGGACAAGGAGAACCATGGCTTCGACTGGGGCAACACCAAGATCCTGGCACAGGCTAGGCAGAGACAGGCACAAGAATTCCTGGAAGCATAGCACTCCATGAAGCATGCTATTAATAATCACATTGAACCTGACCCCATATACATTCCACTACGGAGGCAACCCAGAAATTAGGTAATCGCAATAGACCCCAGAGTTTAAATAACAGGTGGGAAAACACACCGACACTTCATCAGAGGCTGCACTGAGGATGTTACCCAGCACGATAACGAAACGTCTGCAGAACAACAAACCAGCTCGGCGAGCCAACCAATCTCAACACCCACAAACCAAGCTACAGATCTACTCCAAAGCCTTAGATGAATTAAATATTGGAATGTCATAAAAACCCAATACATTCATTGATGCTCTTTGGGGGAGTAAACCTGTCTAGCTTCTATATCCAGCTTCACCTGCACGTCTGCTAATGTGGTATATTGTACCCGCTGTTCCCACTGTGGCCTCCTCTCCGTCGGGGAAACCAAACGGAGGCTTGGGGACCGCTTTGCGGAACACCTACGCTTAGTTCGCAACAAACAACTGCACCTCCCAGTCGCTCCCACTCCCCTCCCAATCCTTGGACAACATGTCCATCATGGGCCTCTTGCATTGCCACAATGATGCCACTCGAAAGCTGCAGGAACAGCATCTCATATTTTGCATGGGAACCCTGCAGCCCAACGGTATCAAATGTGGACTTCACCAGCTTCAAAATCTCCCTTCCCCCTACTGCATCCCAAAACGAGCCCAGCTCGTCCCTGCCTCCCTATCCATTCCTCCCACTTCAAGCCCCACCCCTATCTCCTACCCACTAACCTCACCCCGCCTCCTTGAGATCCATCCTTCCTGGACCGACCTATCCCCTCCCTAACTCCCCACCTACATTCACCTTCACTGGCTCCAACCCCACCTCTTTGACCTGTCTGTCTCCTCTCCACCTATCTTCTCCTTTATCCATCCTCTATCCTCCTCCCCTTCTCTCCCTATTTATTTCAGAACCCCCTTCCCCTCCCCCATTTCTGAAGAAGGGTCTCGACCAGAAACGTCAGCCTTCCTTCTCCTCTGATGCTGCTTGGCCTGCTGTGTTCTATACGACCTTAGTTCCACGTTTCATTTTAAATTGCTGCCCACAGCAAGCCACTTGGTTATAATTGGGGTAGACGAGAAAAGTACCAGTGATGTTCAGAACGTGCAAACAAATGATTTTTGTTTAAAAAGCCAACTTACAGTTTGCGTGTCAGTGACAAAATGGTTCATGTAGGCGCTCAGTTCACTAAAGCGTCTGTTTGAAAGTGTATCAAGGATCTTGTTGATATTGACAGCATTGCTCAAAGTATTTGAGTTCACAGTCAGCTCAGACAGTTGCCTTGGAGTGAGTAAGTCCAACACGTCAAACTAAAGAAATTTGAAGTTGTTAAATTTGTGCAATATGTACAAAGGAATAATATACCTCCAAGCAGTACTATTCACTTCTGTCACAAATTTCCCATAAAGTAACTGCTGAAGTTTTTCGCGTCGGGTCAATCGCCCAATGATTTTGTTCTGTTACCTTCAAAATATGACCACACACAGGAAGAATTTTGCTTAATATGAAGAGTGACAAATACCTATCCCTGGTACTGCTGGGGGAAATGCAGAAATGGCAAAATATCTGATGACTAACAAGAAAATGATTAAGAGGCTTCTGTTACTCGTTCATATTTCGTCACTGTCACTGGCTGTTCTCTCCCAAATTCTAAATCATCCACATTCTGTAGTAATGGCTTAATGTTACACTATCATACGGCAATTAGCATCAATGCCAAAAATGGCACAGGTCCCAACAATAGACAGACGTGTGCACTGAAGTATGCAAGGAACTGTAGACATTTAAATGGAGGCATTTAAGAGTGTGGGAAGTTATCACATGTTTAAAATCATTCCAATTCTAAGACATTGCTTCATTCTTTATATTTACAGTGATTCTTCTGTTACAGTGCATGTGCTGAATATTAAGATGTAATTCAATAGCTGGGATAACTACAAAGTTACACTGTACAGTACAGTATCAATGTGCCACATCAGGAAATGATAACGCACATGTACACATCCACATCCACATCCAGTTGGAGCTGGGCATTTCACCAAGGGGTGAAAGGAAAAGCTGGAAGGCCATAGTCTCTTCAAGCTCATTAGTAATCAATTCCAAAGTGATGGACAACAACAGTTTTTCAAGCCTGGTTCCTGTCCTGTGTACCCTGTTGTTTGAATGCCTGCCTGAGAAGGTTGGGGTTGAAGATGTATTGCAGGATTTGCGCACACAATCTGAACTGATGCTCAAATGGAGCACTGACGGATTGCTGCACTGTTGAAGGTATGTTTTTATTATGAATGAAACATTCCATGGAACCCTCCTTTGCCCTCCCAGTGGACATAAATAGTATATCTTGAAAGAAAGCAGGTGAATTATCCCCAGTGTCTTGCAACGTCACAAAAGCAGCTTTTCTACTCATTATCACTCTGCTGCTTTTCAGAGGTTGCTGCATATAATTTAATTTCTACTTTCCCATATTATAAAAGCGATTGCACTTCTGAAAGTACAGCAAAGTTTGTAAAGCACCTTGATACATCCTGTATTTATAAAAGTACAACATAAATGTCTTCTACTTGTTTAATTTGTTCAATAAGCGAGAAAATCTGCTGGTGTCTATACTGGTGTAGGAGAATGCAAGAAAGCAATCTTGCAGTTGTTAAGTAAAAACCTCTGAAAAAAGTCTGACCTTCATTTTTCTGATTTCCATTTTGAAATGCTAGAATTACCCTTGCATTTGGTGGAAGAAAACATCTTCGATAGAAGAGAGACCATTTCAACAAATGGTGGATAACCTATTTGGTTTCTTACAGCAATGGACGTAACAAACTAGTAGCTTTATTGGAAAACTTTGTCTCGTAAACTATCAAACCCATTGGTAAAAGGCCAGGCTAATTTCTTTCGTCCTGCAACTTTGTAGTTGATCAGGTAACTAATCAGCATTTTTAAAATCAAACTTTCATACTTAGCTTCCCAGTTTCTAGAGAGAGAAAAAAAAATCAATAACTTACTCCACTGAAATTTGAATTCAGCATGGTTAGGCTCTTTATCTGAACAAGTTGACCAAATCTTCCCCAGTTCTTCAGCAGCCAGTCTCTGGACCCATTAGTGTTGGTGATACAACCGGCACCTTTAGTTAAAAGGAAGAAGGTATTTTCGGTGGATTGTCATGAACTTTGTATCTACGCAGAACACGTGACATTTTAAGTGTTCAGTGCTCCTCAAGTCTCTTACATTGAAAGTAAGAAAGCTGTGTTTCTACTTCCAGCTAGACTGCTAAACATGAATCCTCCAAAAAAGTTGTGTCTGGTTTCAATCGCAGCATGTCAAAAGTGCATTTGAGTAGTTAACTACTATTTCATTGTGAGAAATACAGTTAGATACCTGTCCATTAATGTTGAGTCATCTCATGAGCAGAACTACAGTAGAAGTGTAATTTACGTGATATATAAAGGGACTTCTCAGCAATAAACTCTGAAAACTTGCAGCAGTTCTAGACTTAGTTGCAAGCTGCTTATGCATATTGCTTCTTAAATATATACTTAAAAACACATTGCGAGACCATTTCATTCAAATCCCCAGAGACCATTACATTAATTGTTTGTACAATTTTGATGTAACAAGTTACATTACTTTCTGAAGTCTAATTGATTGAGGAAGTCAGAAGGAGAAATTCTGAACAATACAATCATGAAATACACAGCTAAAAATGAGAGAAGAGTTGACTAAGGTGCACAACCAAGAATGTAGAGGTAAAGTGAGAAAAATCAAGGTGCAATGATTTGATGATGCCAAGCTCAGGAATTATGTGCCTCAAAAAGTGGAAAAATATGGAATCCTGGGAAAGAATGAGTTGATGTAAGCGAGATGAGTATTAGAGCGGGGAATGAGAGAAGTGAGAAGCTGTACATTTTATAGGAGTGAACAAACATTCTGAGAGCACTGGCTATATTTTGGCAAATAAAATGAAATTCAAAATAAAGTTGCAGCAAAGACTGATTAGTTATTGATGCTTAAAGATGCGTGATGAACTACCATTGAGCTTTTTTTAAACAGAAGTTTACCAAATTTTTAGATGTGAGATGTGAAAGTTCTAAATGAGATCAGATCTGATAGTTAAGACAAATATTTCCATACATGAGATAAGACCAAACTGGAGCCAATAAAGTGGAGACATTAGTTCGAGTTGCGACACCAAGGAATGATCTCTTTGAAAAATAAGAAAAGCTTATCTGTCATTAATTATCTTTTCCAAGATGCTTATAACTTGCCAGATCAAGGAAATATGCAATTTCACTGCAATTTTACAGAAGCAATTGAACAAGTTGTAAGTTCAATTTTCTCCCTGTTTTGCAAGGGCCTTACTGGTTTACCTGTGGTATTAAGGTAGATAAGGATCCACATATTTAGCACAGTATCTCTTGTTGCCTGTGGCATCACACTGAATTCATTATTGAGTCCCTTTATGCTGGTATGGAAAAAAAATTATAAAACCATTTAAAAAGAAGTCACATCTTTATTCATCTGATAGACATAACAATATGCTCAATACTGAGGCCAGATCTGTGCACCTCTGTTACAAATACAATTTATTGATGTCTAAAGTCCATTTCATGTAAACTTTCAGGTTAGCCTATAAAGAGATGACCAACTTGCCCACCTGTGATCAGCAAAATGCTGCATTAACATAAAATTAAGAATCCCATGCCTGTTGCTAGGGTTCAAATACAAATTTCAGGTGCAAGAATGCGGAAACTGTCAAGCACACTGTCAATTTTTGCCAAGCTTTGAGCGGCTGAACTGGCAAACCTTTAAAGCAGCAACTTTTTTTTATATAAAGCTGAGGCAAATAAATATCTTTGTTATGGTGCCAGGAGGAGTGGAACATTCCACGATAAGATCTGACCTGCTGACAGACTTAGTATCAAAGTTAATTCATTTTGTTTCCTTCTTTACTGTTGAGCCACAATAAGTTGTCCATTTGCTATCTATATCTCTTCAGTGGCATTTAAAAGAAGACCAATGCTATCAAATTTGCAGTTATCTTCGGCAGACTTCAACATTCCTCCCCAATGTAAACACATTGTGAGGTGAAATATTAACAATGATTTTTTCCCCACATTTTGTCCATCTCTTTTGTTCTGAAGGCAGTAATGTGCGTTACATTGAGGTTCGATGGGAAATAATCCACTGACATTATGGCTTTCTACCAAATTTTTGGTTAATGTTATACAAATGTGTAACACACAGTATTAGATTAGTTTAGTTTTGGATTTTTTGTTCACTCATAGTCAAACTTGGAATCCAACCATGCCAACCAAAGTGCTGTTTTCAATATCTCAACATACAACCCAACAATGTCTTATTGCTTTCCAAGAACAAAGACAAAGACACTGGAGAATGTTGTGAGCCCTACTGGTGAGTAACTAGAATCTGTTGCATTATATATGGTGAGAAAGAGCCATACACTTACACAGCTTGGTAACCTTCGCATGTTGCGTTCCTGATCAGAAGGCAGCTCAGCACCGACTTGGGAATACCAGCAAGGAAAGGTCTGAATCGCTCCTGGAACCATTTTGTCAGGAAATCTAAACTGGTTAAGTTTTCACTGGTCTTCACGACCTCCCACAGGACGTTCATGAATGTGATCTTTGTCATTAATGGAATTGATGATGTGCTGAAGGTCTGCAACAAACCATGACATGTTTAAACTCAAAGAGAAAGAGATCCTATTGCAGGTACATGAAATTTCTCTTCATTCCAGAATTAAGATAAACACAAATTATATAATCACTCAGATTAATGTGATAACAAAATATTCCCTTGCACCTCTATGATAATTTGGCAATAAGTTACTATGTAGAAAATGAATCACTAAAACAGTTAATACTCAGTCTGAAAACTTACACTAGTTCACATTCTATCAGAGATAATGAGAACTGCAGGTGCTGGAGAATCCGAGATAACAAAGTGTAGAGCTGGATGAACACAGCAGGCCAAGCAGTATCTTAGGAGCAGAAAAGGTTTTGCGCTCTTAAGATGCTGCTTGGCCTGCTGTGTTCATCCAGCTCCACACTTTGTTATCTCAGTTCACATTCTGACTTGTTTATTGAAATGGCAATTGATAAGCTACAATGGACAGCATGGAAATACAGACACCATTCAGTACCGTTGGTGCTCTATTACTAATTTTCACTAAAGACTCCATCAGTAACTATGTGCAGACAGATATATGTGTGGATTTTAAAGGAATTATAAGTAAATTAATTATAAATGTTCATAAAGGATGAAAATGTTGTTTGGCAAGTGTGCTTACTGCTTATGGGGGGAGGTATCTATGGACATCTAGAACAGGAATTCCACAATTATAAAGTTAATTTAAAGTCCTTCATTTAAATTTTTAGATGTCCAATTATGGGACTCTTACAATAAAAATGGAAACTGGTCCTGTGCCCTCAGATATGCTTTGAAAGACAAGGAACAGCATTCAGCGTCTAGGATATTCAAATCCACAACTTTGTAGTTAGAGTTCATGTGGGGTACTTTCAAAGTGGGTTCAGGAGTCTGGTGCCTGGGTGATTTCAGAGTCCTGACCTGAAGCCTCAATTGTGTTGCTTTTGTGATCCTGTTTTAAAATGTAAATGCTCTCGTGACGCAGGGAGCAAGATCTCCACAAGCTGGGAGCTACCTCCACCTGGCATTATACGCAAAGGTAGATGGTAGCCATCTTGGAACCTGCTAGTACCTGGCCACAGAGAGCCATCAGCTCCTTAAAGGGGCAGAAACTTAAAGGCAACACCCATTGACAATCCAAGCAATCCACCTACCTAACCCTTCAAGTATTAACACGTGACAGAGTCTCCAGATTAGCCAGCCAATTTCGGCACCATTGAACATGAATAGAAACAAGTCACCCGCCAACTTTCAAAAACTGCTTATGAAGCATAAGGGGGTGAAATGGAAGGTGACACAGGGAAACTGAGATATTATGCATATTGTGGCGCAGGGCCTCAAAGTTTTAAACATTACGGAATGATAAGTATCTTTGACTCATGGTAACATTAATAACTTTGCAGTAATGCTTCATGTTTGCCAAAATATCCAAGTGAAAATTATGTTTGCAACCTCCCTCATCCATAACAACTAGAAGGGAACAGGTTCGGCATTCCACAGATGATCTCTGAAACTATGACTTTTAAATCCTAAACGTTCCAGATCCTGACATGCCTCACGGCTGATAATTCGGCTCCAAATTTTCAGTTGCATTTTCAATAAAGACTTCATTTTTTGGTCGTTATTTACTTAATAAATTTAATTTAAATTTTGAAAATCTATGAATTAAACTGGCATCTTTCCTTAATCTTTTCTGATTATTACAAATAAATGACGTTAGATTTTTGCAAAGTAATTTGGCTAAATAAGCCATTTGGCTTTGCAGAGATGTAACACTATCTGCATATACCAGGCCTGGAAATTTCTGTGTTTTATTTTGATCACTGCTATATCAAGAACATTTCACAATTTCAATGCCTTGGCCAATGCTGCTACTTCAACCAACAGAACCAAAATCAACGATTGTGGGATCTCCTTTGCAAAATTGTGGTTGTCTTTTTCCACAGTCACTGCACTTAGAAAAACACACTCTGTCTCTAACAGTTATAAATGGTACAAATGCAAACTTTTCCATCATTGTACAAAATACGTTTATTGGTTCAATTGAACATTGCTTTCATCTAATGTTTAACTGTCATTTACCATGTTGTTGAACTTGTCTAGTGCCTCGTTCAGGGTAGTTTTGTCCAGCTTCTGAATGAATACACCTAGTGCAATTTCATCTTGATTTTTTAAAGTCTTCGAGGTAGTAAAGCAATTGAATATAGAGGTCAAGTGATCACTGGTTAGACCTTCCAGTAGTAGATTACCCTGCAAAAGAACCCATTAGAAAAAGGTTACGGTAATACATCTCAATATATTTAACTTTGTTTATCTGTCTTTATAGATTCAGCAGTTCAGGGTTTTGGAAAACAGAAACTAAATTAGCAGAGAACAGCACAATGGTAGTTTGACTGTTTGGGATTTCAAATCCTTAACTTATTAGCTGAATAAGTTAACTGCAAAATTCCTTAGCACGCTTTGGAGCAACATTATGAGGTATAAATTCAACTTTTCTCCTTGTTATCCATTCAATATTACGTAAATCCAAAAGCCAATTTCATGTGAAGCTATTATATTCGAGTGGTTACAATGGGCTTAGTCTGTTTACAAGAACACTGCAATCCCCATTAAATTCTGGGGCCATGATTCACTCTTTTTTTTCAGGTTTTGAACTTATATCTGAAATGCCTGGTGGGTAAAATAACAGGATAAATTAGCAATACCTGGTACTGATACTTGATGCTAATTCATTTTGATTTTGAGGCCATGCCTTTAAAAGCACAACAAAATTAATTTAAAAATAGCTAATTTTGACTGGGATGCCATGATGATCTTCAACATAGAATCCCTACAGTGTGGAAGCAGGTCATTCAGCCCATCGAATCCACACTGACCCTCTGAACAGCATCCCACCCTGATCAACTCCCTACCCTATCCCTACATGTTGCATGGCTAATCTACCTAACCTACACACTACAGGGCAATTTAGCATGGCCAATCCACCCTAACTTGCACATCTTTGGACTGTGGGAGGAAACCCACACAGACATGGGGAGAATGTGCAAACTCCACACAGATAGTTGCCTGAGGTTGGAATCGAACCTGGGTGCCTGGTGCTGAGAGGTAGCCGTGTTAACCGCTGAGCCACCGCACTGTTGCCTAATCTATGAATATTTAAGTTTAGAGTACAGGATTCTTTGGTTTATCATAAACAGGGCTAGAGCAATCTAAAACAAACCATACTGTTTTGCTCTTTCACCAGATTTCTATATAATGTCCTGTAATAAATATTTATTTTATTTTCTCATGTAATGTAATAATTCCTACCTCAATTACTATGTAGAGAAGTGTTCTAACCTCTAACAATTTTTTTGGATAAAATATGCTTTCAATGACTATCTTAAATTGATAAACTCTCATTATTTACTGAACAACCAGAGGAAATATTCTTTCCCCAAGTCACATATTAAAGGCATTCATAACTTCAGAAATCTCCCAATTATTTTGTCACCTTGAACGATACATCTGTACAATTAAGAACAGAATATTTAGGTATCAGTGGTTAACAATACACTGTATATGATAAGATGCTAAATATTTGTTCAAATTAGACAATGAAGAACACAAGTGGTGAAAGTCATTATTTTCCAAGCATTAGGTAGAATATAATCTGGATTTAAAGATTGTGGCTGCATTAATAACAATTTTGTTTTCATTCAAAATTGCACTGGGTCCACATCGAAGGCAACATGTCACACAAAGGCCTTAGTTATAAGATCCCTCTTTGCTCCTTTTGAGTTGTCCAAGTGTGCGACACATGTCCATTTAAAACAGTATTGTGTTTTTTTTGCAATGCAAGTAAGTGCATTGTATTTGTACCACATTTCTCAGAAGGAGGAACACTTCCAGCTGCAGTCTGTCATTCTAATGTGAAAGTGTGGGTCACGTTAAAGCTCACCTGAGCACATGCATATTCTGCAATGTTGAAATTACATAGCTGGGAACTGTTAACGGACATCAGAAAACTGTTCACAGCTGAACTGTTGGTGGGAGGGAAATAAAAATTATTATTTAAAGAAACATTGTATTAAGATCGAAGTTGCTTTTTAACAAAAAAGCCATCAATACAACCCTAAATATATTAAGTGAGAGCCACTCTGCCGCCCAGAGTCACATTAACTTGTGGTCTGAATAGAGAGTTGGATCATTGTCTGAAGTTGGAAAAAGGCTACAGGGTAAAGGCAGGGAATTAGGCATGATGCTCACGCATTCAGCTAACACAAGTACGACAGGTTGAATGGACTCCTTTTGTACAGTAATCATTCAATGATCTTTAGTGAATTGGAAGAGCTGCAAGCAATATGATGAGCCTCATGACCATGAACTTCTTAGGTTTGAACTCTAAACTACTGTATCCAGTTCTGCTCGCTCTGTTTTAGGAAGGATATTAATAAACTGGAGAGCGTTCAGAAAAGATTTACCAGGACGTTGTTGGGAACGGAGGGTTTGAGTTATAAAAACTGACTGGAAGGACTGGGACATTTTCCACTGGAGGGTATGGGGCTGAGGGGTGATCTTACTAAAGTTTATAAAATCATGACGGGCATAGATAAGGTGAATGACATGGGTCTTTTCACTAGGGTGGGGGGAGTTCAAAACTAGGGGCATATTTTTAAGGTGAGAGAATAAAGATTGAAAAAGGACATGAGGGGCAACTTTTTTCCAGAGAGAGTAGTTTGGGTGTGGAATGAAGTGCCAGAGAAGGTGTTGGATGCAGGTACAGTCACAACGTTTAAAAGACATTTGGATAAGTTCATGAATAGGAAAGGTTTGGAGGAATATGGGCCAAACGCAGGGAGGTGGGACTAGTTTAGTTTGGGAACATAGTTGGCGTTGACTTGTTGGACCAAAGGGTCGGTTTCCATGCTGTATGGCTCTATGTCTCTACTCTAAATCCATTTGATGATAGAGATGGTACATTCAGCCCCAACACTAAGAAGAAGGTACTGTATTTCCAGAGTCCCTGCTGCTTACTATTCTCTACTAACCATTACAATGATGGGCGCAGTATTACAGAAGTTGCTTGAGAACTGGATTGGGCAAAACTGTAATTTTCGCTAAAGATGAAGGTGCTTCCCCCACTCCATGCTCAGACTCATACCTGAAGAGCAGCTACTTGGAACAGATACTAAAGTGTGGATATTGTTGATCTGTAGTCCAGTACAGCTCAGTACTGTGAGCCCATGAACAATGTCTGTATCAGGCTGTGCTAACGGATAACCTTGCAGTAAGCAGGAAAATACCACATGGTGGAATTATCAGGTCATATAGAGCCCACTTTTAGGATGGTTGCATTTACAGCCAGTCAATGAGCTCGAAGGTGCCGCACAATGCAATGAATGGGGTGTACAGAAAGGGAAAAACAATAGAAGGAACATTGAAAGTTAGGGGGTTAAATTGGGATAACAATATGTAAAGCTAGATTTTACAAACAGATTCCTAAAGGAAGGCTGGAACCACGTTTCACAGAACAAATCAATAATTTCAATTGAAGCAATGTGGATATTAATTTTCCTCAAATGCTTACCTGTTTACTCCTGCACATGCATCTGTTTCTGATAGAAATGTAAAAAACAAGATGTTAAAATACTAGAAATGTATGAAGAAAATTAAACAGTGAGTTTTACATAAAATGTACCTACCATTAAATGTAGTATTTCCACACTATCAAAATAAAGCGTAAAGGTTAATACTTAATTTTAGTTTCACAATGACACAAATAAACTACATACATCCTTGAAGACAATATATACATATAAATATATGAATTCAAATGCATAATGTATGTTTACTACATGAAAGTATCATACACATACACACACGAATATCATGCAATACATTAAAATATATAATGAATAGGGAACTATACAGAGAACATATACTAAGTGAACAAAAAAAGCTGTGTCAACTTGTAAAAATAATGGTTATGGCTTTCTGTTATTTTGTCAATAATGTATATTAGCAACAAGCTTCATGCAAGCTAAATAATCACAATTACTTAATTAGCATGGGTTACATATTGTTACAATGGCTTACATTCCAATGTTGATTATGAATTAACGGCAACGATGAAAAAACAAGTAACGCATCGTATGGGCTTGAAGGTCAGATAATTTGCACAGCACTACATTGCAGCGTTCCAATGCCACTGGTTGAATTGATACAGTTTGGTTTCATACCAGCAGCTGTTGAAAAAGAGTTTTTCTTTCTTGTGGTGCCAACCATTGTTGCTGATCAATAAAACAAGCCCATGAGGCAGCAGATGGAAAATTAAAAGGACAAAATCTGAAACGGCACAGAGCAGGCACAAATGCATCCAGATTTTCTTTCAGTGGAGCAGTTTTTTTGCAAGAAAGAATAAAAAGGTAAATTTAGTGAATCTGTACCTCCACCACAAAGATTGGCTTGGTAGAAGCACGGATTACAAAACTCAATCTTTCATTGCTTTTTTGCATTCCAAGCTCTTAACCAAACAGGTTTTGGTGTAAAACGTGCCATTGTATTGAGTGAACCATATCAGGAATGGCTAATGAGACTTCTTTCATTAACTTTCTGACACAGAACTGTATTAAAACAGTACCTTACCCTGAAGTTAAATTGAGGATCTGAAAGAAAGTAAAAACATCATTAAAAAAAGCACTTGAAACCCAATACCTCAGATGGTTTTATCTTATCAAGAATTATTTAAACATTTTGATGGAAATAGAACCAAAATACACAGCAATCTTACAGCCAAGAAATTAACTTGAAAGCGTTGACTGTACTTGCAACTATGTTACAATGTATTATACCATGAGCAAGGGAGTACAACAATAAATATTGTTTGTCAACAGTACTTCTGAACTTTTATCAAGGCACATACCTGACGAAGGATCTGGAATTCCTCCTGTCAATCCAACACGCCTCACTTCAGATTCAAAGTGTGACCTCACCCAGGCTGACACCACAGTTTCACTGGCTCCAGTTTGAAGAGCTGGGAGGTTAGCCTGAAGTAAGTTTATCAACTGTGTTGCAGAAAGTTTCTAATGATAGGAAGAATATGAGCAGAATGAGTATGAAACATTGATCAATGCCTATTCCTTCAGTGGTCAGCTTATTACATTTTTGGATCCATCTACGAAAGGAAAACATTGCCGGCACAAAAACCAAATTGCTAATGAACTAAGTCTTTTGGCGTGATGATTTATTATTTAAACAAAGATATAGCAATAGTTTCAAGTGTTATAGAATTAAATGAATTCCAAGCCTGAAAGCCCAGCCGTGGAAAGATTTTGAACACATAGGTGACATGAGAACTGTCAGATGATGTCAGACCAGAGTAATAGGTTGAAATGTTTTGTTCTGACTATCTAGAAATAATTGATCGCACTTTCAGGGCTGCAGCTACTTTAAAGATGATATAAAAATGAAAAATTACAGAAATATTCAACATATCACTCAGCTTCTATGGAAACTGCGGCCTGCATTTTCCCTTTCCAAGTCTGTATGTGTGGCGGAAAGCTGGGGACTAACACACTACCCCTACCTGTGAGGTAACCTGACCTGTCACCTTGCTGGTCAGCCCATTAACAGCAGGTTGCCAATCAACAGGCCAGTTTCTCAGCCAATCAGATACTTTGACATTAGCATGTCAGGACCCCAGGAGCTGCTGTCATTGCTCACTTGAAACCTAGTCTGGTCATGATTCAGAACCAGAAAAGGTAATTCTTAAAACTTTTTGTTGCAGACAGGAGTCAGGGAAGAGGGGAATCAGAGGCAAAGGCGAGGCATTGGCTTTCAGGCTCCAGGGCAAGGCAACTGTAAGCCTCGCTATCACTATCCCCCTCAAACTCAGCACCCTGGTTTCCCAGCAGGTGAACTAGCCCTCTTTCTCACCCAATGGAGAGGCAGCTGATTGGATCGGTTACAAATTGAAGCCATTAAGTGGCCACTAATTGACCACTTCGGGACCTAAATTTGTTGCCAAGGCAAGGTCCACAGGAGCCTTCTTGCCCAGCCCAGAGACGATGGGAAAGTGATGAGTTTCTCTCCAGGACCGATGTGCCCAATTATTTCTCCTTCTTGCTCTTCTAGTTTGGGGAAAAGAGATAACATTTCAGGTCAAAATGACCTTTTATCAGAACCACCCTGATGAAAGGTCGCCTCAACATGAAACATTAGCTGTTTCGCTTCACAGATACTGCCTGACCTGCCTTATCATTTTCCTGTTATTTTGTACAGCTCCAATACTTCAAATATAACATTTACATACATCTCCTCATCCTGTCTTCCTGCTTCTACCACTTTTCCTCTCTCAATCTGTGATTTTAGCTCAGTTTTATTTTTCCGCATATTCAAATTTAACCTAATCCCTTCAAAACTAATTCTAATGTCTAATTCAAACTGTTACTGTCCAATATGAAGCTGCAATAAATATTCAACATTTGAATGAAGAGGTTATTTTGTCCAGACTCTAGTTATTGGAATGAGGTCAGCCAGGTGAGCTCAAAAATGTGTTCCCTGATTGGGGCTGTTAACCTGGTTCAATCAGGGAGCCCTGGCTCACAGATATAAACAGGGGTGTCAGAGGTTCTAAAACAGAAGTTTCTGGAAAAGCTCAACAGGTCTGGCAACATCTGTGAAGAAAAAAAATCGAGTTAATGTTTCGGGTCCGATGGCCCTTCTAGAGGTTCTGCTGGCTCTCAGAGCTGGTTCTGAGTTAACAGTACCTGTGTCATATACTATGCATGTGTAAATAAGGGGTGACTTGGTGACTGGATCCATGGAGTTATTTCGCAGATAAGTAAAAGTCTAAGCTATGAGGTAAGATCTGGTTGCATATATTATATAATCAGATCAGTCTTTGTCATGCCAAACCTGGAACCATTTCTCACAGTCATAGTGGGCTGTGCTGTACTGTTTGATGATTGAGCAATCAGCGATACAATCCATTTCCAGCATTCTGTGCAAACCTAATGCTTGTGGAACAAGCAGTTCCGAAAACTGCTAGTCACATCATTCGATTCAGGCCCACAACAAGGGTGGGCCTTATCGCAAAGGTTTCAATGGGCTGCTTAATTTGTATAAGAGCAGTTGACTGGCTAGGCGCTGGGGAAGTTGTGGGAACTTGCTGGGTATGCTGGAAAGAAGCCGGAGAGCACTAATATTTTATTGTAATTGAAGGAATGGTTGCTGAAAACCCCATAAGAAGTATTTGCTTCATACAACTCAGCATGATTAGAGTTTAGGGGAAGAAAAGCCAGGGTTGGATCGAGCTCAGAAAAGCTCACTGTTGGTGAAAGGCAGGTGAATTAGTACTGGAGGGCAGGTTTGGAGTCAAAGGGAACATAGACACAAAAAAGGAATGTGATTGACTGGAACAAGAGCAGTCTTTCATGTAGTCCATTACAGAATGGCTCTTGATATCAGAGAGTCAAAGAGGTCTACAGCACAGAAAAGGCCATTCAGCCAATTGAGTCTGCACCAGTCAAAAACAAGCAATCCCATTACCCAGCACTTGGCCCATGGCCTTGTAAGGCCTGGCACCACAAGTGCACATCTAAATACTTCTTTAATATTACGAGGGCTTCAGCCTCTACCGCCCTTACAGGCACTGAGCTCCAGATTCCCACCAGGTTCTGTGTGAAGCAGTTTCCTTCACATCCCATTTAAACCTCCTACACCTCACCTTAAACCTATGCCCTCTGGTCACTTCTCCCATATTGAAAGCGTTTAGCAGCAAGCTGGTGGCTTGCAAAAATACAAAATGGGAAGAGTCGACAATTTGGCATCTTGACCATCAATCAGCAAGCTTCTGCATTTTTACTTTGTGCTTTGAATTTCCCATGGCTACATACCCTCAATAAATTTTAAATCTCTTGCCTGACAGGAATCCACCCACCTCGGGTTCGAAAATATTCAATGGCCCACGCTCCCACTAGAGTGAGGCAGAGTGTTCCAAAGTGGCTCAAAATTCAGAGGGAAATGTTCTCATTCTTGTCCTGAAAGGAGTGGCCTCGCCAGATTTTAAAACAGTGTCCCCCTAATCCTGGACTGACCCCAAAAGGTAACATCCTTGCCCCCTTAACCAGATTGATAAAGGGAGGATGTGTAACTTGGGATGGTGGAAATGAGGTGTCCATGTATTATGGATTATGTTACTGTTCTAACATTCTATATTCAAGTATAATGTTGCTTGTTCAAACTCATGGGATTCCTTAGCTTTAGTTTCTTAACACATTCCATTTTATTGACTTCAAAAATAATGGTTATTGTCCTCCAACCAAATCAAAACAAAATTGGCAGTCTATTCTCAAATTATAACTAACCTCAGAGTCTCACTGCACCCAGATAATTAAACTTCAAGTGTGATGTGGCCAGGGCTCAGTGCTTATATAATTAGGTGATCCTCAACATCACAAACAGATTTGAAATGAGAAAAGAGCTCATTAATAGAAATATTAACTAATTGAAGCTTCTTAGTATAAAAATCTGGGAATGGTTTATGAGGCTACGGGAACACCAACCTTACACTGGTGCTGCACATTCTGTGAAGTCCATTGCCAATCGGCAGTGCCCTCACATCAAACAAGTGAAACTCAAAGTGACTCACCATATGGTAAACATTACTAAATGTTGTTTGAACATTAAAAATAACAGCAATATCAGATTATGGGGGGGTGGTTAAAAGAATATCAGACTGATCACAACAGTGGAGCTGTGAATTTCCTTCATCTATGAATCCGGATTTCATAATATAGTTCTTGATAATACCTAATAATTATCCCATCATCAAATCATCCGCTTTTTATATGTGGCATAGTGTATTGGATCTGACCAGCCAGCTCAGAGCCAGTTCCTATAAAGAGGAGACTCTGAGAATCTCCTGTTTATATCTTTCAGCCAGGGTTCCGTGATTGGCCCAGGTTAACAAACTCAGTCAAGGATCTCATTGTTATTGAGATCTAACTGGCCCTCATTCCAATCACTACAGTTCTAAATTGGTATTCTATACCATCGACACTGACCCATGTTCCCTATTCAACCAACATTTATTCCAATGTAAGATTACATTATGAGATGTTACACTTCCCATCATAATCAAATAGTCTTTTTTTTTAAATGAATCTCGATTTCCTTGCAGGAAGTTCATTGTCATTCCCAAATACAAACGTGCAAGTATGAAACAGATTGCTAAAGAAGAAACCATAGTCATTCTTAAATGATCAAATCATATTGTTATACTATATATACATACTGCTACTTCTTCAGGATTCAGCTTTATGAAGGTTGGGAAGTCCATGTTGACAAGATTATTGGCGAGAAACTCCAGATCAGATGCTCTGGCACCACCTTAAGAAAGCAAACACACTCATTTATCAAAAAGCAGTAACATTTTTCACTTTTTTGTACCTATATAGAATTCTGCATTATTACCTATTGCTTAAAAATGGAATGTTGTGCTATTTTCTCTCAGTATTTAGCACCATTCATTATTTGTTAATTACTTTCACAATAGAAGAATATAGGCATTTTCATCATCTGAACATGTTCTGCCCTTAAAATGCTCATCTGCATAGAAGCACTGCAGAACAACCTGATGTAAATATTCATGCCCCATTAAAAGCCTGAACTTCCTGAATCAATCACTGGCCATAATCCATTTCTCCCTGCATCTACATTTCTTGAAAAATCTACACTATTGCGCCTTAGCTATTTGGTGACTGTTTTTCAAATTTAAATTCTATCCCAATATCTCTCAAACTCCACAATTCTGTTTCTTTGCTTTGCATGTCAATTTCAGATCATATCCACTTGAAAATAAAATTTTAAAACCTCACCAGTTAGGTGTAACAAACCAGATCTAAGGGTGTTAGGAAGATTTTGATGGCTGGTGTTAACTTATAAATGGATGTGTGGATAATAGTTCCTCAGCTGTTCTACCACACTGCAGGTTATATAGCTCACTCCATTGAAGGAATTCTCTCTGCTCACACAAGAACAGTTAAATAAAGAAATTTTCATTTTAAACACCACTGCTTTTCGAGGAGATTAGGTATTTGTCATGGTTAGGCAGTATCTTCCTGCATAAATTCTAAGCAGGGCTCTATAATGTGAAAAGGACTGATAGGTTATTACAACAACAAAGTTGTAAAAACTGAGTTCTGAGGAAGAGCCACCAGACCTGAAACTCTAACTCTGTAGTTTTCCTTCATAGATGCTGTCAGACCTGCTGAGCTTTTCCAGCAATTTTGTTTTTTGTTCCTGATTTACAGCATCCGCAGTTCTTTCGGTTTTTATTCTCATAGATTATTATCTCTGGGTTGAGTTGGAAGGTCACTGTTGCTTTGCGACCTAGCTGAAGCAAGTTCACAAAACAAAGAGGTCCTGCAAGCAAATTATTCAAAGTCCCTCAGTAGGGTCAAGAGGAACAGGATTGTTTCTTTTGACCCCACGTTGGAAATCATGCCCCACCTCTATCACACAGAATCTCCTCCAACCTCTTCCTTTATGTGCGACTCTCTCAGAAGTTCCTCCTCACTACTTAGTGGGATGATGGAAATAAACCTGCAACACTTAACTAAGACCTGGTAATCAAAATTATTAAGCCCTCCTGTTGCAGTACCAGGCATGAGGTTTACTTGTTGGAGCAGTGCACTATCTGAAATCTGCCCCTTACTTAAAAACCCAGCTATAAGAGGTGAAGCAGACATCAAACCCTTCAACTCTGTATCATCTTAGAAAAGAAATACGTAAAATGATATTTTAACAGCTGGCAGTTGTTTTTTTGTAAGCACACTTTCTCATAACAGTTCTTTGATTTTCTCTATGTTATTCTTGGTTATTCCTGCAAAAATATGTTAAAAAATTTTAACACTCGTTCATTAGCTCACTTTCTTTAAATGTATCAGTGAATTTGTTCATTACCAATTTAAAATTACTAATATTTAAAAGTAAGGTGCTTTCATTGACCCAGTGTGCCAAACGGTAAACGTGAGGTTGTATGGAACCTTCAATGCTCCCAGCATGTTCTAAAGCTTCGAACAGTCAATGGCTTAGTTTTAAAGTGTAGCCACTGTCCTTATGCAGGTAAAAACAGCAAAGCTTTTGCGCAAAAGGATCTCACAGAAAGTATTGTGACAATTGTTTGAAGAGTAAACGCTGACCAAGATACCTGACTCTAATTTTGCCATGGTACATTTTACACAGAATCAGAGAATCTTCCACTTGGAAGCAGGCCACTTGGTCCATCGAGTCATACTGACCCTCTGAAGAGCATCCCACCCACACCCACACCCCTACCCCATCCACATAACCCTGAATTTCCCATGGTTAATCCTCCTAACCTGCACATCCCTGGACACTGTGGGCAATTTAGCACGGCCATTCCATCTAACCTGCACATCTTTGGGCTGTGGGAGGATGAACAGGCAGATTGTGAATTGGTTTACCATCTTTTCTTAATGATAACACCTCTGTCAATGCAGTCAGTAACTCAGTACTGCAGTGAAACAGTAAACGTACAGCCAAGAGGAAATTAGCCTACCATTAAGCTTTAGGTTCAATTTATCAACCAGCCAAAATTATTAGCTGCATGTTTCAAACCTAAAGAAAGACATGGTAAATGTCAAGAATCAAGCACTTTACCAAGGTATGACTTGATGAGGTTGAAGTAGGCAATGGTGTTATTTTGCTGAGATATTAATTCAGACGCTGCTTGGTTGTAGAGTAGGTTCTTTTTTGATTGAGTGCATGTGGAAATATCCAGTGCTCCAGCATTCCTGTAGAAGAAAGGGCAGAACCTTAACTTTGAAATGCACGAAACAAATTATTTGGCATTGTAGTTATCATTGTTATTCATCCATGAACATTCCCATAGAAACAATAAAATTCCACTTATTGACAGTGGTAATGCCTATAACTGCAGGTGATTAGCAGCTGCAGCAAAGTGACATTCGTGTATGTTGATAGTTGGAGCCAATCACTGCCAGCTTATATTTGATAAGCAGTGGTCCTTTTAAGGGACTATAACATGTTTCTCAAAAAGGAATGACTACAAGTTTTAAAGCTGATTTTTGTAAAGTCAGGGCAGCATTAATTCTGCTTTTGTTTCACAAAAATGTGCACAGGAAGTCTGACTCCTCTGTGTCTTCCATTCTCACCACCTCTAAGGTCCCACTTGAAGAACAGCTCCAAGGAAAACCTGCTAAATGTTGCAACTTTCCCCAGCTAGCGAGCCACCAGCCACCACTCGTTCAGTACTTCCGATTCATCAACATTACTCAAAGGAAGGGTGGCACCTTGGCTCAGTGGTTAGCACTGCTGGCTCACAGTGCCAGGGAGCTGGGTTCGAGTCCACCTTCGGTCAACTGTCTGTGTAGAGTTTGCACATTCTCCCAGTGTCTGTGTGGGGTCTCGTCCAGTTTCTCCCACAGTGCAAAGATGTGCAGGCTAACTGGATAAGCCATGGGAAATGCAGGAATAGGGTAATGGGTGGTTCTGGGCGGGGTGCTCTTTGGAGGGTTGGTGTGAAGTGGGTGCGCCGAATGGCTTGCTTTCACACCACAGGGATTCTATGATGATAGCAGCACCCATGACCTTTTTGACAGAGACAGTTTGAAGTTTCACCCCAATGTGTGTATTTCCAGTTTAGGAATGGAACAAACTAGGCAATCTCAATGGAATTCGTAAAATTGATTTTAAAATTAAGACTCCTCAGAAATGCAGGCTCAGATGACAGTCAGGAAGGCAGATGCACTGGTGGCTTTCATTTTGAGAGGGCTAGAATACAAGAACCGGGATGTACTGCCGAGGGAATTTAAGGATTTGTCACAGCACATTTGGAATATCATGAGCAGTTTGGGCCCCATATCTAAAAAGGAATGTGCTAGTCTTCAAGTAGAGTGAGGGGAGGTTTATAAGAATGATTACAGGATGAAGGGCTTGTCCTGTGAGGAGCAGGTAAGGAGTCTGGGTCTGTACTCAATGGAGTTTAGAAGCTTGATGGGGGGGGGGGGGAATCTGACTGAAATTTACCCAATACTGGAGAGGCCTGGATAGAGTGGGCAAGAAGATGTTTCCGCTAGTTGGAAAGACTAGTACCTAAGGGCATAGTCTCAGAGTGAAGAGGTAGCCTTTTAGAACCGAGATGAGGAAGAATTTCTTCAGCCAGAATGTGTTGAATTGTGGAATTCATTGCCTCAGAGGGCTGTGGAGGCCAAGATATTGAGTGTATTTATGACACAGATAGTTAGGTTTTTGGTTAGTAAAGGGAGTAAAGGCTATGGTAGGAAGGTAGGAGAATCGGACTGTGAAACATATCAGCCTTGATTGAATGGCAGAGCAGACTGCTACATATTATGGTCACAAATTTGTGTTCTGAACCAGACATGAAATGATGAGGAGAAAGTCACAGAGGTAGCAAGAATGTGTTTTTCCTTAATGACAAAAAACGGAAATATATATGCTAAGAGTGTTTGACCCTTTCACCTTTTCATTGCTACCATCTGATTTGTTGAGCATTGTGCTGTAACACTTGGAACAGCGATTTTCATTCTGTTTTGGAGAAGGATATTTAATGCAAGTGAGAAAACTGAGGAGAAAGATGAAATACTTACGTCAAGTTTGAAATAGTCATCAGCTGGCTTTCATCTAGAGTGCAGAGGTTTGGCCCACCGATAACTTTCAAAGAAACTTCATTGAGAGTTCCACCCAACTGTAGATACCTTGTAATAATGCTTTTAACCTGAAGAGCAATTCATAAAATATTCAGTAGCAAATACCAAATAAACTGCATTTTTATATTTATTTACTTTCCTTGCTTAATTCTTGAATTTCTTATTTAGAACTTGTAGACATCGTTTTTTTCTTCTCCATACATAGAACTGGGCTTGTTCCTCCCAACAGAATTCTTTAATCAATCTTGATTTCTGTTTTTATTCAAAGAAAGGTGACCATGACACTGTTTCCTATTTCAGGCGGTGCTGAGTTAATAGCTGATTACTCAGAGTAGACTATGGCAATTTAGGGGCATATTTTTAAGGTGTGAAAAGAGAGATTTAAAAATCTGCAAAACTGTGGGGAGATAACAAAGAAGCTGGAGCGGAAGAGCATAGATAAGCATTGGCCCAAGTTTTCTTTATGAAGTCCAGGCAAGCATTCTGCTCTCAAGGCACTTACTGCATCTGCTTCTCACTAGCTAGACTTTACTAAGCAGAGGAAACAACAAGTAATCTGAATTGGCCTCTATGTATATCGCATGACCCTGTTTTCGCAGAGTCATAGAATCCCGCCAGTATGGAAGCAGGCCATTCAGCCCATCAAGTCTACACTGACCGTCCAAAGAGCGTCCTGCCCAAACCCACCCCAGTACCCTACTCTATCCCCATAACCCCACATTTCCCATGGCTAACCCATCTAGCCTACACATACCTGGACACTACAGGCAATTTAGCGTGGCCAACCCACCTAACCTGCACATCTTTGGACTGTGGGAGGAAACCAGAGGAAATCCATGCAGACATGGGGAGAATGTACAAGCTCCACACACACAGTTAGCCAAGGGTGGAAGCGAACCCAGGTGCTTGGCACTGTGAGGCAGCGGCATTAGCCACTGAGCCACTATGCGCTCATGAAGCTTCAGCTAGTTTAAGCAATCATCAAAAGGAACCAACAACACTGAAGTGAGGTTAAAATTATCCTGGCGTTTCAAGGAAGTAGTTTTCGCATCTTATTCAGAACTGAATTCCCACTTATTTGCAGGTATCAATATTTTAAATGCACATTCTCCTGGTTTCAGTACCGTTGTGTTTTCGAGCTGTTGCATCATTAATGCAGCAAGTGTCTCAACTCGAGTGATATTCCAGCTGCTGACTTCTGTTGCATTAAACACAGTTGAGATGTTTCCCAGAAGTATAATCTGGTTTTCTGGTAATCCGCTGGGATAAATCTGTTTCAGGAGATCCAAAAAAAAAAATTAAATCACTTATTGATTGTTTATTTCCCACTCCACAAGTACAGTTTTAACAACCTTTACAGTTGTCGTAACGTCTGTAACTAATTTCCTTTTCAATTTGTACATTTGAAAGTATTATTTTGAATCTATGTTTTATAAAAGATGTCTCAATAGACATGTTTTTATAATTAATAATTTATTGCTCTTACAAAATATTATCACTTGAATAATGCAGCATTTTCAGTCCCATTTGCCGGCATTTGGCAAATATCCCTCTAAACCCTAAACTCTAAAAGATGCCTTTTAAATATTGTAATTATACCAGCCTCCTCCACCTCCTCTGGCAGTTTTATTCTGTATGTGCAGCATCATCTGTGTGAAAAAGTTGCCCCTTAGGTCCCTTTTAAATCTTGCCCCTCTCACCTTCAACAGTCTAGTTCTGAACTCCCCAAACCTGGGAAAAAGACCTTGGCTATTCACACTTTCCATGCCCCCCCATGGTTTTATAAATCTCGATAAGGTCAAACCCTCAGCCTCTGATGCTCCAGAGAAAATAGCCCCAGCCTATTCAACCTCTCCCTATAGCTCAAACCCTCCAAACCTGGCAACATCCTTGTAAATCATCTCTGCATCCTTTCAAGTTTCACAATACCTTTCCAATAGCAGGGAGACCAGAACTGAACGCTGTTTTCCAAAAGTGGTCTAACCAATGTCCTGTACAGCCACAACATGACCTCCCAAACCTCTACACAGTGCACTGACCAATGAAGGCAAGCGTACCAAACATCTTCTTTAGTACCCTATCTACCTGCAAATCCACTTTCAAGGAAAAATTAAGAGAACACATGAACTCCCAATTCCTGCCTGGGAATCGAACCTGCAGTGGTGAAAGTGATGAATCCTAACCACTAGACCTCCAGGGAAGGTTGAGCTAATGCAAGAAGATTACATAAGCTGCCTCTTCTGCCTGACACCTCATAATATTTGCACAATTATGACAGGTTCTGATTGTGGCTGAAACATTTAAACTGTTTATAAATCCTCGTCCAATTGTATTGTACTTTTGGAGTCACAGAAGTATCATCCTCCTGTCTTTTCCCTATATTCTTCACATTTTTACTATTTAAATCATCATCCAACATTCATGACCTCATCACCTCAGGGGACCTCCCACCCACAGCCTCCAACCTCATTGTTCCCCAACCCCTATCTCCTTCCCAAAATCCACAAACCTGCCTGCCCTGGTCAACCCATCGTCTCAGCCTGCTCCTGCCCCACCGAACTCATCTCCACCTATCTGGACTCCATTTTCTCCCCTTTGGTCCAGGAACTCCCTACCTACGTCCGTGACACCAATCACGCCCTCCACCTTCTCCAGGACTTCCAATTCCCTGGCCCCAACACCTCATTTTCACTATGGACGTCCAGTCCCTACACACCTGCATTCCGCATGCAGATGGCCTCAAGGCCCTCCGCTTCATCCTGTCCCGCAGGCCCGACCAGTCCTCCTCCACCAACACCCTCATCCGCCTAGCCAAACCCGTCCTCACCCTCAACAACTTCTCTTTCGATTCCTCCCACTTCCAACGGACTAAGGGGGTGGCCACGGGCACCCGCATGGGCCCCAGCTATGGCTGCCTCTTTGTAGGTTACGTGGAACAGTCCCTCTTCCGCACCTACACAGGCCCCAAACCCCACCTCTTCCTCCGTTACATTGATGACTGTATCGGCGCCGCCTCTTGCTTCCCAGAGGAGCTCAAGTAGTTCATCCACTACACCAACACCTTCCACCCCAACCTTCAGTTCACCTGGGCCATCTCCAGCACATCCCTCACCTTCCTGGATCTCTCAGTCTCCATCTCAGGCAACCAGCTTGTAACTGATGTCCATTTCAAGCCCACCGACTCCCATAGCTACCCAGAATACACCTCCTCCCACCCACCCTCCTGCAAAAATTCCATCCCCTATTCCCAATTCCTCCGCCTCCACCGCATCTGCTCCCACGATGAGGCATTCCACTCCCGCACATCCCAGATGTCCAAGTTCTTCAAGAACCGCAACTTTCCCCCCACAGTGGTCGAGAATGCCCTTGACCGCGTCTCCCACATTTCCCGCAACACATCCCTCACACCCCGCCCCCGCCACAACAGCCCAAAGAGGATCCCCCTCGTTCTCACACACCACCCCACCAACCTCCGGATACAACGCATCATCCTCTGACACTTCCGCCATCTACAATCCGGCCCCACCACCCAAGACATTTTTCCATCCCCACCCCTGTCTGCTTTCCGGAGAGACCACTCTCTCCGTGACTCCCTTGTTCGCTCCACACTGCCCTCCAACCCCACCACACCCGGCACCTTCCCCTGCAACCGCAGGAAATGCTACACTTGCCCCCACACCTCCTCCCTCACCCCTATCCCAGGCCCCAAGATGACTTTCCACATTAAGCAGAGGTTTACCTGCACATCTGCCAATGTGGTATACTGCATCCACTGTACCCGGTGTGGCTTCCTCTACATTGGGGAAACCAAGCGGAGGCTTGGGGACCGCTTTGCAGAACACCTCTGCTCGGTTTGCAATAAACAACTGCACCTCCCAGTCGCAAGCCATTTCAACTCCCCCTCCCATTCCTTAGACGATATGTCCATCATGGGCCTCCTGCAGTGCCACAATGATGCCACCCGAAGGCTGCAGGAACAGCAACTCATATTCCGCTTGGGAACCCTGCAGCCTAATGGTATCAACGTGGACTTCACCAGCTTCAAAATCTCCCCTTCCCCCACCACATCCCAAAACCAGCCCAGTTCGCCCCCTCCCCCCACTGCACCACACAACCAGCCCAGCACTTCCCCTCCACCCACTGCATCCCAAAACCAGCCCAGCCTGTCTCTGCCTCCCTAACCTGTTCTTCCTCTCACCCATCCCTTCCTCCCACCCCAAGCCACACCTCCATCTCCTACCTACTAACCTCATCCCACCTTCTTGACCTGTCCGTCTTCCCTAGACTGACCTATCCCCTCCCTACCTCCCCACCTATACTCTCCTCTCCACCTATCTTCTTTTCTCTCCATCTTCAGTCCACCTCTCCCTCTCTCCCTATTTATTCCAGAACCCTCACCCCATCCCCCTCTCTGATGAAGAGTCTAGGCCCGAAACGTCAGCTTTTGTGCTCCTGAAATGCTGCTGGGCCTGCTGTGTTCATCCAGCCTCACATTTTATTCTCTTGAATACACCAGTTGACCCTGCCTCTGCCTCGTTTCCAGGCACGGCATTCCAGGATGCTCTGTGAAAAAGATTTTTCTCAAGTAATTTTGCAGATCACTTTATAAATTCATGCACTTTTGTTCCCAAGTGAGAATGAGACACACAGATTTAAACAGGAGCAGTCTTTCTATATCTACTGCATCCAGCCCTCTCAACAGTGCGATGCTTAGAACTGCACACAATAGTCCAGCTAAGGCTAACAAGTGTCTTTGTCTTTGTTCTCTATGGCCCTATTAACAAGACTTGATGTTTTATTGGCTGCTCCCTCCACCTGTCCTGCCACTTTCAATGATCTATGCGCAGGTCCCTCTGCTCTTGCACCCCTTAACAATTGCACCTCTTATTCTGCTCCTTCTAATGTAGCAGCTTACACTTTCCAGCCCAGTCCACCAACTTGTCAATGTCCTTTTGGGTTCTACAATGCTTCCACCTTTTGTATCATCTGCAAACTTTGAAATCATCGTCTGCAGGCCAAGATCTAAATCATTCAATAGTTATCATGAAAAGCAAGGGTGTCAATACTGATCCCTGGAGAATTCCCGACAATCCTTCCTGGCACTTCAAAAAAAAAAGCTATGGATTCATTACTCTCTGTTTGCTCCTGTATACATGAATTCAAGATGGCACCGACACTCAGTAACTCCTGGCGAACTCCCCAAAGCAGATTTTATTCTAACATTTCCTAATACACCTTTAAACCTAAATTCTAAATCGGTAAAAATTATTATTAGATGAGGAATGGACTCTCTGACTTCAATTAATGTTGATCTAGCTTCATGCACCTGCTATGCAGTGTGACCTATATTCCTCACTCTGTCTAAGCACCCCACGTCCTTGCTTACTATGATCAGCTATGAACTGCTCACAAAACAAAGCTGTTTATGGTACTTATGTACACGAGGCTACAATAAATCAAAGCAAATCAAATCCCTTTACACCATAACTTATTATTTTTCTCAAGTCTGTAGTGTGGCTTGATATCAAATGCCTTTTGAAGTCCATATGAACTACAGCTACAGCACTGCCCTCGTTGACCCTTTTACTTGCCTCTTCAAAAATCTCCAGCAACTTAATGAACTACAATTTCCTCTTCAGAAACCCGTACTGACTCTTCCTAGTGAACTCACCAATTTCCATGTGACTACTAATTCTATCATGTATAGTTGCTTCAAGAGATTTCCCCAAAATTGAAGTTAAACTGACTGATCTTCCTCTTGCTAATTTTAACAAAAGGGAGAAAATGGACACAATGGAGGAAAATATTATTTTCTGTCATAGATCAAGGAAAATGCTCATTATGTAGCACTTTGAATGTGGATAAACAGCACAGCAGAATATAAATCAGTGAAGTAGGGAATAAGATTCATGCTTTTAGATTAATGCTTGGGCCATCAAGGTTGAAATAGAAATTGTAAAATGTTATACTGTCACTTCTATGAGGAGAACAAAGCTTCAATCATGTTATTTACCTGATTGAGTTTGTTTTTCAGGACTTGAAGCTGATCAGAATCAAAGTCTAGAGCTCCGAGTTGCTCCACGTTACCCTTTAATAAAGCATTACTTAAACAGGCTTCCAACTGGGCCGCATCATAGTTTACTGGGGTCAACTCATTAATGGTTTCCGGCATTATCTGTCCTTCTGTACAGTCTGTAAATAAAGTTTTGTCTGATATATCAATGCAAATAATGATCAATTATATTAAAAATTACTTCTCATGCAAAGTCTATGAATCATTAAATTATGATTTAAACACACGGGTAGTGGCAACAGATAAGCCACGAGAATAGGCCTTTCCATTCAGGAATGTGTGAGAGACACAAAGATTGGGAACCGGAAGCGAATGGAAGAGAAGGAAGCTCGGGGTTAGATAGACTTATTCAATATGAGCAAGGGAATGAGTCAGAGACAAAGAGGAGGACAGAGGCAATAGAGACAATGTGGTCACTGGGAAGAGTGGGAACATGGGAACTGGAAGTGAACTGGGAGGCAAGAGGAGAAACATAATCAAGAAGTCAGAAATATACTTTATTTTGGTCCATGTACAACACACAGGCTAACTTTTAATTCCTTTGCAACATATTACAAATCATTTCATGGGGAAGGTTTCCACCAGGACATTACTTTTGTCAATATTTCTTGATTGTGTGTCAGAAACAGAATGAGAATCTGAGTAATGAAGCCAGTTCGCCCTGTAGGATTTCTTACCAACCAATGGACTTTATTAGGGCCATTTTTGACACATGCATTACGGACCTGAAGCATGATTTTTGGGAGCATAAATTTGTCAACATGCTGCTTGATATTTTAGAAATGGTGGCATTTCTTTAAAGAACAGTATTGTTGGGAAAGGTCCTTTTGCAGGAATGACAGAACACTTAATAGTCTAAATATTATCAGTTTTGAAAATCAGTTTGAACTTCAGCTGACATCATAAGATACCTCAGCCATGTCAACGGGTTCAAAGACAGACACGGTTACCAAAGTTGGATTGACCCCTCTGAGTTCATTCAGACATAACATCTTAAGTGGAAGCTCTGAAACAGATGCTGTCAAAATATAGCACGATGGCAAGCAGGGTGGCATGACAGACTCCATGCTATTTACAATCTATTTCATTAATGTGGCAATTAACCTCATCAACTGCCCCCTGGTGTGTGAGTATTAAACACCTTCTGGATAGAACACATTTTAACCTCAGGTGCCATAGGCCAAAACTGAAGTGACTACCATAGACATCAATGTCCTGATTTCAGTATCACTGCCCAAATTTTTAAGCCAGTCTCAACCTGTGAAATTCTGTTTTAAAGAGATTCACCCTGTCCTTGAATGCTGCCACAAACAAAACTTATATCAACCCAGACAATTCAGTTAAATATTCTCTCTCTTAGATAGTTTCAAGGGGATTCCTTGGAATATGCTGAGTAGTTTCCACTCTTTATCAATTGGGGAGAGGATGATGGCCTACTGGAATTATTGCTGGACTGTTAATCCAGAGACCCAGATAATGTTCTGGGGACCTGGTTTCGAATCCTGGCATGGCAGATGGTGGAATTTGAATTCAATAAATATCTGGAAGTAAGGACCTAATGATGATCAAGACTCGATTGTCAGGGAAAAATCTATCTGGTTCACTAATGCCCTTTTAGGGAAGGAAACTGCCATCCTTACCTGGTCAGGCCTACATATGACTCCAGACCCACAGCAATGTGGTTGACTCTTAACTGCCCTCTGGGCAATTAGGGATGGGCTATAAAATGCTGGCCTAGCCAGTGATACCCTCATCCCATGAATGAATAAAGAAAGGAAAAAGCCTGTCTCGAAAGGTCATCATTGGCAAAGAATGATCAGTAAAATGAAAATAAATTTAATACTGGATTGGAGTACTAAAATCTCATGGTATAGAGGTTAAGATGTTAGCATGGATAGAAGACTGGATCGCTGGAAAAAAATAGAGAGTATGTATAAAAGGTCTTTGGTGGAACAGGCTCGAGAGGTTGAATGGCTTATTCATGTCCCTATGTCAGTTTGGCAGGATATAATGACTGGAGTTTTACTAGGGTCTGTGCCAGGACCTCAACATTTTACAGAGATAGCAGGAACTGCAGATGCTGGAGAATCTCAGATAACAAGGTGTAGAGCTGGATGAACACAGCAGGCCAAGGAGCATCAGAGCAGCAGAAGAGCTGATGTTTCAGGCCTAGACCCTTCATCAGAAATGGGGGAGGGGAAGGGGGTTCTGAAATAAATAGGGAGAGAGGGGGAGGCGGATGGAAGATGGATAGAGGAGAAGATAGGTGGAGAGGAGACAGACAAGTTAAAGGGATGGGGATGGAGCCAGCAAAGGTGAGTGTAGGTGGGGAGGTAGGGAGGGGATAGGTCAGTCTACAATTTATATCATTGACCTAGATGAGTGGAGCAAAAGCATCTTAGCTAAATTTGGAGATGATGCCAAGAAAAATAGGCAAGTATGTTGAGAAAAGACACAAGGTATTTACAGACAGGTTCAGTGAGCGGGCAAAAATTAGGCAAGTGGAAAATAATGTGGGAAAATGTGAAGTCGTTCAATTTAGCATGAAGAATAAAGCAAAAAGTGTCACTTAATTGGGAAACAATGGCACAATTCCAGGATGAAGAGGGATTTAGGTGTTACACCATAAGACCATAGGAAGTAAGAGCAGGAATAGGCCATTCAGCCCCTTGAGCCTGCTCTGCCCAGCATAATATGGCTGATCAGACATTTCTTCAGAGATAACAAGGTGTAGAGCTAGATGAACACAGCAGGCCAAGCAGCATCAGAGGAGCGGGAAAGCTGATGTTTCGGGCCTAGACCCTTCTGAGTTTTCTGAAGGCCTGAAATGTCAGCTTTCCTGATGCTCTGCTGCTGCTTGGCCTCCTGTGTTCATCCAGCTCTACACCTTAATCTCTGAGATTCTCCAGCATCTGCAGTTCCTACTATCTCTGAGGCATTTCTCATGTCCACTTTCCTGCATTTTCCCTGTAGTCCATGATTCCCCTCCTGATCAAGAATCTTGGCTTTAAATACACACAAGTACTCTGGCCCCACCCTCCCAGCTTTCCATGGCAAAGAGTTCCAAAGAATCTCAACTCTCTGAAAGAAGAAATTCCTCCTCATCTCAGCCTTAAGCTGGTGCCCCCATTACTCTGAGATCATACCCTCAGGACCTAGACTCTCCCAATGTGGGGAAATACCATCTCAACATTTACCCTGTCATGACCCGTAAGAATCCTACATGGTTCAACAAGATCAACTCTGATTCTTCTAAATACCAGTGAGCAGAGTCCCAACTTGTTTATCCTTTGCTTATAAGACAATCCCTCCATTCCAAGGATCATCTTTGTGAACCTTCTCCAAACAGCCTCCAATGAAGCAATATCTTTCCCCAAATAAGGGGAGCAAAACTTCTCATAGTACTGCAGATGCAATCTCTCCAGGGCCATGTAAACTTGCAGCCAGACTTCCTTGCTCATATACTCAAACCTCCTTGAAATAAGGGCCTACATTCCATTAGCTTTCTGATTCCTTGCTTTCTGCAGATTTTCTCCACTTAGATAACATTCTGTTCTTTTGTTCTCCCTTCCAAGGTGAATGTCAGATATACCCACATTATGCTTCATTTTCTGACTCTGCTCACTCATTTAACCTATAATATCTCTGCAAACTGTTTGTATCTCTCTCACAGCTCGCTTTTCTACCTATTTTTCCGTTGTCTGAAAATTTGGCTGAAGTATATTCACTTCCTTCCTCCAAGTCTACATTGTGAATAGTTGTAATCCGTATGGGATCCCACTTGTTACAGGTCACCAACATGAACAAAATTACTCCTTACCCCCACTAGCCATTCCTACCCATTAGCCAATTCTTCTGCCATGCCAATAGGCCACCTCCAACATCATGGGCTCTTATTTTATGATTTAACCTTTCATGAGGTATCTAATCAAATGATTTTAGAAGTCCAAATACGATACATCCACTGGTTCCCCTCTATCCAACTTGAAAAACTGTCATAATTTAGTCAGACGTGATTTCTCTTTGTTGAAGCCAGGCTTACTCTGCTTGGATTAGATTATGATTTTCCAAATGTTCTGCTATTACCCCCTTAATAATTGATTCTAACATTTTTCTAACAATAGATGTTAGGTTAATTGCCCTAAAGTCATCTGTTCTTTCCCCCGGTCTAGTGCATGAGTCACAAAAGGACAGCATGGAAGTACAGAACATAATCAAGGAGGCTAATTAGATGTGTTCCTTCGTTATGAGAGGGACTGGCCACGAAGGTTATGCCTCAGTTGTACAAGCTAACAGTGAGATGACATCTCAAACACTGTGTGTAGTTTTGGTCTCCTTATCTAAGGAAGGATACAACAGCATCTGGAGGCAGTTTATGGAAGGTTTAATTTATTCATTCATGGTATGAAGGCATCACTGCCTAGGCCAGCATTTATTACCCAGCCAACAGTTAAGAGTCAACCACATTGGTGTTGGTCTGGAGTCACATGCAGGCCAGACTAGGTAAGGATGTCAAAGACATTAGTAAGGTTTACTGGTTTGTAAACCTGGGCATAGAAGATTTACTAGATTGATACCTGCATTGGCAGGTTGTCTTACATGGACAGAGTGGACACACTGGCCTTGATTTGCACTGGGGTTTATGAGAGTAAAGAGTGACTTGACTGAAGTGTGTAAAATCCTGGATGGTCTTGACAAGGTGGGCATGGGATGGATGATCTGTCCTGCAGGTGAAAGCAGAACGAGGGGGCATTGTTTTAAAATTAGGAATCTAAGATGGGAATTATTTTCTGCCTGAGTTTTTGGGCTTTGGAGCCTTCAGTAGGCAGTGAACATGGCAGTCATGAAGCATTTTTAAGACAGAAGTAGATGAGTTCTTGTGGCGCAAAGAATTCCAAGGTTATTGGCAATAAATGCGAAATGTAGAATGCAAGCCACAAACAGATCAGCCGTGATATTACTGAGTGGTAGAGCATTCTCAAAGGACTGAATGGTCTACCTGTGCTATTATTTTGTATCTTTGTAGGTGTGTTAACTCAGTCTTCTTCAAACTGTGGCAGCAAGGTTTCTTCACAAGGAAGACCTCTGCAGGTCAAAGGCCTAGTGTACAGAGTAGTTACTGTCACATTCCTGCGCAGCAGCGAGATCCAGACTTCATTAGTGACACTTAACAGCATGAGATAAACCCTACCATCAATGTCTATTCCACTTTTCTGGATTTGATGCATAATCAAGAAAACACTAATGTCCTTCTCAATTCCATCTCCAGAAGCACTCAGGCAGAAGTCATGCAACATTGGCTACAGTGGACTGAACATTAGGTCTGGGCGGTAGAAGAGTATCTTTTTATTTTCTCAGGTCCTCTTTGACCAGCTAAAAGTGAGGACAACCAGTCCATCATGCAGTGTTATGCCTCAAGTCCAAACACCTCAATGAACATAGCCACAGCAATGAAGGAAACAAATCCTGCACTCCAAATCCTACTGTCACACGGGACATCGTGACCCACACGCCCAGCAATCTGCAGATTGAGTTTTGGCCTGAGCAGCCACACGCAGACCCACGGCAGATACCCACCCTCGAATTGAACGTATTCCCCTTTACAAAAACACTGCTTTCAAGTGTTTTCAGGACATTTTCTTTCACTAACCTTCCTATATTTAAATCCTCAATTCCACTCCAGATAAAAAATACACACAGCTACAAGTTGGACTGACTTGAACAAAGTTGGCCAGGTAGACCTCTTACAGTTCGAGTCCCTGATTGGGGCTGTTAATCTGGTCCAATCAGGGAGCCCTGGCTGACAGATATAAACAGGAGGATCAGAGGTTCTGTTCACTCTGCGATCTGGCTCTGAGGGAGCCAGACGAGTGTTAACTACGTGTACATAAATGGTAACTTTGATGATGGAATACTGGTCTCTGTCGAATTATTTCACAGGTAACTGATGGAAAGCAGGCCCAGGTGAGCCGCTCTTACAGAGAATTGGTCAAGACTTAATTGCCTCAAAAGACTTCCCTCGGAATTGTAAACCCGCTACAATCCTTGTGAAACTTAAGTCACATCATTGATAAAGAGTCTATTCATGAAAACCATGCACATTCACAGGAGAACTTCAAGTCCTTACTTAAACTGATGCGATCCCCTTAAAGATAATGGAATTTTATTATTCATTCTTGTCACTAATACCAATCTGTGATAACAAATTACCTGTAGCTCTCCTTGCTCTTCTCCTTCGTCTGAGCCGTTTTAAAAACCTGACCACATCTCTGGGCCTTCTAAACCGTTTCAGTTTGCGGATATATCTTGGGAGGGCTTCAGAAAAGACGAACTGCACGGAAAAGGAGAATAATACATATATAATCATATGCAACCCTTGATTTTGATATCACTTTCTTATCCAGAGCAAATCTTTCATTTAGATCTATGGATTCTTTTGGAGATGAACCAGAATGTGATAAAATTGCCTGAAAAAGAAACAAACATACACTGACAGGTGACTTTGAAGTTGATAAATGTACAGGAAAACCAGCTGGGGAGAGAGGGGCTGGGTCAGGGGTTTAGGAAGCAGGTCCTGGGAACAAAGGCTGCACATAGTGGGGATCAGTGGAGCCCAGGCTTTTGGCGGAGGGGCAGGGCAGGAGTACCGGGCTTCAGAAGCACTGGCCCTCCTTCAGGCCCATTCAGTACAGGCTTGACCACATGCACTAGAAGACAGCATTGAGCTGGGAGGATCTCCAATCTGAGATCCCATCTCTTTCTTTCACTCTCACAGTTCTCCAATCACGGTCTCCTTATTATCCACGAAGGACAGGATTCCCTGGAAGGTGATGAGGAGTCAGCAAAGGGGTGATAGAGAGGAAAGGTGGGTCTGTGAGGGTGAGTAAAAGGAGGAGGCTATAAGGGCGAGTAAGAGGCGAGGGCTGTCTGTGAGAAGTTTGCACGTTCTCGCCATGTCTGTGTGGGTTTCTTCTGGGTGCTCCGGTTTCCTCCCACAGTCCAAAGCTGTGCATGTTCGGTGGATGAGCCATGGGAAATGCAGGGTCACAGGGATAGGGTGGGTATGGGTGGGATGTGCGTCAGAGTGTTGGTGTGAACTTGGTGGGCCAAATGGCCTGCCTCCACAGTGTTTGCGGATTCTGGGGGATTGGTTTGTTTCTTCAACTTCCAGAAAATCCTCCAACTGATAATGTCCCACGGCTTTCATCTTCCTAGGATACCAGCCTACAATGTACAGAGGTTCGGTATAGCTGCCAAGCTAGTCTGCACCTCCTGAGCCAGTGCCCAGGCTACAGAATTATATTTTGGCTGGATGCAACATGTAGAATTTTCAAGGTATGTTAAATGTGGATTAAATAGATATGAAACTCTTGTTTACAAAGTGGGGTTTGGGATACTTTCTAGTGTTAAAATGTTCAGATTATAGAGCCTACAAAAAGCACAAACTAGGAGGTGATGTAGAAGGCTTTAATTGTCCCAAATAGTTAACTTTGTGTGAAGTAATATTCAATTATTTAAGTTGTACCGAGTTCACTTGATTCCATGTTGAAGTCAATGTCAAAGGTAGGTTTCCCAGCTCAAGCACTGTACGGGACGTCCATGACGTAGGGGGGCTGCAAGTCAACAAAGAAATGTCTGTTAAGTAAGTGACAGTTTGGCTACAAAATTCCACTTTTTAGCACCCAGTTATTCATTGCTCCGTGTGCCGGATTAATTGCAAAATGGAGTCTCCAGCATCTCCAGGCTAACGGCCTGCTAATGCTGCAGGCCATTTTGACGAAGACCTTAGCACGATGCGTCTGTTGGGCATGGCCACAGTAGGCTTGTAAAGTTGATTTTAACATTTCAGAGCATAATTCTTCAGCTAATGCCACTTGTTCTGAAGGTGTGCGACAATAGGTCAGAGTGCCCCTTGCCAACTTCACCTCCAACAACCACCACCCCCCCCCCCCCCACAAGAGCTACCAACTACTGACAGATTAGCCTGGGCTGGTTTGGTGGTTTGGAGAATTCGGTAGAGTTGACAAATCTACAGAGAGTAGCTAGGTCCATGCCAAAGAACTTAGTTCTAATTTCAAGGGCCAACAAAAAGGTCAACCAAGTTTGTTAGAAGTCAATTGACTCCAAACTGCTCACACCAAAATATGGCTTGAGAGGACAGTTGGAGTAGGGCAGCCTGTTTTTAAGTGCCTACATAAGCAAAAATGGAAGAAAGACCAAGGGCACCTCTTGTGCATGCTTCAGAGAGATCCCCTTCTAAGCTACAACCCTACCCTTCCTTCCATGTTACCTGCCTGCCCAGCCCCATCAACCGACTCTCTGGTCCTTAGCTTACATCCCCACCATCAAACCCTGAGACTAACCTTTCTTTGGCAGCCATCTTTGGCTCTGCTGAGAGCTGCCAGTCATTCAGTGAGATTAGCCAGTATTTCCTGATGGCATGGCTCCCTCCTAAGTGAGAGATGAAAGGTCCTCCAATTTCCACCCATGGCATTTTATAGCTGCAGGGTGGGATTGCAATGGGCTAATCAGCTACCAGCCAATTGTTTTTTTCTAAACTGGGGTCTGGGGGAGATCTAACCATTCCCCCAACAGTTCAGCCCAACATCTCTCACTCCAGCATCTCATGTTGAATATGGGAGGTCACCAAGACTTCACGGAATCTTAGTACCTCTCATTTTCTCTTGCCTTCGTGGGAACTGTCGATGCTGGACAATCTGAGATAACAAGGTGTAGAGCTGGATGAACACAGCAGGCCAAGCAGCATCAGAGGAGGAGGAAAGTTGACATTTTGGGTCTGGGCCCTTCTTCAGGAAAATATATCGATCATTTCTTCTTTGTGGCATGCACTAATGCCAGTCTGGAATTAGGAGTACGCAGCCCAAACTACTGTGGTCCTAGAACTTTTCTGAAGAAGGATTCAGACTCAAAACGTCAGCTTTCCTGCTCCTCTGATGCTGCTTGGCCTGCTGTGTTCCTCTAGCTCCACTCATTGTTATCTGTGTAAATCGAGTGCTTCTTTTCTCCTTTTTATGCTTTTGCTGGACTTTTATTTACTATTCTTTCAATTTTGTACCAAATATTTAAGTATGTGTACCCAGATGTCTTCTATCTAAGATGGTGCCACAAGCAGGGACATTGCAAACTTTTCTCTGCATTCATTCCCATGTATGTGACAATAAAGCTAATTCATTCACTCATTCAACTCATGCATTGAAACCACTGTGAAGAACCAGGGAGTGTGTCAAATTGACACTTCGAGCTATCCTCTGATAATATGGATCAAGATTCCAGTGATTCAGGTGCCCAGGTATATCAAGCCAAAAAATGAAAGCCAGGATGACGCAAAATAAAAATGGTGGTAGAATATTCCACTAGAATGCCAAAACAATTTGTGGAATTTAATGCCGCCACCCAGAGTTAAATGCTGAGGTGGGTATGGGACATTGGATCAGGATTGAGGTTGCTTTCCTGCAGCTTTTCTACCTCCCCTTTTTTAAGCCCAGGATAAGAAGACTCTTCCTGACAAGATGCCAATCGAGACCAGTCAGTGTGTAAGTGATAGCACAGGTAGTCCTCCATTAACATGGTAGTTACACCTCTGAAAATCACCACGTTAAGCACAGCTACGTCACTTGAAGAACTCATGGCCACAGAAACCCATGTATATGTTCAAGTCACGCTCTCAGGGCGTCAATCAAGCACCAAATACAAGCACACAGTTAAAATAAACCAGCAAAACAGATGTGGAAATTTGCAAAAAGAATTTTCTTTTGAGTTTCTTGCCTCGCATCCAAGATTGTTTATCTGGAGGTGGAGGGTTGGCAACAGGTCTTCATTCGACTCATCAGCAAATTAGAAGCTGAAGGTTGAAGGTCATCAGACTGTCGCTGCTTTGGAGGTGGAGGGTTAAGAGCGCTTGGGGACAGTTTTTAAATACTTATCCAGCCTTGACAGAGGCACTCAATGGATAAAAAGTGTGGACTGAACATGAACGTGCCTATAAATGCTGCACATTTATGACACCCTGCTGCTGGGACTTAGGTAAGAACTGAGTTATTGTGAATCAGGCACTGGGTAATGGGATGATGGAGAGCAAAGTCAAAACCATGTTAAGGCAAAACCAGGTTACTCAAAGACCATCTGTGTTTACTCAGCAACAGGCATGGGGCTTTCCAGGCAGACCATAAGATATAGGAGCAGTAGGAGGCCACTTGGCCCAATGAGGCTGCTCAGCCGTTCGATGGGGGAAATTTCCTCCTCACCTCAGTCTTAAATAGGCAACTCCTTATTCTAAGGTTATGCCCTGTGGTCTAAGACTCTCCCTCAACCTCCAAGTATCTACCCCATCAGGCCTCTGAAGGAGGAGGCTGCGGGACGTGCTACACATGCCCCTACACCCGCCCTTTCATCTCCATCTGAGGCCCAAGACAAACTTTCTATTTCTGACAGGGTTTCACGTGTACATCATCCAATGTGGTCAATTGTATCCATTGCTCCTGATGTTGCCTCCTCTACATTGGTGAGACCAAACGTAACTTCAGAGACAGATTTGTAAAGCATCTGTGCTCCAAACATTATGATCAACACCACTTTCTGGTCACCAAACATTTTAACTCCCCCTCCCGCTCCCTGGGTGTCCATCCTGGGCTTCCTCCAGTGCCACAATGATATCACCTTCCAACTGGAGGAGAAGCACCTCATATTCTGCCTCGGGAGCCTACAGCCTGATGACCTAAACATAGAATTCACCAGTTTTAAAATGTCCCCAGCCCCAGCCTCATCCCATGTCTAATCCTCCCTCTCATCCCCGCCTCCTTGACATGACACTATCTGTCCATCTTCTACTGCGCCTATCTGTCCCATCTTTCCACTGATCAATCCCCACGACTCCGGCCTGCATCCACGTATCACCATCCCACTTACCTTCCCCCAGCCCCACCCATCTTTCCTCTATTTGCTTCCCAGCTCCCTTCCCCAGTCCTGATGAAGGGTCCAGGCTTGAAACAGCAACTCTACTGCTGCTCTGATACTGCCTGACCTGCTGTGTTCCTCTAGCTCCACACTGTATCAACCCCGACTCCAGCATCTGCAGCTGTTGCTATCTCTGAGCCTCAAGATCTTAGATGTTTTGACAAGGTCACCTCTCATTCTTCTAAATTCCAATGTGTACAGCCCCAACCAAACCAACCTATGTTTATAAGAAAATCCTTTCGTAGCCAGAGTCAACCTAGTGAACCTTCTCTGACTGCCTCAAAAGGGAGTATTGTCTTTCCTTAGATAAGGGACCCAAAACTGAACACATTATTCCAGGTTTGGTCTGAACAGTATAGTTTTGGAAAAATGCCCTACTTTGAAACTACGATCACACAGATTTACACTAATTGGCAAAAAAGGGCAAAAGCAACATTCCCAAAATAAAGATGCACAAAAAAAAATTTTGTTTGGGTCATTAATAATTACAGACGAATAGTATCAATTTACCCGAATCTGGTGGCTCTGGTGCTAAGTAGGTTTTCAATTGCAATCATTTGATCTTCTGAGTACGAGATGCAATTCCTCAATGTATCCAAAATAGTAATGTCACAGTTTTCAATAACCGAGCCTTCAAGGTCACAGCTCAAATCACCCAATACTGTAACACTCTCCCTTGTTAGGTTTCCACTGCCAGCTCCCTGAAATTTAAATAAATTGAAAAACAAACTTTAATATTACAATATATTTCAGTTGCACACTCTGAATCCTAACTATCTATGCAGCAAGAAGCTTGTAAAAAGACTATTATTATGCACTGACATTTGGAGAAAATATCAGAAAAGTATATCGCGTGAGTTTGATGTTGGGCATGAAAGTTCGTCATCCAAAGAATTTTCCCCATGTGCCCCTGGAATCTCAACATTAACTCTGATTCTCTCTACACGGACCTGCTGGGTTTCTCCAGGTAGAAATTATCCCATTCAGTCTGGATTTGCATAAAGCAGAAGATTTATTTCAAGCAACCTGCTGAATAATTGTTCATTTTAAAAGAAGTTAACAATGGAAAATCCTAGAAATACACAGTAAATCAGGCAGCATCAGAGAAAAGAAAATAATTTATGTATAACCTTCCATTCTGACAATAAGCGTCACCAGCAACATTAAAAACCAAAACAACTGTGGCTGCTTTAAATCAGGAACAAAAATAGAAATTGCTGGAAAAGCTCAGCAGGTCTGGCAGCATTTGTGAAGAGAAGTCAGAGTTAATGTTTCAGGTCGTGTGACCCTTCCTCAGAAGCAGAAACATTAACCTCTTCCTTTCTCCATATACTGCTGCTCTGCTGACTGTTTTTCAGCATTGTGTGTGTTTGTTTCCAATTTGTGACCAATCAGCGTGTCCTTACCAAACAGGTTAAGGCATCATTCAACAGATTTCGTCGTCTTCTTGATCCTTTTTGCAATATATTTATGTTTGATCTTCCAATAGCTCTGAAGAATGACTTGCAATTTGCAGAACTCCTTAATTCAGTAGAGCTGAAACAGGTGAAAGTTGGCATTTTAACATTATTCTATATAGGCCCAAGCTTGTTAAAATTGCAACTTATAGACAATCAAAATCAAAATTACAGTGAGTGAGCACTCACATCATCATGGAGTTAGTGGTACTGCAACTTGCAGTGTCAATATTGTAATGGGCCAAACCAAACCCAGTCAAAATATTTAGAAGACAGACAGTCTAGCCCTTAACATTTTATTATTTAAAGGTAAATATAAGCTGTTACATTCCAGATGCAAGTTGATTGGTCAAGCTACTGGATTTGAGGCAAAACACACTTTTCTTTGTCCACTATAGTTGAAATACAACAAAAGAAATTGTATTGGAATAACAACTCTATTGGGAAAACATAACAGAATAATAAGTACTGTAACTATTACAAACTAATTGTTCAAGTATTATAACATCCCACGAACACACCCTTGGAGAAAGGCACATTCAGAACACAGATTGTCTCACACGCAACTCCTGTAGCAAGAGGAGAAACCCTAGCTTGTGGCTGTAACTGAAATAGGAACAAAAAATAGCATTCATTTCTTCAGGTTCCCAACAGCAACTGCTGAAAGCTAAATAAAATCCCTGGTTCTGTGGGTGGAAGCTTGACGACACCCACTCAGGCTGCTTCTATTGTTCCAACTTTTAAAAGAAACCCCAAGGCCTCATAAGCTGTTTATTTTGTTACAGGCCACTCAACATCCCTTCTTCAATCTCTCTTTTAAAACAAACCATCGTCACAATGTGCACATGGAACTCAGAAAGTTGCAGTCTGAGTTGGTCTGTTTCTTCACTTTAGCTGTACCTCACTGATAAATTCAACACTGAAATTGGTGCATGAGTCTGAAGTTGCATTTTTGACATGCCAGTTTTGTGTAAAACATCCCCAAAAATGTTAAGGCTAGTGTATTCTAAGGGGCTAAATGAATTTTTAATAGTATATTAAGTGATAATCACAATCGAACAACCCCTCTGGCCCTGTAAGTTCAATTTTATAATCGTAGAGTGTCATTCTTTCACAATGCAATTCATGTTGGCCATTTTAAAGCCAAATTGTTTTCCCTTTGTTTTTTTTTAAACTCTCAATCTAATCTTTCTTTCCCAGTCTTCTATACACAATTTAAATTTAATGTTTACTTCTCAGTTTTGATTTTTGCACATCTTAGTAAGAATTCCTCAAACTCCTTCACTAACTAGCCTCATTGTAATTTGCTCAGATTCCCAGCACAGGGCACAGCCTTTGATCAAATGCCCAATCCTAGTTCGACAAAGTAAAAACCATAGGAAGAATCTTAAGGCTGCAGTCAGCAGAGCAAACAGCAAATGCTCTTCCATTATCCTGAATTGTTTTTTCTATTCATTTTGGTGGGATGTGGGTGTCGCTGACCTGCCAGCATTTCTTAGCAATCCCTAGTGGCCCTTGAGAAGGTGGTGGTGAGCTGCCTTCTTGAACCGCTGCAGCCCTCCTGCTGTGGGTTGACCCTCAATGCTATTAGAGAGGGAATTCCAGGATTTTGAGCCAGTAACGGTGACGGAAATGGTGATATATTTCCAAGTCAGGATGGTGAGAGACTAAGAGGGGAACTTGGCGGTGATAGCGTTCCCATATATCTGCTGCCATTGTCCTTCTAGATGGAAGCGGTCATGGGTTTGGAACATGCTGTCAGAGGATCTTTGGTGAATTTCTGCAGTGCATCTTGTAGATAGTTCACACTGCTGCTACTGAGTGTTGGTGGTGGAGGGAGTGAACGCTTGTGGGTGTAGAGCAAATCAAGCGGGCAAAGTTGAGGTCAATCTGCATTGAAATTTTGTTTCCATTCTCTGGACAACCAAGTAACAACATCAGAATGAACAGGACAAGAAAATACCTACCATAGGAAAGATGTTGCTAAACTTGAAAGAGCATAGAAAAGATTTACAGTGATGTTGCTAGGGTTTGAGCTATAGGGAGAGGCTGGGGCTATTTTCACTGGAGTACCAGAGGAGGAGGGGTGACCTTATAGAGGTTTATAAAATCATAGGGGCATGGATGGGGTGAATAGCCGAGGTCTATTCCGCAGGGCGGGGGAGTCTAAAACCAGAGGGCAAAGGTTGAAAGTGAGAGGGGAAAGGTTTAAAAGGGACCTACGGGGCAACTTTTTCACACAGAGGGTGGTGAATGTATGCCAAAGGAAGCAGTGGAGGCTGGTACAATGACAATATTTAAAAAGGCATCTGAATACCAAGGGTTTAGAGGGATATGGGCCAAATGCTGGCAAATGGAACTAGATTAATTTAGGTTATCTGGTCGGCATGGACGCGTTGGACCGAAGGGCCTTTTTCCATGCTGTACAACTCTATGACTTCATATCGTTGTAGTCTAGTAAGAACGTACTGATAGCCTCCAATGGCTTTGATTCACATTTTTCTTCTTACTTTATGTTATTTCCCCTGGTTTTGGATTCCTTTCCCTCTGTGGAAGTTACAGAATCATGACGGACAGAAGAAGCCCATTTTATCTGTGGCTCTGCGGTGGTTCTTGTAGCAACTAACCACCATGCCACCTTTGTTCTTTTTCTTTCTAATTTTATGGTCTGCTTTATTTATTATATCCCAGGAATATTCTGAAGTGATATCTAATGGATTATATCAATGCAACTCGCTTGAAAAGTGCTATGAGGGGTCATGGCAGTGGATTCAGGGCTTGTCTCAGACCAGAATATAATTATCATATCAGAACCAGCATTTCTAATCATCTTATAAGTAAAGCTGATGCAATCCTTTGGTGGGAATGAAAGGATCAAAGAAATTAAATAAATCTTCAAGAGTGTTGCTGTTAGCTTGTGGATACATGGACATAAATGAGATTTTTTAAATTCATCTATGGTTGGCATCTTCTCAGACTCCTCCTCTTGAATAACACATTCTGAATTTAAGTGCAAACATGAGTTTTGCAAACTTGCATGAGAAGCAACTTACTCAAAAAACAGCAAAACGTCTTCAGGGAGGGTGTCTATGACCAACGGTGTTTCAGTAGAGGTTAACCTGTATGACATACAGGTCAGCTGAAGGGAGAGACAATAAGTGTATGATTAAAACATAACCAGTCCCAAAGCAACAAGTCCCATAGGACAATCATGCTGTCGTCAACTTTAGTAAAAACTGATTATCACAGAGTTGCTGTGTTTCAATCGTTACCAAAGAAATGAACATAGCAGTTGATATGTGAACATGGAAAGCAAGCCATTGTTTGTGAAGTGTTTTGGCACATTCTAAAAGACTGTAAATATGGTTTTGTACAAATGCAAATATTTTCCATTTTTTGGCAGGGAGAAAGAAAACAACTTTTAAATGGTTTCTAACAGTATTGGATTGAATTCAATTTTGTTCACTATCTCGTCATTGGTCCCAAACCTGGGTTGTTTACATGGGTGTGGTGTGAATGTCATGGCTTTCCCAGAGGTGACCAATTAAGAAGCTGCCTCTGGAACCTTCCATCTAAATGAAGGATGGTGGGAGGGCCAAGCCCAGCAACAATGTTTGGTCATCCAATCAACCAGGGGGAAAAAAATGGACACAGTGAGGCAGATATGAGTGTGCAACAGTGGCTCAAAATGGTGGCTGACTCCTGGGATGAAGAGGTGAATTTATCAAGAATGGCGAACAAGGTTAGGCCTTTTTGCATGAGCGTTTAAAGAAACAGAGGCAATCTTATTGAGCTGTACTAGATTCTGAGGGGATTTGACAGGAGATATACAGAAGATGTTTCCGCTTATGTGAGTATCTCGAACAAGGGAACATAGTCACAGATGAAGGGGGCATGGATTTAAAGATGAGATGTGAAAGAATTTCTTCTCCCAGAAGGTAATGAATGCCTGAAATTCTCCACCTCAGAGGGTTCTGGAGGCTAGATCACAAAGTATATAAAGAGGCGATGGACAGGTTTTTGAAATAGTGTGGGGTTAAAGGTTATGAGGAATTGACATGAACGAAGTTGAGTTCTGGGGCAGATCATCCACGATCTTATAGAATGCTGGGCCATGTTCGAGGGCTGAAGAGCCTACTCATGCTCCATGTTCTATACAGCATTGTGAAAAATTCATCGTGCATGCCCACAGCTGTCAAACCATCAGCATAGAGGGGTAATTCCCTGACAGGGTGTCTTATGGTTGCACCTATGGCTATGGCATCCCAGTGAGGCCATACTTGAGTGAGGCGGAGGGGTTTGCAATGGCTCCTTATGCTGCCAGTCCAGCCTCTGCAGGTATCCAGTCTCTGCCATGAAACTCACTGCAAGGTTATCAACATTTCCCCAATTGGTTCATTATGGCCCTAGTCACTTTCTCACCACTGCTGGGTAGCTGGCCTATAACATCATAAGAAATAGGAACAGGAGTAAGTAGTTTGCCCCTCGAGCCTGCTCCACCACTCAATTGGGTCACAACTGATCCACCATTCATCACATCTGCTTTCCCGCAAAGTCCCTTTGCCCTGCAGCTTTCTACAGTTTTTCTACTTTTAAATAATACTGTTCTTTCGTTCTCTCTTCCAAAATGAACAACTTCACATTTTCCCACATTATGCTCCACTTGCCATCTTTTTGCCCACTTACTTAACCTATCATTATCTCTCTATAAACTGTTTCGCTCTCGCAGTTTGCCTTTCTACCTATTTTTGTGTCATCTGCAAATTTGGCTACATTACATTCATTTCTTTCCTCCAAGTCAGCAATATATATTATAAAACAGCCATAGTCACAGCACTGATTTGATTAGATTCCCTACAGTGTGGAAACAGGCCCTTCGGCCCAACAAGTCCACACCGCCCCTTGAAGCATCCCACCCAGACCCATCCCCCTATAACCCACACACCCCTGAACACTACGGGCAATTTAGCATGGCCGATCCACCTAGCCTGCACATCTTTGGACTGTGGGAGGAAACAGGAGCACCCGGAGGAAACCCATGCAGACAAGGGGAGAATGTGCAAACTCCACATAGACAGTTGCCCAAGGCGGGAATCGAACCCGGGTCCCTGGCGCTGTGAGGCTGCAGTGCTAACCACTCAGCCACCGTGCTTTCTGTGGAACCCCACTGGTCATGAATCACCAATCTGAAAAAAAAATCTTATCTCCATGTGCTGTTTCCTGCCCACAACCCATTCTCTATCCACGCCAATATACTACCTCCAACACCATGGGCTCTTATCTTAGGACTTAATCTTTTGTGAGGTTCCTTGTTGGAAGTCCAAATATCACACATCTACTGGTTCCCCTCTATCCAATCTAGTTGAGGCTTTCTCAAAGAATTTGAATAAATTAATCAGATATGATTTCCAGTTCATGAAGCCATGCTGAACTCTGCTTGATTTGATTACAATTATTCAAATATGCTGCTGTTAATTACTTAATTATGGATTCCGACAAATTTTTAGCATGGTCTCTGTCATGCTAACTCTCCCTTTGGAAAGGTGGCTCAGAGGTGGAAGTCTGACAGGCGGCAACCTGACACACTATCTTCCAATGTCATTCCTGGTCTTACCTCCTAATCTACCCCTGGAAAAATTCAGCCTGTTTTATCACTGGGACAATTAACATTTGTGATAGACATTCTGTAGTTCTAATTATGTTATTTTTGGCACATATTCGAAGTCTAGTATAGTAATACTGCCAGAGAAATATCACAATGCAGAGAGCAAGTGACCAGAATAAGCTCACTTCTGACATTGACGTTTCTGCCATTGATAGGGATACAGTTGCAAGACATACACACAAAATGGTGCTGACACTCACTTGGCCCATACAAACTAAGTCTCATCCTAGAAGAGGAAGTGGTGGAGTCTTAAAAAAAACACAAAGGTGGATAAGTGTCCAGGATCTGATCAAAAGGACCCGAGGGGCAATATCTTCACACAGAGGGTGGTCTGTATTTGGAAATGAGCTACCAAAGGAAGTGGTAGATGCAGATTTCAGATATAACATTGTAAAGCTATTTGGATGGGCACATGAATAGAAAAGGTGTAAAAGGATTTGGGTAAAATATATAACATTGTAAAGCTATTTGCATGGGCACATGAATAGAAAAGGTGTAAAAGGATTTGGGTCAAGCAGAAGCAGGTGGATCTAGTTTCGTTGGGAAGCATGGCTGGCAAGGATGAGTTGGATCTAAGGGTCTGTTTCTGTGCTGTATGACTCTATGACTTTACTGACCCCTAAACTCTGAACAATTGACATTGAAGAGCATTGTCAGGGCCAAAACACGGGGTGGCTTTTGCTTTTGGTGACATGGGACAGAGGCTTCATCTTCTCTATAATGACCATCACTGCTGGGAAATAGCAGTGGCTATAGCTGATGGTAAATATCTCTTCGAGCCATCTGACCTATGCTCTGCAATTGACTTACAGTAATGGGATGTGATAGCACCTGAAGAATACTGGCATCTTTATTTTACAATCAACAGGTGCAGACAATTCTAAGGCATTCACTTATTACAGATTTAAGATCTAAAGATGGTTCACACGCACAAAACAAATTCTTTATAAAATGTTCTTAGCCCCCACGTGTCCATGTTACTACCTTGTAAACATTACATCTTTGATCACTTGGCACACTGTATACCAGTGATACTAGGAGAAGAACTACTCCCTGGCATAACTCCCCTGTACTGAGTAGATGGAGGTATTCATAGAGATAACAGAGACCTACTATAGCCAGGCTCTGCCGCGTTTCCTAACTGCCTGCGGTTGCAGCGGGGAATCAGCAAATCCCAGAGTGGAACTTCAGGAATCAATATATGAAACAAAAACTACAGCACAATCCGTTAACTTGATCACCCAGCTTAATCCTACGTGGCCAGCTAACACAGCAGAACATGTAGAAGAAGAAACCAGTTACAATCAAAAGACAACAGAGTATGTCTTTCTTCCAGAGACGAGCTCATCACCATACTCAGAAGTATCTCTGCACATCTCTGGATCATGTGGTTTTGAAAGTGGGCCTCATGTCTCAAAGGTAGGGACGCTACCCTTGCAAAAGACCCTACCAAAAGAGAGTCCTTTCTTCTCTAATCAACCTGTTCAGCGATGTTACGGCACACCTCTGGAGCAGGTGGGACTTGAACCCAGGCCTCCCAGTCCAGGGGTAGGGACACTACCATTGCACCACAACAGTCCTATTCTCTACAGATGATTTTTATAAGTGACCTCACCTGACTTTCATCAAGCACTGCCCCTCGACCCTTCATTGCTTGAACAAGCTGAAGAAACGCCGCAGAATTCAGGTTTCTGACTGCACTGCAACTGAAACCTTGGAGGATAGAAGGCGAGAATCTGAAACAAATAATGGAACGATCAAGTCATTATCAAACAGCTCACTTTCTTTTAACAGGAACCAGATTCCGTTCCTTAATAACTCCAATCCTACTCATCCCAAGGGTATATTGTGCGATTTCCTAGAAATATTATTGGGGCACGCTCACCGAGAGTTTGCTGGAGTTCAGGTGAATGAGGGGGGAGTCTTGCAGAGACTTATAAAATTCTAACTGGACTGGACAGTGTAGATGCAGGGAGGCTGTTCCCGATGGTGGGTGTGAACTAGATATAGCACTTGGGAAGAATGGGATCAAAGGTTATGGGGAGAAAGCAGGATTAGGCTACAGAGTTGGACAACCAGCCATGATCGTGAAGAATGGTGGAGAAGGCTCAAAGGGCCGAATGGCCTCCTTGTGCTCCTATCTTTGATGTTTCCACGTGTCTACCAGTAATTCTACAATTTCATTCATCATATGTTGAACTGTTAGGTCCCAGCCAGTAATCAGCCATTATGAACAAAATACATCATGTTCACAAGGTAAAGAAAGACGAGAAAAGAGGGCTACAACATCTTAGCTCAAGTCTACAGCTCCATCAGGGGATATCATGTTTCTTCGACGTTTGTAAGGGTTTTTCTTTCTGTTCTAGATATTTACACTATTGCTCGGAAATCACACCTGCGTTGGACACAGCAACAAACTTAGCTGTTTATAGTTGTTACGACCAAATGAGGAGGGGAAATCTACTACCCGTTTTATAAGAGCAAATTACAGCAGATGTTGGAATCTGCACTGAAAACAACAAATGCTGGCAATGACAGCGGATCAGACAGTATCCATGGAGACAGAGCAAGCCAACATTTCGAGTCTAGATGACTGTCAAATCTAACTTAGTGTCTGCGAAGATAATAAATGTTCGAGTGGTTAAAATATATTCTACAGGTGAAAAGTGAGAATATTTCGGTCATTACACGGTACATTGTGGAATCAAAGAAGTTTGTAGTTCAGAAGACTAGCAAGATTGTTGAAAATATGCTCGCTCCTTGCTAAATTAAATCATAATTAACTGACAAAATATTCCACAGTCCATCAACCATTTAATAATAATTCAATTGAACACTATTATGATATTTTTAAAAGGTATACGCTAATCTGTATGGAATACATTCCTTTGTATGCATATAAATAATTACCCGAATAGTGAGGAAGCCAAATCCACACAGATACAAACACGTAGAAAAAGAATTATGAACAGATGAACAGTAAGCTACTTATTACTTACCTGATGTACTCATTATTCCTTCTTACAATGTTTTCAAAGAATACAGAAGCCTAAGAAGGGAAAGTTATAAAAAATATTACTGTAGTGTACTAACTGCTTTTGGGAAACTGCAATATTAGTAGTAAGACACAGAAATAAAGCAGTTAAAAAGCACACTGTGGTCTAATTTCATGCTTATTCATTAGCAACTTAATCCTTATACTTGGGGAAAGTGGTCAAATTTTCATTCAGCCTCTCACAGCTCCTTCTGAATTCTCAACACATTGACCAGGTGAAATGCTCCCATTACACAACTTAGCAAGGGGAAGACCACGCATATGACCACTGTATGTAAAATGATTTCCAAACACATTTATTCTAAATGTGTCCGATGAATAGATGAAGAATGTGATTCCTTACTTGTTGTGGTACCCACTGTTTATTATTGACATCATTAAGATTGAGATCTGCCGTCAAGTGCACAGGTGGGATCTCTCGAACTAGTTCGCTTGGAATCTTCTGCACTGCTCTTAAAGGATTAGTTTCAGTCTGCAAAACCTGGATTCAAATTAAAAGCAGTGTAATTTACGAAACACATTGCATTCTGTAAGCTAGAATCAACAGTGCTGAAGCTTCCCATACTTAACATAATGTACCAAGCAACGACAATAATTTGATTTTCCTTACACCATTTGTACATGCAATGTTTACCTTCAGAACAATAATCTGCTGAGTCGGTTGTGGTGCTACGAGAATATTTCTGACAAACGTAGGGTTGGAAGTCACATCGACAAGAACTGTGGATTCAACAGCTTCAAACACACTGCTTGGAACACCACGTACCAAGGTTCCAAGCTGAAGCAGAGTGTTTGTGTTTCTGAACTAATAAATATAAGAGAAATGAATAAAGCAAATTCAAAACCATGAAAGAAAATGCAGCAAAATTATCTCTGAATGAAGCGCAGAATGCAAAAGTCTATATTTCTTCCACCTTTGCCTCCCCAACCACCAACACCCCTACCCCACAAACCTGACTCTTCTGTCACAAACCCCCCGAAACACCCTCTTGCCCAGTATAAAGTACTGCTGGGTGACAAGGGTTAAGTTATATCTCATAAACTGAAGAGGTCTAAACCACATGTTATAATAGTTTTAAGGTCAGCAAGTTTCAAACTGTAAACAAGTTCCTGTCAAAAAAAACTGACTGAATCAGTGACTCTTTTTTCCCACTAGAAACGTAAATAGTCAAAATTCCCTCCTCCGTTGTCTTCAGCCTGATCAGGTATTCCTATAAACGCTTGGTCCCAGGAAATAATTCCATAGTTGAAACACTTCTCAATTTATTAAACTCCTATCTTTTCAAGTACACGAGATCTTACTGTAATTATACATCAAATTCTCAGCGAATTTTAGGAGTGAAAATGATTATAAAACCTCAGTTCCCTGTTTATTCAGATCTTACCCCTACACCACTAGTGAATAACTTGGACACAATGGTATTGGCTTGGCCACGATTCCATCCTCTGACTTGACTCAAAGTTGTCAGGGATTCCTTGAAATTATTTGCATCAGTTTCTTCAATCTGTGACACTGAGAGCCCAACTGCTGTTTGCTGCAAATTATTCAGAGTGCTGGCCGAAAAGTTGTCAATTCTACTCACTAATGATTTTGAGAGCTGCAAAAAATAAGAGAAAAGAAGCATAACTGAAATTGGAAACAGTGGAAGAGAAATGCAGTGGGTAGACAAAAGATTAGGTACAGCATTTAGTTTAACTAACTTTGGATGAAACTGGTTGTATTGCAACATTTCAGGAGCTTCCTCAGAGCTCCAATTAATGTAGCCCTTCTATCCCTCTGCCATCTGATACTTTGGTAAAAGGGATTATAAATTAGATGTTTAATTTCACACCAAATGTTTTCAACCTGTGATCTCAGGTGATTAGGATGTCTTACATAGTGATTACAAAGAATTGTTTAAAAGTCAGCAGGATTCAATTTAATTTTTAACTATTTATTTTATGATCTTATCTTTTCATGTTTGCACTATCTGAAATTGCTTTCTCTGCAGTCATTAGCTGACAATGAGGTCTGTTCTAACATAGCGCAGTACAGTGGCGCAGTTGTCAGCACTCCTGCTCCTTTACACCCACAGCCAGTTGCCAAAACCTGTTGGATTTGGCAATTCTTACTTTCTTTGCACTGATGGGCGGCACGGTGGCTCAGTGGTTAGCACTGCAGCCTCACAGCACCAGGGACCTAGATTCGATTCCACCCTCAGGTGACTGTCTGTGTGGAGTTTCACAGTCTCCCTGTGTCTGCATGAGTTTCCTCCCACAGCCCAAAGATGTGCAGGTTAGATAGATTGGCCATGCTAAGTTGCCCATAGTGTCCAGGGATGTGCAGGTTAGGTGGGAGAGCCATGGGAAATCATTGAATTCCTACAGTGTGGAAACAGGCCCTTTGGCCCAACAAGTCCACACCGACCCTCAGAGCATTCCATGCAGACCCATCCCCCTATAACCCAACTACTCTACACATCCCTTGGGCACAAGGTGCAATTTAGCCTGGCCAATCCACCTAACCTGCGCATCCTTGGACTGCAGGAGGAAACCCACGCAGACACGGGAGGAATGTGCAAACTCCACACAGACAGTTACCCGAGGCTGGAATCGAACCCGGGTCCCTGGCGCTGTGAGGCTGCAGTGCTAACCACTGAGCCACCGTGCTGCCCTGTGGGGTTACAGCAATGGGGTTGGGTCTGGGGATGCTCCTCTGAAGGTTAGTGTGGACTCGACGGGCCAGATGGCCTGCTTTCACACTGTAGGGATTCTATGAAAGCTGTAAAGCAGAGAATCCAGCAGTCATACGTTCTGCTAATTTCTTGATCTTTGCTGTCACTTACTGAAGTAGCAGCAGGCGCTGGCCAGGATAGTCCAGTTAGTTCGTCCCTGTCTTAAAAGATTTAAACTGAGCCAGCCAGACTTGCCAAAGGAGAATTCTGCATTTCTATCACCCTTGCATGAAGGAGTGCTCTTTGATTTTACACTTCAAAGGCCCAACTCTAAGTTAATGTTTTGTTTTAACACCAACATTGTAGTCTCTAGGGACTATTTTTGGCAATGGTGACCAAGAGATCTTTGCCTTTTGCTGAAATATATACCAGCTGTCAGCAAATGATAAGAATTAACTTCCATGGCCATTACTTGAGCTTGAGAGAGATGAGGGACTCAGCAGGTTTTCTGGCTGATGAGCCGACTTGCCTCAGCCAATGTCTGGTTCATGGAGTCATAGAGATGTACAGCACGGAAACAGTCCCTTCGGTCCAACTTGTCAATGCCGACCAGATATCCTAAATTATTCTAGCCCCATTGGCCCAAACTCTCTCAACTCTTCCAATTCACACACCCATCCAGATGCCTTTTAAATGTTGTAATTGTACCAGCCTCCACCACTTCCTCTGGCAGCTCGTTCCATACGCGCTCCATCCTCTGCGAAAAAGTTGCTCCTAAGGTCCCTTTTAAATCTTTCCCTTCTCACCTTAAGCCTCAGCCCTCTAGTTTTGGACTATCCTATCCTGGGGAAAAGACTTCATCTATTCACCCTATCCATGCCCCTCATGATTTTATAATTGTCCATAAAAGTGGTTCTCAATGTTTTTGTAAATAGTATTATCTCTGTGCAGATAGAGTACTGTCGTGAATTGAAGTGCAAGGCTCTGTCTGGGGTTAATTTTGACTTGGATCATTTATGCAAATGACTAAACCAGAGGGCAATAACACCAATATAAACTAAAATCAGGAGAGATGTTTAGTCAGCAGCTGATCCAACAGCACCTATGCTGTACATCTGTTCAAATTGAAATTATGTCGACCCCAACTTGGATAACATGGGCTAGTTGGGCTGAATGGTCTGTATGAGCCTACAACTTTATGTTTAGGACAAATGGCAGAATGCCACCTAGTGTTCGAACAAGCCTGTACCAAACAACAGATATATACGGAATCTGTGCAGTGCTACAGGCACTTTGAATTATTTTCTCCAGTGTTTGAAGAGTGTTTTATTACCTGGATCTGCTCATCAGTTGTTTGAGATAATGTTTCATTGGATGACGTGCTGAACCCACAGACTTGGTTTACCCTTTCAATGACAGACAAAGTCTGCTCTCCACTCAAAGATTCCAATACATCCGTACCAGCAATGAAGCAAATAATAGAATCTGGAAGACTACAAGCAAATGCCAGAGGTTTACCGGTAGGCATTTCAGAATCACAATAATTATCAGGTAGGTACATCCATACATTTACCACGAATTACCTAGCTGCAAGACAATAAATAGGTTGAACGTTTACAATGATAAAGTCTGAAGTCACATGACACCAGGTTTGAGTCCTGCTCCTATGATGCTGCTTGGCCTGCTGTGTTAGCTGTCCTGTTCCTATGATATTCATCCAGCTCGACACCTCGTTATACCAGGTTACAGTCCACCATGTTTAGCTGGAATCACAAGCTTCGGAGCACAGCCTCTTCGTCAGGTGAAATCCTTGATGAAGGAGCAGCACGACAAAAGCTTGTGATTTCAAAACAGACCTGTTGAACTACAACCTTGCGTCGTATGAGTTCTGACTTTGTCCAACCCAGTTCAACACCGACTCCCCCACATCATTTACAATGATGAAGACAAGATACAAAAAAGCAACATTGTGCATTTGTGATAAAGTTCCCTTGATGATGAATGAACTTTAAGACTGCAGGCTACAATACAGTGTATAATTTAAAGCGTTAAGTGGCCCAGGCTCCGAATGAAACCATCAGCTGGAAATAAAGATGATGGCATGTATTAATTATCTTGCCGATTGTTGCCCTAGCCCTAGGTAATCCCAACCCATCCAATACAAAAACAATAGTAATGAGATGTCCTCTCCCTGTGAATCAGGCAATGTTGGTCCTCATTATTAGTAAAGAGTTGGTGCAGCTTTTTGCAACAGAATTGAGGCAATGTTCTTTGCATAATCTAGTTAAGTGTATGATTTAATGCCATGAGTTTAAAATTTGGACTGAAAAGATTAATTTGGAGTTTCTTTTACAAACCACGACCAAGTGTGCATGCAGAAGACTGCAGCACTCCTGTCATTAAATAATCAGGGAAAGTTCGTATTGATAAAGTTCATTAGTTTTTAGCAGCAGAAACGTAGATGAAGATATTTTTGAACAATGTGCAATTTTTCAAACCATATTCAAACACTTCTAATTCTGCAAAAAATATTATCTGATGAATACATACCTTACGATATCAATATTAGGGTTGTTGTTCGCCAGGAATGTAGCATAGAGCCTTGAGATTTCAGTAGGCAATGTCAAATTGTTTAAAAGTTGCAGGTTTTCAGGGTTTGCTGCAAAGTCTCGAAGCTGCACAAAGCAGATTGATGGAATGAGGAATATTTTACCACCATATATCCATTTTATAGAATCACAAAAGGTTGTTGCTGCTACAGGTATCACAACTAAAACTTCATAAGTGATTCATTAACACCAGTCTGGAAAATAATGTTGCATTAATCACCAAACTAATCATGGAAACTGCAGAAGTGATACAGATCACTCTGCCCAACCAGTGTTGTGTTGAGTCCTAATCTTGTGTGTTTGTTTTGTTTAAGTATCCCTTTATTCTCCATTCATTCAACCAATCCACTCTTGAGTAATTCCTCAGTCATGAAGTGCTTTTATCATTCATTCTTGGGATGCTGGGTAGGTCAAAACTTTTCGCCTGTTCCCATTTGCCCTGATGTATAAAGTGATGATTTTGAAAGGGTGGATGCTGGAGATGGGAGTAAGCTCTTCCCATTCTATTGAGTTTTGGGTGGATAAACAGGGATCTAGCCTGTGATTGCAATGGGGTTTGATAATGTCATATCTGGTTGCTGATAACTTTAACAATTTTGTCTAACTGGCCAATGTAACTTATACCAATTGTTAACATGCAATAAATAACAAAGTTAAGAGCCCTTCTTCCTAAAACTGCCATTGCTAATCAACAGGCCCTCAGACCCAGTATGGAAAGGAAGATGGGTGGCACAACTCTACCCAACCATTAGCTGGTAGCAGGGACAGTAGGAACTGCCGATGCTGGAGAATCTGAGAAACAAGGTGTAGAGCTGGATGAACACAGCAGGCCAAGCAGCATCAGAGGAGCAGGAAGGCTGACGTTTTGGTCCTAGACCCTTCTTCAGAAAAACTGAACAAGAGTCCACCCCCGAAACGTCAGCCTTCCTGCTCCTCTGATGCTGCTTGGCCTGCTGTGTTCATCCAGCTCTACACCTTGTTATCTCATTAGCTTGTAGTGTTTGTTTCTACAGCAATGGCAGTGTCCCTACCTTTGAGCCAAAAGGCCTGGGTACAAATCTCTGAATAGGTTTGTTTTTGGAAAGTATCTAAACACCGTCAGCAAAAACCTCAACAGTGAGAGAGGGCCAATCTTCCTTGAACTCAATCCTTCGCGTGGGATATCTTAGCAGTAAATCAAGAGTTACGTACAATTGATGCATTGCTGGTGAATGACTGAAGATCAGTTGCTGTCACATTATTCATAAAGAGTCCTAGATATTCAGCAAACCAGGCAGTGGAGTTCAAGACTGGGTCATTCATATTGTAGCATTTTGGTTTGGGCTCTATTAGACAAAGTGAATAAAGCAATGATTAAAGACTGGTGCAAAATACGTCCTTATGGAAATTAAAGATCAATTGTTTCTTTCAATCCATAAACAATCAGCAGTTTTTAAAGAAAATTTCTTCTGCCCAGGCTATTTTGGTAGGAGTGCGTCCACTAGTAAGGACCTTCTCCCTTTATTCTAATTGATTCTGTCAAGTACATCAAAAATTTCTGCACTTGTACCTTAATGTTACAATAAAATGTTGCAATAAAGGATACATCTGTTTGTGCCTTAATTTGGCTGACAGTGATTTGGTCCTCGGTGCACATTTCTGACCGTGGCACGGGTGAATTGTGAAAATCAAAACGGTTCTAAAAAAACATATGGTGCTTCACAATTTGTGCACAAAATGCTTCGGGGAAGTGCTTCATAACTAGAATTTTTAGAACTCCGTTCTGTTTATTGTCTTGAACTTTGCGTCATGTGAACATCATCCAGGTGGGTCGCCATTTTTTGTTGGTATGGAGGTATGCACAATAGCAGACATGATTTTTTTTAATTTGGCAGGACAAGTTACTTCTCAAATACGCTGTTGCACGAAAAATGTAACAAGAGAAAAACACTTAAGCTACTTGGGATATGGTTAGGGAAGGTGCTGGCTCTCCCTGGGGTGCGGTCAGATGAGATGCCAACTTCTTCTCTGGGGTATAGCCAGCAAGGTACCAAAACTGGCCCTCCTGGGTGCCTCCCTCGTCACAAGTAAAACACTGAAGGTGGCAAAACGGTCGAGAAAGTGCGTAATAAAACATGTGGGATACCAACTTTTCAAGGAGGGAGACGAGTACAAAAGCAAGCAAGTTACGATGAAACTGCTTAAAACACTAGTTCAACCTTAACTGGTAAATTGGGGACACCACACTTTTAGAAGCAAGTTAAGGATTAGAGAAATTGTAGAAAGGACTCACAGTAACGCTTCCATGGAGATGCGGTATTTCAGTTTAAAGGATAGCTTGGAAAAGCAATGGCAATCTTCTTGAAGTAGAGGAGATTAAGAGGTGATTTAATAGACAAAGTAGGGGGAAATGTTGTGTTCACGGAATGACTGAGATTTAAAGTGATTGCCAAAAGAAGCAATGGTAACATGATGGAAATGTACTGTTATGCAGTAAGTCATCAGGATCTGGAGTGCAATGCCTGACAGTGTGGCGTAGATTTAGTCTAGGGCTTCAATGTAGAACTTGAGAACTATCCGAAACAGAGAACAAAACTGAAGGGCTACAGCAAAATGCTGGGCGCTGAGGCCAAACGAGTCACTTTTATAGAAGGCGTGCCTGAACACAGTGGGCCATCTCTCCTATATCCGTTCTCAGATAGTAATGAGGCCTTAAACATTACAGATGAGTTTGACCCAAGTGTCAACAACTGTAAAAGAAGGTTTTTGAACGAATTTTACAAGTTTGTGTGTTATTCATTTCTTTGTAGAAACATTGTGGAAATATTCCAACTGAGTGTAGATAAATGATATTTATAAACCTTTATATACTCTATTGAACCTAAGTCTTTATCATTAACTACATAAAATGTAATTCCACTTTATCTAGACAGTGCAAAGCCCAATAAAAAACGAGGGAAAATTCCTAAGCATTGAATGGTAATTGTTGTGTAGCCAAATTGGCTGTAATTTTAAATTCTCACTGTGTTTGAGCCTTGCAAAATTAAACTAATTTCTCTGCTTGCACTCTTAAAATCTGCCTCACAGACGTTAGAAATTGGATTGCTAACATTTCATTCTATGGATATAGTTCAACTACTGAACAATATTTTCCAATATCACATTTTTATTCCATACAAAGCATACTATAAAGCAAGAGGGTTAAATTACCTTGTTGCAGGTACACGTTGATCCCATTATAGATTTCGTTCTGTTTGTCTGATGTAAAGTCACTGTATCGAGCACTCAAAGTTCTTACACTAAATGTAAAATGCAATATTTTAACATTTAGTCATTATTTGATTTCTAAGAGTGTGTAAGATCATTGAACTGATCCCTACAACATATACAGAAAAGAGTAGCTTTTACAAATTAGCTCAATAACATAATCCATTGTTTTGCTTTCTTTCACACACATATCCATGAGACCTAATTCTTCAGCTTTGAAAAACCTTTTTATTTTAAATTCATTTGCGTGATGAGTGTGTCACTGACTAGCCCAGTATTGCTGTGGGCCTGGAGTTACATGTAGGCCAGACCGGGTAAGGATGGCAGTTTCCTTCCCTAAAGGACATTAGTGAACCCAATGGGTTTCTCCAGACAATTGATTCTTGGTCATTGTCCCAATTCATAACCCTAATTCCGGATAAGCTTATTGAATTCAAATTCCACCAGCTTCCATGGTGGGATTCGAACCCCACTTCCCCAGAACATTCCTGGGTCTCTGGGTTAACAATCCAGTGATAATACCACTGGGGCACTGCCTCACACAAGGAGAGATGTGAAGAGATACAAGATGTCTCGGTGGTTAGCACTGCTGCCTCACACCTCCAGGGACTCAAGTTCAATCCCATCCTTGGGTGACTGTGTGTGAAGTTTGCACATTCTCCCCGTGTCTGCGTGGGTTTCCTCTGGGAGCTCCGGTTTCCTCCCACAGTCCAAAGATGTTCAGGCTAGGTGGATTGGCAGTGCTAAGTTAACCACAGTGTTCAGGGATGCATAGATTAGGTGGGTTATGAGGGATGGGTCTGGGTGGGATGCTCTGAAGGATGGTGTGGACTTGTTGTGCCAAAGGGCCTATTTCTACACTGCAGGGGTTCTATGATGTGCTTGTAAATTTACTGAACTCTGAAATCTAGAAATTGGTGCAACTAAATGCAAAGAGTGGTACTCAGTTTATTTTGGCTTGGGCCAATTACTAGGGGAAGATGACAGTTCCGAGGTTAACTATGTTGTTCAAAGATATACACGGAAAATTGGTGAATAAATCATTTCCAAATTGTGATCATTTGTCATTGGGAAACTGTGTATCTAAGTTACTTGCAGACCCAAATTCACTTAGTTACATTTATTGTGTAGGCAAGTTTAGTGTTGGCAAAGGGGGCACAAGACAGTTAGAACTGGCATGATTCTCAGCAGCATCCTTTCACCATTCATGCCATGTCTCATAACTGAGTTGACAGAGATAGAAGCAGTGATGAGACCTTTATCCAGTAACATTTGATGACAGAACAACAGAAGGACAATAGTCTGAAAGAGCCGTGACTTGCTCCATATTCCAACTCACATGATGCAATTGCTCTGAGAATGCAAGTCAGTATTTGCATTCTAGTCATGTTTAAAAAGGAAACCCTCCACGCAAAGGTCTAAGTGGTTCGACTATTTTAAAAAGGATTGTCATTATAACTCCAATGGCTGATCAGTCGACCAGTGAGCATGTTACCAAATTTCAGCAATACTCAACTTGCATTTTCTTTTCAAAGATGAGAAAATAAGATATTTTTAAAATGTCATAACATTTGAAAGGTGGGCTTCAGATTGGTATGACAGGTCGGCACAACATCGAGGGCTGAAGGGCCTGTACTGTGCTGTAATGTTCTATGTTCTACGTCTTTTAATTATTAGAGACTGATTTTTAAGTTAGTCAACAACTCTAATATTGTATCTGGTGTACAACATACAAGGTGCATTGCAGAAATTAGCCAAAAATTCTTAGACAGCACTTTCTAAACCCATAGCCAATTCCATCTAGAAGAACAAGGGCAGCAGATACATGGGAACACCACCATCTTCAAGCTCCCCTCCAAGCCACTCACCATCCTGACTTGGAAATATATCACTGCTCCTTCAGCAACACTCACATCCCATGAGAGAATTGAAAATAAAAGCAGGAAGGTAGACAAACAAGATGAACCTTTTGCTCTTCTCATTAAGAATTTCTCACATCAGATAATTGACTTTGAAATAAAGTAGACCATAAATTAGTTGAGTAGAATCAGTTGAAAAGTAAACTAATATTCTTCTTAGATCAGAAATGTACACATTATTGTGTCTGAAAATCAATAATTGGTAATCAGAGAGTATAGTAAGTGATTTTTTTTGCTGCATACAATTGGATCACGAACAAATTCAACACGCCCTAAATCATGGCAATGGCTTTAATTCTTGCTGGTAACTTATATAACCTAGTTACTGAATACAGTGTACAAGTACATAAGAAACAGGAATAGGAGTAGACCATCTGGCCCATGGAACCTGCTCCACCATTCAATAAGATCATGGCTGATCTTTTCATGGGCTCAAGCTCAACTTACCCAACTGCTCACCGTAACCCTTAATGTGTCTACTGTCCCAAAATTTATCTTTGCCTTAAAAACATTCAACAAGGTAGCCTCTACTGCTTCACTGGGCAGGGAAGTCCACAGATTCACAACCCTTTGGATGAAGAAGTTCCTGCTGAACTCAGTCCTAAATCTGCTCCCTGTTATTTTGAGGTTATGTCCCTTAGTTCTAGTCTCACCCTCCAGTGAAAACATATTCCCTGCTTCTATCTTATCTATTCCCTTTATAATTTTAAACGTTTCTATAAGATCCCCAATCATTCTTCTAAATTCCAATGAATATAGCCCAGACTACACAACCTCTCCTCATAAGCCAACCCTCTCAACTCCGGAATCAACCCAGTGAACCTCCTCTGCACCCCCTCAGTCACATGTAGCTTTTTAAATTAATTTATTATGTGCCCAGCATTGTTCAGGCTGTCTTGGAGCAACAAGCAATAATTTAACTGTGAAGCTGATCCGATTGCAACTTCAAATGACATCATTAAGAATGAACTGCTATTTGTGAACAACTTAATAGAATAACAGTGTAATTGATCAATGTGAGAATGGATAATAAGAGATGTGAATATATTTACATTCTCCTGTAAGGGAGGCACTGGGCTTTAAGCGTGCTGTTGGAAACCAGGAGGTCAGTAGTGATGAAAGACAGATAGGGGCTTAGTCTGACATTAAGCCATGCATCTTGCTCTGTATCATTGAGTATAGGCAGGCTGTTAACAAACTGTGGCCACAGACCCTCAATGATGGCAGCTTGGTTAGCATCGGTCAAGTTCATCTGGAAAACAAAATGGAAACAGATTGGTTACCGTTTGAGAAAAATAAAAAAAAATTCAACAGGTGGCTCCAAATCTGTCATATTTTGTGCTTATTTGAAGCAGATCTTGAAACAGCTACTTCCCCACTGTTATTAGACTTCTTAATATGCCTGTCATCCCAGTGCACCTTTTTCTGTAGTTGTGACATTGTATTCCTCGCTCTGTTCAATCACCCTATGATCTTTGTATGTTACAGTCTGCCTGTACTGCATACAAAACAAAACTTTTCACTGCACTTAGGTAAATGTGACTGTAATAAATCAAATCAAATCAAATCAAAACTCGACACTAAAATTATTAAGTATTTTTTCAGCAACAGTACCAGTGGAGTCAACATTAACTCAATTTATTTGTACAAATGAACTAAAGGATTCCGCTATGCTTGAGCAAAAGTACTGGGGCTAATCTACTATTTTTACCAACTCCTCCCATGACCGGGATTGCAAAATGCCTACAGCTGCAGCAATACATAGCTGTCTTGTCTCTCCACACAGATAGCTTCTTCTTGCTTCTAAAGTTCAAAAAAGTCTTAGGAGGGAGCTTCTTTCACCAAAGGACATCAGCTGCCTCCACATTTGTCACTGCATCAGTGCTGGGAGGTCTGCTATTTTCTGGCCCAGATTGAGGAGCCAGCCCTCTGTTTTCATTTGGACCAGGTTCCCATAGAATCCCTACAGTGTGGAAGCAAGCCATTCGGCCTATTAAGTCCACACCGACCCTCCAAAGGACATCCCACCCAGACCCAACTCCTCCCACCACATCTCTGCAACTCTGCATTTCCCATGGTCAATCCACCTAACCTGCACATTTTTGGACTGTGGGAGGAAACCGGAGGGCGCGGAGGACACCCACGCAGACATGGGGAGAATGTGCCAACTCCACACAGGCAGTTGCCCAAGGCTGGAATCGAACCTGGGTCCCTGGTGCTGTGAGGCTGCAGTGCTAACCACTGAGCCACTGTGCCACCATAGGCAGCTACTTTCACTGGCCACCTCCTGAAAAACGATTGTGTGCTCCAAAGCAGTGTACGTGGATTTGCAACTTCATGCCTGCCCAATGACAAGCAAAGATACAAGCCACTGTCTTCCCTGTTGAATGAACCTGTTCTCTACAGCGTGGATGTACATTTCCTGTTTTCAAGCTCTTAAATTTTGTTTCTTTGTAATACTGTCTCTCTGCGAACATTTTCCTGCCTTTTATGGCCCAACCACAACAAAATTTCTTTTGCATAACTTCTTCAAATGAGGTTCTCTGGCTGAGACTTTTACAGATCTTCCTGTGGTTTAATTTCTGAGTCTGGTTCTTTTAAATCTTAAGTTTCTTCCTGCCACACGCTTTCTCCAAACTTCTTCAAATTTACTATTATCGGCCAAAATAACTTCTCAGGTATCCTGACGCTGCAGCCCTGGGATATAAATTACCTCCTAAACCAAGGATTCCCCAGCACCATGGTTGACAGGGTGTGACCACCTCCTGCACTTCAGCGCTCCCCCTTTCTCTTCTCCCAGAGCGGCCACTGGGTCCCCCTCATTCTCACGTACTACCACACCAGCATCCACAACTAAAGGGTCACCTGTGGTTACTTCTGCCAACCCCAGTGGAATGCCACCACCAAACACATATTCCCCTCATCTCCCTTGAGAGCCTTCCACAAGGACTGTTCCCTCTGGAATGCCCTGGTCCACTCCTCCTCCACTCCCAACACCACCCCCATTGCCCATCAGAGGATGCAACACCTGTCCGTTTACTTCCTCCTTCCTCAGCATCCAAGGGCCCGAACACATCTTCCAGCTGAAGCAGTGTTTTACCCAAACCTTGTACAATCGAGCCTACTGCATTCACTGCTCACAATGTGGGCTCCTCTACATTGGCAAGAGTAAGCACAGACTGGGTGACTGTTTTGCAGAACACTTGTATTCTGTCTGCAAAGAAACACCTGAGCTTCCAGCTGCTGGCGACTTCAACAACACCACCCTGTTCCCTGGCCAACATCTCTGTCTCAGGGTTGCTGCAGTGTTCCAGCAAAGCTCAGTGCAAGTTGGATGAACAGGAACTCAATTTCCACTTGGGGACTCCACAGCCTTCCGGACTCAATATTGAGTTCAACAATTTTAGGCCTCGTGCTCCTTCTCCCAAATCCATACCCCAACCCCCACCGACCAGTCCTTATCATCACAGGGGTTGCTACCAGAGACAACCTACTGTTGGCCACTAGCAGCTATTCATTCTCCCTGGCTGATATTTACCCATTCCTTTGTATGCCCAACTGTTACTGTCTCTCTGGGCTCCAACTCCACCTATTGTTTACTCCTTTGCACTCTCCCTTACTCCTTCTTTAGTATATACCTTCATTTCCTACGTACAATCAGTTCCGAAGAAGGGTCAATAGACCTGAAGCATTAACTCTGATTTCTCTCTGGAGATGCTGCTAGGCCAGCTGAACTTTTCCAGCAATTTCTGTTCTTGCTTACTCCTGGCGCATTCACTTGCTCCGTACAGAGTATCCTTCACTGAGGTCTTTGTCATTTTTGAAGTGTGCCTTGTTTTCTCTCTTTTGACTAACCAGCACTCTTCTCCCTATGCCTCTTACCAGCTTCTGAATGAACATTTGTTTTCGGAGTACGAAATATGTCTGCTCTCTTCAGGTACTCATGTACACCTTAACTGTCACCACTGTCACATCATTACAATGTTACAACATTAACATTTTCAGAACTGTCACCTCATGCAACATGCTCCATTGGTTATTTTCTAATATCTAGGCTGTAATATTTTTAGTGGTTCATTACCATTCTCAGATTTTTCTTTATTCGTTCATGGGATGTAGGCATCTCTGGCTTGGCCAGCATTTACTGCCCATCCCTAATGGCCCCGAAGTCAATTAAGAGTCAACCGCATTGCTGTGGGTCTGGAGTCACATGCAGGCCTGACCAGTTCAGGATGACAACCTCCCTCCCTAAAGGACATTAGTGAACCAGATTTTCTAACAGTCGACAATGGATTCGTTGTCATTAGTAGCTTTTTAATTCAGTTTTCACCATCTGTTGTGGCCAAATTTGAACTGGAGTCCCCAGAACTGTACTTGGGTGTTCGAATTAACTGTCCAAAGATAATCCCACGAGGTCATCATCTCCCTGTAATGTATGTAGCATTACTTGTTAAATGTTAAAAGAGAGAATTAATGTCAAAGTTCGTCTTGGGTCTTGTTCCCGAAGGATCTGAAACCTATATCTCTTGTTATTCGAATATAGCGTGCACACTTGGCTTCTTTCAAATGTCGTTAAGTAAGGCTCAAGTGGTCTTGCTTGTGTGAGGGAGCAAAAACTCCAGATCTGGGGTCTCATATTTATTTCAAGCAATGACATGCCATGATTTGATTTTGTACACTGCTCTCTTTATCTTGCGTCACTTGCAAACGTTAACAATTCCAGGGCAGAAATGGCTAGCACGAGGGGTCATAGTTTTAAGCTGGTTGGTGGAAAGTATAGAGGGGATGTCAGAGGCGGGTTCTTTACACAGAGAGTTGTGAGAGCATGGAATGCGTTGCTAGCAGCAGTTGTGGAAGCAAGGTCATTGGGGTCATTTAAGAGACTGCTGGACATGCATATGGTCACAGAAATTTGAGGGTGCATACATGAGGATCAATGGTCGGCACAACATCGTGGGCTGAAGGGCCTGTTCTGTGCTGTACTGTTCTAGTTCTATGTTCTAATTCGCCTCCAATTATTTTAACAGATGAGAGGTTCATGGATGTGACAGGCAAGAAAGTTGAAGTTGGAAAACATTAAGGTGTTCTGCTAAAATTCATGGGCTCGAACTCTTTCAGAGGTTCTCTGAGTTCTCCACTGCAACTTTGATGCAAGAATTCCCAGAGGGATGGTATGGCAAAAATTTAATTCATTAAGACCATGCTTTAAGATCTTGGGTGGTTTAATTACAGCCCGTCAAGTCCCCAGAATCTACCATACATTAAAAATCTCAGCAACCCGAATATATTTGATGATTCAGCCTCCATGGGTCTCTGGAGTAGAGAATTCCAAAATTAACAACCTTTAGAGAAGAGAATTTCCTGTTTTCACTGAAAGATCCCTTATCTTGGAACTGTACTGCCCAGTTGTAAATTGCTCCACAAGAGAAAATGTCTCTCAGCATGTCCCCTCACAACCTCCCATCCCTCAGAATCTTCTTGTCTTTCAATAAGATCATCTCTCGTTTTTCAACATAGTCCCAACATGATAATGTTTCTTCATAAGGCGGCTCCTTCGTCTCAGAAGCAACCTTCTCTGAACTACCTCCAACGCAAGTAAGCAAGGAGGACAAAACTGTACACAGTATTCCTGTGATTCTAAAGCTTTAAGTGACATTAGCAACTCACGTCTCGTGTCCTTAGATTGAACTGATCCACAAATGTTGCCAGATTCTGGATGGGTTGGTAATTGATTAACACCATTTTCAGAATGTCATTGTCATCAATGAACCCAGGTCTGCTGAACAAATCAGCAAAATCACTGGGATCAGCAGTATTAAACACCTGAATAGAAACAGAATAGGGAAATTCTTAACCTTTTAAAGGCATGCTCTATAAAAGTAGGAGTAAAGACTGTGCCAGAAGTTAAACAAACAAGGCAATATCAATATGTTCTCCACAGAAATGTCATAATAAATATTTGATTTTAAAATTAAGCGAAATGGAAATACTGTGTTTTTCTCAAATAGTTGATGTGATAAAATTTCTTCTCTTTTAGCCTGTATTTGTTGGCGAACTCTGAGCGGAATCAACCAAACCAATGGAAAAAATGGGAAATGTAAAACAAAATTGAGTCATGCCTAAAAATATAAGCACCCTAATGTCGGTGTTTTTCAAATTTGTTCAAGATTATAAATAGGAGAGGTTTACAGGGATATGGGCCAAATGCTGGCAAATGTGACTGGATTAATTTAGAATACCCAGTTGGCATGGATGAGTAGGGCCGAAGGGACTGTTTCTACACTGTACATCTCTGTTACACTGTAAATCTGTTATGCATCTGAGTTGACATTTCTTGATTTTGCAGTTTGTACTGGCAAGTGAAAGTTTATCAAGCTGCACTAGTTTTCGTAGGTACACAGGCACAGTTACCATCTATCATAAATAATGAACTTACTACAAAGCCATCTACTGTACCACACTGCAAGTAATATAATGTTCAACATTGCTTTCTCTAAAACAAAGATTTTCATTGATTTTAGATCTAGTTTATGAGGGACCAGAAACTTATTAAAAGTGCTTTTCATGCGTAAACATATTTTAAGCTCTGGGTGTGAGTTTGCTCGCTGAGCTGGAAGGTTCGTTTCCTAGAAGCATGGCATTCCAACCGGAACGCCATCAACAAACACATTGGCTCCAAATCAATCTACCACCCCCTGAGAAAAAGAACAGGAAATGACATCACCAACCCAAGGAAACCTAACCAGATAAATAGAAAGCGGGACATAACACCAGCGCTTCGTCGGAGGCTCACTGATGATGTTACCTAGAATGGTGATGAAACGTATGAAAATGAACCTTCCAGCTCAGCGAGCAAACTCACACCCAGAACCTCAACCTGAGCTACAAATCTTCTCAAAACTCAATATTTTAAGCTGTTTATAATAAAGTGAACCAGATTATCACTTTTGAAAATGTTACAAATATTTGTTCATATGAAGTAAACAATTACAATTTATTTCACTGCCTGATTGCCCTGGTTCAGAAAAATACTTTGCCATAGTGATTATGCAAATTCTTTAAATGGAAACTTGAATTGAAACCTAATCAGTACAATCTCAAGTTCGTTTTATCGAGTTGTGTGTGAGAGGTGGAGGCAGCGATGACGGTGATGAGTGCCTTGTGCAAGGTCACTTTTACAGTATCTGTAGGTTTTCAATAAATATTAATTGTACAAACATCCAATGACATGCATAATGTTGCCCATAATAGGGTTTTTCTATTGACATAATATTCAAAATGACAGATACACATCAAACTGCAGACACTTATTGCATGATGCATTATTCCTTGTTCTTGTTATTAATAGTTTGCTATAAAAAGACAACGACAGAATCTTTGCTCTCTCATTCAGAAAATTAAACATGGTTTACACAGGCATCAAATGGTTCCTTTACTCTGTAACTTATTTTGTTTACATAAAATGGAAAACTGATATTGTTTAAGACAGCCTTACTGCAATATATGGGGAAGTAAAGCAACATTGAATTGGAAAGGCAGATACCCATCTTATGTCACAAGTGAAATGACATGTTTTCTGTAATGTGGAGAGAAGGTGAGGACAGGCATTTGAGGAAATGTAGGAAGGGCAGCTAAATTCAGGCACAGGAATTCATTGCTTTTTTTCTAAACTTCACTTTTCACCCAGCAGATTAAGAAGCCGGAACAAAAACAGAAGTTGCTGGAAAAGCTCAGCAGGTCTAGCAGCATCTGTGAAGAAAAAAATCAGAGTTAACGTTTCGGATCAGGTGACCCTTCCTCAGAACTGCGTAAACGTTTCAGGTCTGGTGACCCTGAGGCAGATTAAGAAACTGGCCTGCTGCTGGAGGATGCTGCAACCTGTAACAGCTGTAGGGGCAGTCTCGGCACCATTGAAGTATGTTGGGAGTCAGCAGATCACAAGTGTGGGGGTGGGGTGGAAGGAAGGGAGGTAATGGCAGCTTGCTTAAAGATTAACTTTGGAGGACAGGGTGGAAAGCACTCCTGCTCTTTTATACCCACAGCCAACTGCCAAAACCTGTTGGATTTGGCAAATCTCATCTTCGGGGCACTGATGGAGTGGCATGGTGGTTAGCACTGCTGCCTCATCGCGCCAGGGACCCAGGCTCAATTGCCCCCTCAGGTGAGTGTGTGGGTTTTGCACATTTGCCCCGTGTCTGCGTAGGTTTCCTCCCACAGTAAGAATGTATTAAGTGGATTGCCCATGGGAAACTGTTCAGGGATGTGCTGGCTAGGTGGGTTAGCCATGGGAAATGCAGGAATACAGGGATGGGGTGGGTCTGAGCACTGGTGTGAACCCAATGGTCCAGATGGCCTGCTTTCCACGCTGTAGGGATTCTATGACACTTCCGAAATATTCATTTTGCATATTATGATTAACGACTGCATGGTTTACTTGATCAATCTTCAACGTAGTATGGTTGAACTGAAAGTAGGCACTTTCACAATGGGTTGGTATCAGCTTTCAGATATTTATCAAGTGAAACCACAACCCCAACATCTGCCGTTTGTCCTTAAAGTTATCATTATTGATATTACCTCTGCTGTACGGTTTGAAGGAACAAGGAATGATACATCAGACAGAGTTAGAAACTCTGAGAAATTTCCAAACTGGCTGTTCAGGTAAAGGCTGAAACTATTGTTTTCATAACAGCGGAGAGGGGTTCCTACAAAAAGAACAAAGGCAAAAAAATTTGGTTATTTTCGAAACAGGCACTTGTATGAAAATGTCATCCCATGACTAGAAATTTGTCACTGAATTTAGTTGGGAAACAATGTTAGTTCCAAATATTTCTGCTCTATACTGGGTTCCAGAAATGCGAGGATTACCACGGTGCTCTGCTCGAGGCAGCTATTGGTTGAAGACAAATGTAGGACCCAAGAGTCCTTCTTTGAAGCATCACACATTTCCAGCCCTCAATGGGGTCGCCGATTGGCTGTGCCCCTCAATGTGAGCTCCACCTGGATTCAAACCTAAAGATACGTGAAGGGACATTAGTTATATTTAAAAGCAGCCCCATTAGAAAGTGGTACAAGATGGGCAGTTTAGCTTGGCTTTTACAGATAGGCAAAAGATACCATTGATGATCCCTCTAGCCTCAGAGTCTTTACTCGACTTTCTGTCCTTTTTGTTACAGTGGTAGCTCATTTTAACACTTGCAGTACAGGTGCCTACCATTTCAATGTGAAATTGGGATTCCCCACTGGCCATGCCTACCCGGGTGTCAGAAAATGATTACTCAGAGAAATACAGCATGGAAACTGACCCTTTAGTCCAATTTGTCCATGCCTATCCTAAACCCATCTCGACCGATTTGCCAGCATTTGGTCCATATCCCTCTAAACCCTTCCTATTAATGCACCCACCCAGAAGTCTGTTAAATGTTGCAATTGTACCAACCTCCACCACTTTCTCTGGCAGCTCATTCCACACACGCATCACCCTCTGTGTGAAAATGTTATAGCCCAGGTCATTTTTAAACCTTTCCCTTCTCTTGTTAAAACTGTATCCTCTAGTTTTGGAGATAGTAAGAACTGCAGATGCTGGAGAATCTGAGACAACAAGGTGTAGAGCTGGATGAACACAGCAGGTCCAGCAGCATCATAGCAGCAGGAAAGCTGACATTTTGGGCCTAGACCCTTCTTCATTTTTCTGAAGAAGGGTCTAGGCCCAAAACGTCAGCCTTCCTACTCCTATGATGCTGCTTGGCCTGCTATGTTCATCCAGCTCTACACCTTGTTGTCTCTCCTCTAGACCTCGGCTATTCACCCTTTCCATGCCTCTCATGATTTTGTAAACCTCTATAAAGGTCACCCCTCAGCCTCCAATGCTCCAGGGAAAATAGCCCCAGTCTATTCAGTCTCTCCCTATAGCTCAAGCCCTCCAACCCTGGCAACATCCTTGTAAATCTTTTGTTATTCCTTAAAGCAGTTTAATTTGGCATATTCCTACTAATTTAAGTTATGGACTATTCAAAAAAAAGCCTATGTATTACAATGTACCAAGCATTGTTTTAAGCTGCATTGCCACACCTTCCTTTCCATTGTATTAACCATTACAATTGCTATTGTGAACAGATAGTTACAAGAAGAATATCCTCTCGTCCTCCTGGTGTGTTTCACAGAGCAATTGTTTGCAAGCACAAGTGACTTGTTATTGCTCTTCTAAACAGAGAAATCAGCATTTTATTGTTTCTAACATTTCTCATGCCAAAATGGGATCTTTCTTGCAGGAGACTGCATGCTTTGAAACAACAGCAGTAAAAATTCTTAACGTCTTAAATATCTTTCAAATGTGAATCATCAGAACGAGAGGTTTAAATTCGGGAGCTCAATTCCTACTGTGCACTCTCAGATAAGGGTCTCGGTGACCTGGGTGTCACTGCACACAGGCCACCGAGAGCAGATACAGTAGGCAGTGAAGAAAGCGAATGGTAGGTTGGCCATCACAGTAAGAGGATTCAAGAACAGGGACATCTTGCTGTAGTTATGCAGAGGCTTGGTGAGACTGCACCTGGAGTATTCTATGCAGTTTTGGTCTCCTTATCCAAGGAAGGATGTTCTGGATATTCGTGCCTCAAGCTCTCATACTGCCTCTTATTTAACTTCAAGATCCTTCATTCAACTACTTCACTCTATACTTTAATGAGGATTTCTATCATATTACGGTTGCTCCTCCCCAAGGTTCTCCACACGAGTTTGATAATTAAGCAATGCCCAAGTCCCGTGAGAGGATAGAAAGTAAATCCTCTCTCAGTACACAGAAGCCAGCCTGTTCTCTTATTAGTTCCTCAATGTATTGGTTTAAAACACCATTAGGAACACATTCCAGGAAATCTTCCATATTAGTTTGATTTGACTATTCTACACACAAGTCGTACCCTTATTGCACGAGATAGTGGGAACTGCCGATGCTGGAGAATCTGAGCTAACAAGGTATGGAGCTGGATGAACACAGCAGGCCAAGCAGCATCAGAGGAGCAGGAAGACTGACGTTTCGGGTCCATACCCTTCTTCAGAAGAAGGATCTAGGCCCGAAACATCAGCTTTCCTGCTCCTCTGATGCTGCTTGGCCTGCTGTGTTCATCCAGCTCTACACTTTGTTATCTCTGCTTTTGAAACGCAGTTCCTTTGTCGGGGCAGTGAGACAGCAGAGCACACAGTTCCTGAGTTTATTGGCAGACAGATCAAGAGCAGAGAGATCGCACTAGTGTGAGTGAAGTGTCAGCTGATAAATCTCTGCAGGTGACGGAAAGCGTCAACAGCTGAATAACAAGTGAAGGGATGGCCTATAATGTGAGTAAAAGAGGCAGATAGATAATTACAAAAAATTAAAAATAAGGTGGTACTGGAGACAAACTAAATGACTGGAATAACAAGCCGAATTCAAAACAGTAAAAAATTAAGGTAGAGAGACCATAACAATTAATCAAAGTGATGCAGTCCAAGCAGGACAGGAAGAAAGGTTTTACAGATATAGAACAGTGTGGTGAGGTCATCCGTGGTGGGATATGAACCCAAGATCACAGTCGAGGCCGTCCTCATGGGTACAGGATGTTGCTATCAGTCTCTGCTCAGTGATTCTGTGTTGTTGTGTATCCCAAAGTCTGCCTTGGAAGACGTTTACCCAAAGATCGGAGGCTGAATGCTCTTGACCACTGAAGTGTTCCCCCACTCTTCTGTATCTTTAAAATCTTTCTTACTGTCCTGTTTTGACAGCATCAACTTGATAAATTTGTTATGATCTCTTTACATTAATTAGTTTGTACAGTTTCGAATTACTTATTACTTTGGTTAGATTCTCAGATGCGACTCTAATACCTGTCATGCTATTCCAGTCATTTAGTCTGTCTCCAGCACTGCCTTATTTTTAACTTTTTGTAAGTATCTCTCTGCCTTACTTAATTGGATTACAGGACATCCCTTCACTGGCTATTCAGCTGTTGACACTTTACTCACTGTCTAACACTCTTGGTTACCTGCAGAGACTTATCATCTGAAGCCCACTCGCACTAATTGTATGATCTTTTGATCTCTCTGCTCTTGATCTCTCTGCCTATAAACTCTGGATCTGTGTGCTCATCTCTCTCACTGCACCTGACGAAGGAGCTGCGCTCCAAAAGCTTGTGTGTTTTCAAATAAACCTGTTGCACTGTCACCTGGTGTTGTGTGACTTCTGACTTTGTCCACCCCCGTCCAACACCGGCATCTCCACATCCTTACATTTCCACACATATCTGGGATCCAACAACAGGGTCAGTGAAAGACTAGGAAATTGAAAGTATTTTAACACCCAGTGCAACAGGCCAACTAAGGCTTAGTTTATCAGAATCCTTTGAACAAAAACAAGTCACTTCTATCAATGTAGTCAAACTTAATTTAATTACCTTTAGTATAAGCCAGTATATTTTGATATATAGTTTCTTGCACACTCGCAGTCAGCTGCTGTTTGATTGAGCTCAGTGTTGAGACGCTACCAGGATAAAAGCAAATCAATCAGATACATTGATGACAGTAATTGTAAAAACAAATTAATATTAAATTCTAGATTTCATCAATGTGTGGTCCTTTCTTTTGCCATTATTTGCAATGGAAGCATACATTGGAAGTATGTACATGGCGATCATTGGGTTTGGAAAAAACTGTTTCATCCATTAATTTTAAAAGATGGCAAATCCAAGAGATCCAAATGCCCTAAATGCCAGCACTCAATGATCCACCAGAAATTTGTAAAATCAATCCATCTGACACCATGAGCTAGTTTTTATGTTTTAGCGGAATGGCTGTAAAAACATAACGTCAGCATGCTACGGAAGTCACTACTCAGTTTCTGTGAGAGAACATATTGTGATCACTTTGTGCTTGCAACTTTATGCCACAGGGAGGCGATGGTCTAGCAGTATTATTGCAGGACTGTTAATCCAGAGGCCCAGGTAATGTTCCGGGGACCTGGGTTCGAATCCTGCCATGGTAGATGGTGGAATTTGAATTCAATAAATATCCAGAATTAAAGAGCCTGATGAATTAATTGATGGGGGAAAGAACTCATCTGGCCCATATGTGACTGCAGAGCCACAGCAATGTGGTTCACTCTGATCTGCCCTCTGGGTAATTAGGGATGGGAAATAAATGCTGGCTGCGCCAGTAGTGCCCTTATCTGATACATGGAGAAATTTAAAAGACGACTTCAGTTAGGCAGTCTGTGACAAAGAATAAGATGACAAATAGCAGGCCCAGACCTAAGCCTTTTCAATGTTCAGTTTCAAATTATTCATCATTGTGATCAAAGTTAGCAAAACAGTTTCCCCATTTCCCAATGGAAATGAAACAAAAAATGTACTCACATGATCTGAGTTCCATTGCAGCTCTCCGTAGCAAACACTAAAGGCACTGTGTTTTCTGAGAGTCCGGGGAGGAGTAACTGTAACCTCATGCCAAACCAGATCTGGATCTCACCGCTGCTAGCATCTGAAAGAATCGGCTGTGCCCGATCCAGAACTCCTCGCAGTAAAGCCAATCGGATACTGGGAGCAAAAACCACGTTGTTCTGAAGTAATTGGTAGCAGATGGAGGGAAAAACAGCATTAATTAATGCAACAATAGGTACAAACCCATAAATCGATACTGCAAACTGTTTTAAATGTCAGGGATATTTTAGAATCACAGAATCCCTACAGGGTGGAAGCAGGCCACTCAGTCCATCGAGTCCACACTGACCCTCCAGAGAGCATCCCACTAGACCTACCCCCCGACGCTACATTTTCCATGACTATTCCACCTAGCCTGCACATTGCTGGACACTATGGGCAACTTAGCACGGCCAATCCACCCTAACCTGCACATCCTCGGAGTGCGGAAGGAAACTGGAGCAGACCCACACAGACATGAGGAGAATGTGCAAACTCACAGAGAGAGAAGGTCATCAAACAGTGGAATCAAACTCAAGTCCCTGGTGCTGTGGGGCAGCAGTACTGGCCACCGAGCTATTCATCACTGTTTTTTTTAAGAGGCCAGATAGCTTAGCCCTGTATCTTCTGGTGTTTGGAAGAGTCGGGGTTTTAGATGACTCAGTATTACATAGTCCAATTTATGGAAAATTCATCTAGCAGAGGATGAAATACGTATTGCTTTGTGAATTTTCTAAGCATGCCCAACATTCATAATATTACTAAAAGAACAATAAATTTGTACTGCAATCAACTCTGCTGATATAATACAACATAACTCATGTACAACTGAATGTAACTAGGGATTAGAGATAGTAGGAACTGCTGATGCTGGAGTCTGAGATAACAAGGTGTAGAGCGGGATGAACACAGCAGGCCAAGCAGCATCATAGGAGCAGGAAGGCTGACGTTTCGGGTCTGGGCCCTTCTTCAGAAAGGGATTATCTGATGTTTTTAGGTTCATGTCAATTACATTGGAAACTATAGTTCATCTGCAAAGTAAGAACTGAAAGTGCCAGAAATACTCAGAAGAATTTATGATTTCTTCAGGAATGGATGATCAGTATCGTCCTCCTCCTGTGGCCCTTAACATTACAGGTGTTAGCAACTAGATTCACTTCTTGTGATATCCAGTAAAGGCAAAAGGCACTGTATACTGCAATGGCCACAAACAATCCAGCAGGAGTACAGAAGACTTCTGCTTTAGACTAGCTATCTCTCTAGCCAAGCTATACCAATACAGCTGCAACACTGGCATCTATCCAGCAATGTGGAAATTGCCATGCTTGCAAAAGCAGGACAAATCTAATCATCTAATTACCACCTCATCAGTCTACACTCAATTTCAGAACAGTAATGGAAGGATCGTTGACAAGCACTATCAAATAAGTTATAAACCAAGTGTGGGGATGGCAAAGTGGCTTAGTAATTAGTACTGCTGCCTCACAGCAACAGGAATCTGAGTTTGAATCCCCACTTCAGTGACTGTGAGAAGTTTTCAGATTCTCCCCGCGTCTGTGTAGGTTTCCTCCCACAGTCCAAAGATGCCCAGAGTGTCCAGGGATTTGCAGGCTGGGTGGGTTAGCCACAGGGCATGCAGGGTTATAGGGTAAGGGCATGTGTCTGCATGGGATGTGCTTCGGAGGGTCAGTGTGGACTCAATGGACCGAATGGCCTGCTTCCGTAGCGTACAGATTCTACATTTAGGTGAGGAGGAGTGAATCTGTTCTCCTCTTTTCAACATCTCACCTGTTTGGTCGCAACAAAGATTTATGTTCTTTTAAGCATGAGGCTACACTGTTCTGCAACTAAAACTAGTTTCTATTGTATCAATAAGCAACCAATTATAAGATTTGTTTGAGAGTAAGAAGGAACAACTATATCACCTCCTGGCTCTGAGGAAGAAATAAAAATGCTGCGATGTCAGCAGGTACAAAGTTCAAATGGAGTAGTGTCCTGTTTTTACTCTCAGATTTCCAGCATCTGCAGTATTTTAGTTTTAATCGATCTAGGGAAAGCTGCCAAGACGGGCTGTTTGAAGCAGATTAATGCCAAGTGATGGGAATCACATGGCAGGAGTGCTGGGTGGAGCCTAATGTTACCTTCCTTTGGGGGAACCCTGCCCATCAGGCACTTATTAGGGCATCAGTTGGCCTCCCTGGAGACCTAGGACCCCAAGATGGCTCCTGAGCTGCCAGTCAATGAAAACCCATCACCTGTTTTGCAGTGAGGAGGCAGCTTGCCAGCACTACAACAGCCAGAGGCTCAGGACTGGCAAGTAACGTCAGGCCTACAGATGGCAATGGCATGGCACGGGGTCATGAGAGAGGAGGAAGAGGGAAAGGTGATGGTTTGCCATGGGGTCTCTCTCTTTCCCGATGCTGGTCCCTCAGTCAAGCACTGAGTAACTTCAAACAAGGAATTCCTCTGATGAGATCTGGATTTAGTTTTTGGAGCTCCTTTGTCATTGAATATAAATAGTGGCAGACTGAAGCCTCAAATGACCAATGGTAGCTTTCTAAAGGATCACAATGAGAAGGTCATTCACAAATCTTTGCATCCTGGACTTAATCAGGACAGAAGTGGGAAATGATGGTGGGATCTCCATCTGATACTGTCCTGCCAAATGAGATTTTCTCCAGTCTCTAACTCAGCCCATGTGGAGGACATGGAATTCCATTCATAATGTTTTAACATCACTTGTAACAGACTCCTACCTGATTGGCAGCAGTTCTGAATTTTTCAATAAACTCTGTAACAGTGGCGCTGGTGATACTGTTGAAAAGCCTCTGCACGTCCTCAACGTTGGTCAATGTTCTGTTCTTTGCAGCAAATTCTCCAAGTTGAGAAGGTGTCAGTAAGTCTACTGCATCGAGCTGTAAAGAGAGAAAACCCTGAAGACTAATCCTCTCATGGAGATGATCAGAATCTTGCAGACTAACAAATGACCAATTTTCAATAAGACACACACAAAATTTGTTTGGTCTGCATTTTTTCTGTTGGCTTAGAATCATTGAGCTTCAAATGGGAGGGGCAGAAATTCATCTGAAATCAACAGATTCATTGTCACCCACTTTGCACTATTTTTCAGGATAAATTGCTGAAGAATGAACTGAGATTTTGGATTTAAATAATGCATTGTACTCATGCACCAATTTGCTTTCCATTTATTCTCTATTGTTTATAGAGAGCTGCAATTAAATTTGGCCAAATAGTTATTATATGCTACTTCATGGCACGGGAAAGGAGAACATTTTCATAAATGAAATAATAATGACATGAGTGAAACCTACGTACAGACAGTCATTCATATCTTTGTTGAGAGAAGGAAACACAATTGCATTGTTCGATAGCATCTGTTTAAAATGGAAATTTTATTTTTTCAAGTGAGTAAAACTTCATAACCGGAGGCGAAATTAGATCATTTGATCGTATTATTTCAAGGTACAGGGATTAATAATTTAACCTCAACCACACCTAAATTAAACTTATTAAAATGATGGCTACATTAAAAACCATGAAATCTGGTTTTAACCTGCAGTTATTTAAATATTCAGATTAAATACTCATTGAATAATGTCATTAGTGCAACAAACTCTGACAGCAAAATGTTAATATTCGGGATCCTAAAGGAGAAAGGTTGGTTCTGTCACTCACTGCACTGAAGTCTGGATTCAGCCTGGTTAAATCATCTATCTGAACAAGTTGACCGAATCTGCCCCAGTTCTTCAGAAGCCAATCTCTGGACCCATTGGTGTTCACGATACAAGCAGCACCTGAAACTAAAGGGCAGAGAAAGTTAACTGTTTGCACAAAATATTTTCCTGTGTCATATTTATAACAGAATCACCCATGCTTCTGTCTGTGGAATAATTTAAAATAATCTTCTGTTAAGGGCTATCTTTGAAGAAGAATCTTGAACATTGCTCCAGGTCCATCAACTAACCTGACGTCCTCTAATTGAACTGTTCTTTTGGTGAAAGAAAGTAAGGAAAGCGCTCTCAATATTAGCTTCAAGGAATGTCTAAGAAAAATGTTACGACCAATACTTCATGCTTAGTTTAACACTTAATGCACTCAGACTTTGAAATGTATTAAAAAGACATGTAAGAAGGCAATGATTATTTAGCAAATTGAGTGTTCATTATCTTTGGTCCAAATTAGATGGTTTTAAATTTTCTACATAGTTGTGTGCACTTATTTCACAGCCTGTGAATGTATCTTTCTTACTGCTTCATTGGACTTTCCAACGTACCTGTGCTGTTCAGGTAACCAAAGATCCACACTCTTAACACGGTAGTTCTTGTTTCTCGAGGCATCTCACCGAATCCATTATTCAGTCCTTTTATGCTAAATGGACAAACATTGGTAACATTATTAATCAGACGTCAAATCAATGGTAACATTTTCTATTGACATGACAGAAAACAACTTTGGAAACCTTCAATAAAGATGGTCATTAATCACGCTTTGTGCTTATTGTTTCAAGTATCTCTCCCACATTGAATAACTGCTCAGCGATAAGTCCCAAAATCTGAATGAAGTTCATCTGTAGCTCAATTGAGTATTAATCTTGAAATTCCCAAGCTGCTGTAAGGCACTTATTACTAAATGTCACCACTGATGATTAACAACTTAAATTGTTTTAGTAGGGGCTATTGTTACAATTACATACAAGGTAAATAACGACTGTAAATAGAGAAGTGTACACTCACACAGCTTGGTAACCATCACAGGTGATGTTCCTCATCAGAAGGTGGTTCAGCACTGACTGAGAAATGCCTGCAATGAAAGGCCTGAATCTCTCCTGGAACCATTTCCTCAGGAAATCTGGCTCCGTTAAATTTTCGTTGGTCTTTACAATCTCCCACAGAGCATTCATGAACGTGATCTTTGTCATCAAAGGAATTGACGATGTGTTCAGGGTCTAAAACAAATCATGATGCATGTTGAAATTCATAGAGGGAAGAAATTATTTTGTGATACATCAAGTCAGAGGGAACGTGGAAAATTAGATTATTGCTAACCCAAAATATCTTACAGCAGGGTTATACAAGTTGAGGGAACATAATATACCTTCACCTGATCTTTGTCTAAACAATTGATGGATTGTATAATTGTGAAAGATCTGTTTTGGCAGATGGCAACAATGTAGAATTTTGGCATTCCATGACGGTGCCAAAACAATTTAATGTTTGATTAACATTTTTCATATCTTTTTAATAGTCAGCCAGAGAAGAAACCAAAAGATTCAGACTTTTGACTGAATCTCTTTAATGTTAATGTCAAGGTCTCTCAGCACCTTCTCGCCAGCTGTAACACCACATTCTGCACTCTATTCTAGTTACTCTGATATACCTGTATATTACAATCTGCTTGTAAAGCATGTAAGACAACATTTTTCACTGTACCTTGTACACATGACAGTAATAAATAAAATCGAATCAAAACCAAATCAGGTGGATTGGTTATTTTACATTCCTCCTGATTTTACTCTAATATGAAATCAATGGGAAATAAAACTGGGCAAGGATAAACCACACGGCCAGTCTGATCAGGGCAGCTAGATCATGTTAAAATTATGTTATTTCAGGAAATCACAAGTCCAAAACCTCAATATCATTGCAGTTCATACTTTTACGCAAAGACGACACCGAGCCTCACTCCGGCCCAGATCTGGCTGCTGTCATTAATCCCAGCGTGCTCTGTTGCTGGCTACGTGGAAGAGCCACAAGGCTGGGTAAACATGTGGAAGTGTTTGGAGGAAGACTAAGGAATAAAGTCAAAATTCTCAGCAAACACCTGGAGCGGGGAGCAGGGCAGTGCAGCCCAAATCGCTGTGAGGTCTCACAGCCAGCAGCAGTGAAAGTGAGGCATGGGAAGGAGCCAGTGGAAGCCAGGCTGATTGAATAGTTGTTGATTCGCAGCCACAGCATCTTTAGTTCATAAACTTATACTTCAATCCAGCAAATAGGCAATGTATGGATAATTAAACAAGGTTATATCTACTTATAATAAAAGCCTATTTTGTTTGGATTTTATATCACTCAAGTTGAACAAAGTGGCAGCTCACGGAAAAGCTTCAAATGCTCAGTGGTTAGCCTCACAGCCCCAGGGACTCGGGTTGAATTCCAGCTTCAGGCGACTGTCTGTGTGGACTTTGCCTGCTGTCCCTGCGTCTGTGTGGGCTTCCTCCCACAGTCCACCGATGTGCAGGTTAGGTGGATTGGCCATGCTAAATGTGGGATCATAGGGAAAGGATGGGGAGGTAGTTCTGGGTGTGATCCTCATCTGATTATTGGCGCTAGGCCAAAGGGCCTCTTTCTGCATGTTTGGGATTCTATGAAAGATAGTTTGATTCCAGAGCCAACATTGCCTCCAAAGATTTCTACTGAAAGGCTATGACATCATTGCGAAGCTCAACATCAGCATATCTGAATCAGCAAACATTTACTCCATTTTTTAATTTCTTCAAAAGCAAATTATTTCTTTTACAAAGAATGCATGGCATTTTATTAGGAAGCCCTTTTGATGGCTGAAGGCTTTCAGTGTAGGATAGGGTCAAGATAAAAGAATGGAAGTTCAGCAAATGCTAATTGAATGATAAGGCAAGGCTCACAATGGATAGAAAGCATGTCTTTCTGACTTGGATTTCCCCAGGAATGCCTTGGAATCTCCAGGAGTTCAACGTGAATCTCCAGGACAATGTAGTAAGCAAAATCAGGAGAAACATTGCAGAGACATTATAAAGGGGTGATCACAGAAACTCCAAGGCACTGCTAATCAACCCCATCAGAAGCTAAACATCCTCAGCAAATGTAACACAAATGGAAGCCCCGGGACAGTCTCAGGGTGCTAATAGACAAATAGCAATTAAAATCAATTTAATACTCTATTTATCTGATGATTCATACATAGAGTGTCGGGGGGGGTGGATCTTCTGCGCATGAAATGGTAAATCCATGAGCTGCTACCTTATTCAACTTAATTTGAGCAATATAAAATCCAAACAAAATAGGGGATAAAGTAACGGACATTTAAAGCTTATGTATATATCAGGCTTTTATTATAAGTAGGTATAACTTTGTTTAATTATCCAGATGTTAATCTGCTATCCATCTTTTTATGTTACTTAGCTCTGCAAGGTTTCACAGAAACCACACCTTAACAAGGAATGCAATTGCATTAATATACGAGACAGAAATCCAACTCAAAATGAATAGCTCCATCTATGACATTCAACACAATCCAAAATCCTCAAAATCATGACTGTTATGTCAGTGTTGTAAAATCTGCCACAGAGCCTAGATATAAACAATCTACTGTATCTGAAAGGAGATTCTTATGCTCTTAAGATGACTGAGGCCAAGTTGAAGGCATGCTATTACAGTTTGGTGCAGATATATTGAGTCTTTCTGCACAGCACTGGAGGCCCTGAACATGTACTGAGAAGGGAAAATCAGCAGATTAGTGTATCCAATTTTTGCATATCACAATTAAATCAGAAATATTCTGTAAAGAAGCTTTCACAGTAAATGTGTTAAAAAAAATCACTGACCCTGCATATACATAATAGTTTGCATAATTCTGCTTCTCTACAAATCATTTCCACTTAATAATGAATTACCTTGCGACTGAACTTGTCCAGTGCATCATTCAGTGTGGTTCTGTCAAGCTTCTGAAGAAAGACAGTCAATGCCACTTGATCTGACCTCTTCAGAGGCCTCGGGTCAATGAAACACCCAAATACATCCGTCAAGGCATCACTGCTTAAACCTGAAAGCAGTAGATCAGTCTGCAAAATAATCCATTAGCAAAAAAGACGTTATGTCAGATGAAGTTATTCGAGTACAACATGCGAAATATTAACAAGTGAGGAATAAACCACTGTGGATCACATCATTCTGTAGGACAGGCTAGTGTTTTTATAGTTGTAATTAAAATTCAGCCTCAGGTCACAGCAGCTTTACAAAACCTTTGCTTTATTTGAGTGGAAATGCAGCTTACCCGAGCACAGGCATAGACTTTTATGTCGAAATTGCAGAGTTGGGTCCTGTTAACTTCGATCAGGAAATTATTCAAAGCAGAACTGCAGGGAGAAAACAAAACCTTTTCTTAGGTAAGGAAACTTACTGAGGAACAAATAGCAGAAAAAGTTCCTGTTAGTGTCACTGGGGAGGTGACGGTGTGGAAGCATTATCACTAGCCAAAGACCTAGGGAATGTTCTTGGGACCTGGGTCCAAATCCTGCTACAGCAGATGGTACAACCTGAATTCAATTATGAAAAACCGGAATTAAGAATCTAATGATGACCATGCATCCATTGTCATTTGCTGGGGGAAAACACATCTGGTTCACTGATGCCCTTTCAGAAAGGAAGCTGCCATCCCTACCTGGTCTGGTCTACAGTGACTTCAGATCCACAGCAATGTGATTGATGCTTAAATGCCCTCTAGGCAACTAAGGATGGGCAATGCTGGCCTGGCAGTGATGCCCTCATCCCATGAATGAATTTTTAAAAAGCGAAGTTACACTCTGGCAAATTTATTAAGAACGTAGGAGCAAGCTGTTCAGTCCCCTGATTCCAGATTATGGCTGATGTCTAGCTGTTTTCTTAAATTTGTTTCTGGAAGTATGGGCATAGCTAGCTAGGCCAGCATTTTTTGCTTGTGCCTGATTGTGCAGAGGGCAGCTATGAGTCAACCACATTGTTGTGGGTCTGGAGTCACATGTAGACCAGACCAGGTAAAGACAGCAGATTTCCGTTCCTCGAGGACATTAGTGAATCTGATTGTTTTATTTTAAAACAACAATCAACAGGAGTTACCGGGTCACCATTAGGTTAGCTTTTTGATTCCAGATTTCTATTGGATTCACTTTTCCTGATCTGCCATGGTGGGATTTGAACTCATGCGCCCAGAGCTTTGGCCTGGATTCCAGATCACTAGTCCAGTGCATCACCATACGGCATCCAACTGCTATTTTCATGGACTGTCACCACATCCCTTGGTGTGACTAGCATCCAGAAATCTGTCAATCCCTATCTTCAACAGATGAAATGACTAAGTTTTCACAGCTATTTAGCATACAGGATTCTAATGATTCAGATCATCTGATTGAAGAAATTCCCCCTCATCACAAGCTTGTGGTTGTCATCATTCTGAGATTTTGGTTCCAGACCTCTCAGTCAGGGAAAGAAACATTTTTTGTGCACCTAACATGCCTAGACCTTTAAAATTTCTAAGTTTCAAGAAATTATCTCTCATTCCTCTGAATTTTGTACAGAATAGCCTATGTGTTACAACAGCATCTTCCCAGAACTCATCTGGTGAACATCCCTTGCACTGCCTCTATGGAAGGTATACCTTTCCTTCGACAAAAAGGGCCAAACAGCATACAACTCGAGTCTCATCAAGATTCTAACAGACTGAAGCAAGACACCTTTACTCCTATAATTAAAACTTCTTACATTCTTACCTGTTCACACCTATACACAGCGTTGTTCCTGTTTCAAAATAAACAAAAATGTTTTTAGAAATCGCTTCGGTAAAATTATCTGATAAAATCAGGAAAAAAATGTGGACAAAATACTCACCATTAACTGTAGTATTACCAGGCTAGGGAAGAGAAAGCACAATCATATATTTACCTCTGGATTATCTTAACTTGTTGGGATACATACAACTTGAAAACCCATGCATTTCTACAAAAATTATTTTATATTTGCAAAAATTTTAAACAATTACAAAATGACAAAAAATTAAATCAATAACTGTACATTGATAAAATGGAGACCGAATCCAAAATAGAGGCTTTAAAATAGATAAGGTTAGAAATCGGATTGAAAATTGATCCCATTTTAAGTGCAAAGTGTTTAGTTAGCCTTACCCTATCATCAGGCTGGGGTTCTGAAATAAAACAATGATTTTTGTTAGAAGATACTTCTGCTAATGCATCAGTATTAGAAATACATGACTTTACTAAATTAAATGACATTCTGATTTCGGAAGAAATCGGAAACATTTAGAGAACATTACAAACCCATGGTAGTGAAGCTCATCTATTTCCATAATAGAATGCGTTCATAGTTTATGGTATATTAACATCGTACTTCAGAGTAGAAGGGCTATTGTTGAAGGAGATTTGAAATAAGAACCGAAAATGCTAGAGAAACTCAGCAGATCTGGCAGCATGGGCAGAGAGAGAAACAAATTGAATGCTTTGAGTCAACTGTGACTTTTCTTTGTAACAGGAGTCACTGGCCTCAAGATGTTTATCTATATTTCTCTCTCCACACATGCTACCAGATCTGCTGAATTTCTCTAGCACTTTCCACTTTCATGTCACTATACTGTGACATTCATAATTCCATACATTAAAACTGATGTGTGTAATTATTGGTATAAAATAACAAAAATCACCAGGTAATACATTTGCAAATGGATTCTGAATGGCATCCAGCTCCACCTTAGCACTGCCACTCTCAGCCCACTTACTGTTGCTAAATTTTCAGGCTGCCCATTTGACATTCAATACCTGGTGAGCAGGATCTTCCTCCAATTCAATTATAGAAAGACCAAATCCATTGGCTTTGATCCATGCTATAGATATCCCCAGTACTGACTTCGCCCCATCTCCCTAGCAACTGTCTGGGAATAATCCTGGCCATTCGCAAATGTGGTTTCAAAATTGAGTTTCCAGCCACATATCCACACGTTCAACCTTTATACTTTCACCTGGTTCTGTCTTGTCTCAGTTCATTTGTTCATAAAATACTCATTTGCACCTTTGTTAACACTAATCTTGGCTATTTGAATGCACTCTTCTACATTCTACCCTTTGCAAATTTGAGACTATTCAAATATCTACAGGCCATTTCCAAATTTGTGACAAATTCCATTCATCCCATGCATGCTCCCTACACTGGTGGTCTATCAACAAATGCTGTGCTTCAAAATCTCTCATTCTTGTTTTCAAATACTTCCACGTTTTTGCAATACTAACTTCTGAGATATCGGCATCATTTTAATTCTGTTCTCTTGAGCATCCAGAATTTATTGGTCTGCCGTTGCGAGCAGCTTCCTGGGTCCTAAGCTCTGAAATTTTCTCCTTCAACCTCTCTACTTGTCTGTCTTCCTTCAAGGATAGTTTACATCCAAAGTCTATGACCCAGTTTTTGGTTATCTGTTCTCATACCATCTCATGTGGCGCAGTCTAAATTTGCTTTATAAACCATCTGTGTAGCAACTTGTGATGTTTCATCATGTAAAAGGTACTGTATTAAAGATATTGCTGTAGAAAATATGCTGAAAGTGCCTGGAGGCTTTTAAATACATGGCAAATAATAAGTAAGAACCTGATGAATTGTCAGGAATTCCTCCAGTCAATCCCAATCTCCTCACTTCAGACACAGTGTGTGAGGCCACCCAGACGACCACGACAGTTTCATTCACTCCACGTTGAAGATCTTGGAGGTTAATTCCAAGCAGGTTAATTAGATCCTGGGCAGTCAGTTTCTGAAGGATAAAGAAATTAATTAATGAGCACAACATGAGTAAATGTGAGTTTTGCACTTTGGAAAAAAGAATACAGGCATGGACTATTTTCTAAATGGTGAGAATATTCACCAAGCCGAAGTACAAAGGGATCTGGGAGTGTTGGTCCAGGATTCTCTAAAGGTTAACTTGCAGGTAGAATCTGTAACTAAGAAAGCGAATGTAATGTTGTCGTTTATCTCAAGAGGGTTGGAATATAAAAACAGCGATGTGCTTCTGAGGTTTTATAAAGCTCTAGTTAGGCCCCATTTAGAATACTGTGTCCAATTTTGGGCCCCACACCTCAGGAAGGACATTCTAGCCCAGGAGCGTGTCCAGCGGAGATTCACACGGATGATCCCTGGAATGGTAGGTTTAACGTATGATGAACAGCTAAGGATCCTGGGATTGTACTCATTAGAGTTTAGAAGGTTGAGGGGAGATCTAATAGAAACTTACAAGATAATGTATGGTTTAGAAGGGGTGGATGCTAGGAAGTTGTTTCCGTTAGGCGGGGAGACTGGGACCTGTGGGCACAGCCTTAAAATTTGAGGGGGTAAATTTAAAACTGAAATGAGACAAAATTTCTTCAGCCAGAGTGTGGTGGGCTTGTGGAATTCATTGCCACGGAGTGCAGTGGAAGCCGAGACATCGGATGCCTTCAAGGCAGAGATCAACAAATTCTTGATCTCAGAAGGAATCAAGGGCTACGGGGAGAGTGCAGGGAAGTGGCGTTGAAATGCCCATCAGCCATGATTCAAATGATGGAGTGGACTTGATGGGCCGAATGGCCTTACTTCCACTCCTATGTCTTATGGTCTTATTTTATGGTTCATGCCTCATCACCAATTTACCTCGTAATGTGAAATTAAGTTGGAGCACGGTTCTAGCTCTGTCAAATTTCAACTAGCTTTCATGTTACAATATTTTCAGTTCCTTCCAGAGATTCACGCATTATTGAGAAGAAGGTACCTATTGCACTTTTTAAGTTTGTTTCAATTATATATTCACAGCCTGTGCTCTGAGGTTTATTGGTCCCCATTTTGTATTCAGGAGTGCATAACACATATTACAGAGTTGCATATATTCATAGTATAAGTCCTGTTCGACTATCATCCAGATTACATATTTCTTGCATATAGTTTCTCAATCTTCCAACAGGAAGACTACAGATTTCACCGTTTTGTTCTGTGTCAGCAGTTCAGCCAGTAATCCAACTATTTCACCCTTGTCCTCACAGCTTGCAATATTCATTCAGTCAGATGCTTCCTGCCCTCTGCATTTTATTGCTTTAAGGTTCTCTCACTTAGAATTCTAAAGAATACAACATCGACTGCAAGTTAACTACCCTTCTCATTGATTGTATCTTCTATTATATAACAGCAAAGACAGTTGGTTTCTTTTAATTTCTGTTACTGATGGTCAATTTTACAATGGCATATCATTAATTACCTGCGATGCTTCAGAGTTCCAGTGCGTGACCTGAGGATAAAATCTGAGATAAGGTCACTTCTGTCTTCCAAACATACTCACGATCCGACTGTACTCACCTTAACTTCACCAGGGTTCAAGCCCTTGAAGGTTTCAAAGTCCATGTTGATCCTGTCGTTAGCAAGAGACTTTAGATCATCAGCTGGAGCACCACCTGTGGGGAGAGAAACACCATATCTCAGCTGTAGACTTCCTTATAGCCACAAGTACACACACTGGGTGAAGCTTGGGAGGTCAGGTGAAAAATGGGCATTCATGGCAGAGGGAAACAGATGGCCCTGAAAAAGGAATTGCGGAGTCTTGGACAGTTTCTATGGATACTGTAGTGACTGTAATGAGGTCAGCCAAGTGGACCTTACAGAATATGAGTCACCTGATTGGGGCTGTTAACCTGGTCCAATCAGGGAGCCCTGGCTGCCAGATGTAAACAGAAGTGTCAGGGGTTCTGTTCACTCTAAGAGCTGGCTCTGAGGGAGCTGGACCAGTATCAAGTACTGTGCACATGTAAATAAAGGGTGAGCGGGTGATGGGATACTGGCCTTTGTGGAGGTATTTCAGATGCTGCCTCATTTACTATACTTGGAAAAGCTTCAAATGGAAAAGCATTTGCTGCCCATCCCGATTTAGAAGAATTGCTGGCACAGACCAAGATTTCAGCCCATCACTCCACCATCAGGCCTAATGAGTCTAAACATACTTACATGAACGCATCAATTGATGCATGAATGTACCTAGCATCCCCTTTGAAATGGCAGCAAGATGCTCAGATTTTTCATTAACTTGGGGTTGGAACAATGTCCTCGTCAGAATTATCCACTGGTGAACTAAAAACCTTCAACTGCAGCTCAATCACTGGCAAATGTTTCTGCTTTTATTCGCAATTCAATAGCATTCATCATTCTGTCGTATTATAGCTAACTAGTTATTCCTACTAATTTGATTCAGTTGTAATATCATTGGGCCAGCAATTGATTAAACAAGATGAAAACTCCATCATAAGTATGGCACAAGGAGTGAAGGGAGATACTTTCAGATGTATAAACTGCTGTAATGTTTCTGCACACAGTTCACGGTCTGGAAGCTTTGTCAATCTGAGCTTCTGAATTTCAGTAAGTAGTGTTGGTCCAGCGAGTTGGTGTTAGCTCCAGACTGGGAAGATAGAAACTCCACCTCAGTGGTTGTGGGATTCCTTCAGAGTCCTTTTACTCACCAATATAGGCCTTTATCAGCTGGAAGTAGGGGATCGGGTCACTTTGCTGAGACCTCAATTCCGAGAATGCCCGTTGATAAACCAAGTCTTTCTTTAACTGCGTGCACGCAGTAAGATCCAAAGGTCCTGCATCCCTGTGGGAGAAAGGTTATGATGTTAGTTTTGCATAAGTTACTTGACACTGTTGAACACAATCACATTTCACTCATTAGGAAACTAGCAATGAAAAGATACAAAACTCACGTCAAGTTTGAAATTGTCAACAGCTGCATTTTGTCCAAAGTGCATAAGCTGGGTCCACCAATAGCTTTCAAGGAAACTGTATTTAGAACACCATCTAACTGGAGGTATCTTGTGACAATGGATTTGGCCTGTTGAATGAGATGTCAGAGATACCCTGTTAGAAAGTAGGACCTAACAATTTAAGGCGCTTCTTTTTGGGATGCTCACTTATCTTAAGTTTAAAAGTATACACGATACAAGTAAAACTCCTGTTGTTATTATTTCAAAAACATCCATCAATAAATCATAATTTTTTGATTTGGACCATAATTCAACTGCACCATTCACAGGAAATAAACACCGCAAGCAAATATCAGAGAGGCTACAAACATCTTTCTAGTTAGAACTGATACAATAAGAACTTTGCTTTAAGAAAGTTGGTGGTCTCAACCAATGCTAAGTGTACATTCCAGTTATCTTTCCTCATCCAGCTATCCTTTCCCTGCAGATAACAATAACTTAACAGGAATATTCTCCTGGTTTCAGCACCGTTGTGTTGTCCAGCTGTTGCTTCGTTAATGCAGAAAGTGTCTCAACTCGAGTGATATTCCAGCTGCTGACTTCTGTCACATTAAACACAGTTGAGATGTTCCCCAAAAGTTGAATCTGGTTTTCGGGTAGTCCGCTGGGATAAATCTGTTTCAGGGAATTGGAAAATTATCAAATGCTGTCAGTTCTTAAAGTAGTGATTTCCTGTATTCAAATCTAGATTGTGTTTTAGGTACGGAATATTTAGCAATTAATTAATTTCTAGCTAGACATGCACAATATCACAAATCTGAATATTCAAAACTGCCAAGTCCAGGACCTGGACATTCCTTTGAGCTGCTTTGTGCGCTTGTTAATTCTTATTAACTGTCTAAAATAACTTAACAGCTTGTAAGGCCATGTGCTGCCTGGTTATAGGCTTTGAACACCCATCTTCTCCTGTGCTCTAAGTCGCCCAACAGACCGTCATCCTGGTCTGAATTGCCTGACCTGAACCTACCCAGACCAGAAGCCAACAAGATCAAAACTATCACAATGATTACGTTCCAAAGTTGGGGATTTCGAGACTCTCCACCTGCATGTGTCTAATTTAGACCATACAATTGTCAGTATTTTAACAGTAAGTTTGTAAAGGAATCTTGATCATGTGTTTCATTATATTTTTTTCCTGTTCGGGCTTCACTGCAGAGAATAGTGCACACAGTCAAATCTGATCATTCAATGCAGCATTGAGGGGGCTCTACACTGTAACAGTTGGCAATTTTGCGATGACGATGTAGTGATCGTAACAAGGTCGGTCATCTGGACCTTATGGAATATAAGTCCCATGACTGGAGTTATTAATTCGAGTCCATTCCGGGCTCCCTGGCTGACATAAAAGGGCGAATGTCAGGGATATTGAGCCCTGAATGCCTGATTCAATGAGAGGCAGTGCTTTTCTGAAAGGCTCTGCATTGTAAACAAAGGGTGATTGATGATGGAATGCTGACCTCTGAAGAGTTATTTCAAAATGGTTAAAGGGGCACATCTTCTGACCTCTCAAGGGGATGTGAAAGTTCTATTGACAGCAAGGCAGTGCCAGGTATCTCAGAGTTTCTGCAAATTTCTTTCACTCTGTCTTTGGAATTGTCTACCTCAGAAGACTGTGGAAGCTCAGTCTTTGAGTATGTTTGAGGTAGAGATTGAAAGACTGATTGATTGTTGTTGAGTAAAGGGGACGGGACAGGTAAAAGGCATTGAAGTCTTCAATCAACCATGATCATATTGAATGGCAGGACAGGCTCAACAGGCTGAATGGCCTACTACCATTCCTATGTTCTTACAGGCCACCCCCTTTCCTCCTTCTTAGCATATCATTATGTACAGTTTTTCCCCTTTGGGGAACACTCCTGCCTTGGGTGAAATGTATTATTGGAGACTTGAACCCAGAGGTTCTGGCCCAGAAAGATACACACAACACTGTGCCACAGAGCCTCCACTTTCTCTAAATATCACTAAAATAAATTAGGCAGCAAAGTAAATTTGTGCAAAGTGATTGTCATGTTTAACCACATAATTAACTCACTGTAATACAAGCTGTTTCACACTGTGGACATTTCTAAGGTAGTGAAGAGCTTGTTTTTAAGGCAATGGTTCTTCCTCCTCACTTTACTTCATGGTCACGTACCTTCAACAGTCTCTTTCTCAGAACTTCCAGCTGAGTAGGACTAAAGGCAAGAGCTCCCAGCTGGAGCACATTGTCTTTCAGCACACGGTCACTCAAACAGAGGTCTAGCTGGGATGGGCCATAGATTGCAGGGGTCAGGTCATTAATGTCTTCTGCTGCGATTAAGCCCTCGGTGCAGTCTGGAAATACAAACCTCTATTAGATAGAACTTTGCAGTTTGCTGGTAATTTAGCTCTCAAAATAGAAGCGGTTATTTTAACATTGTAATTCCTGGACTAGAGAAGGACTGAGGAAAGATGGCATCTACAGCATTACTGGCCTGCAGTTGACAAAGAACATTAAAGTATCTCTTGTTAATAGATACAGTGGAAATAACTACTTTGCCACTAGGAAAGAGATCATTTAACACATAGTTCCATGAACATATGCTTGAAGCATGTAGCATACAGAGCACACAAATTGTTTTTTCCACCTGAATAAGTTCTTCTCAATGGGTTTGGCCCTGTGTAAACTCCAAAGTTATATTCTGATCTAAAGCTTCAGTGCTATTATATTCCATTGACCACAGCATATTGAACCATCAGGCAGGTTGTAAAGTCATTTGAAAGCCTCCCTTTCCATTTAATTAACTGAAGCAGTATCACCTTTGTAAAGACCAGAACAGCCCTCTTTTTGGTGATTTACATATACATTTTATTTAATATTTATTCCAACAACATACTTGCTGTATTGTTTGATCCTCGCACATTGAGCTGATTTATAAAGATCAGGATGTCATCAGGAGGTCTCGAACGTTTCACTTTCTTTATAAATCTTGGAAGAGCTTCAACAAGGACAACCTGCATTGGACAAATGGATGCTGAGGAGTTTCACCAAAAATAATTCCTGCTGTGTCAATGTGTGTATTTAAAGAGAACATTGTTCAGATGCAGAAGCTTAAACACATGTACCATTACGATCACCAACAGCTTCTTCCCTGCTGTTATTAGCCTGCAGAATGGACCTCTCTAATTTCAAATCTAATATTAATTGTGCTTTTGTGCACCTCTTGTGCAGCTGTAACCCTGTATTCCTTGCTGTATCTAAACACCCTATGATCTGTATGTCTTTTGTACTTTACAATCTGCCTGTACTGCATGCAAAACAAAATGTTTTACTCTACTAAGGTACATAAGACAGCCATAAATCACATCAGACAAATAATAACCTGTCTGAGCAGGTCAGAGTTACATCAAATGAATGGTGGCTGCACAAACCCTATTCTCTACATCACCAATTAAAACAAAGCTTTCAACAGCTAAAGGTGTTGCAAAAATAACATCTCCAGAGGTAAAAGCAGTCCAGATTTCTAAATAATCTCCTCAAGATTTCATTGGCAGCTACAACACATAAATATTCATTTTGAATAAGAGATAAACCTAATTAAAATAACCACAAAGTCATTGAATTTTACAGCGTAGAAAGAGGCCCTTCAGCCCATCATGTACGTGACAGTTGTCAACACTATCTACTCTAGTCCTGTTTTCAAGCACCTGACCTGCATTCCTGCACACTATGGTGTTTTAACTGTTTATCTAAATACTTGCTTAATGTTGTGATGACCACCTTCTCTACCACCCTTTCAGACAGTGAGTTCCAGATACCCACCACCATCTGGGATTAAAAGAAAAATTCCTTTAACCTCCTCTGAATTTTCTATACTTTTCCTCAAAATCTATGCTCCATGTTTACTGACTGCTCTATTCATGGGAAATGTTTCTTCCTATCTCGTCTATTTAAGACCCTCATAATTTTGTATACCTCAATCAGGTCTTTCCTCAGCCTTCTCTGTGCTTGGGAAAACAAACCTCAGCCTATCTAGCCTGTCTTCATACCTGGATCATTCTACCATAGGCAACATCCTGATGATTCTCTTCTGCATCCTTTCTGAAGCAATCACAACCTACCTATAACGTAGCGACCAGAAGGGCATACAGTACCCCGCTTTGGTCTAACAAACATCCTAAACAGCCCCATTTAGATGTTCCCTGTCATGCATTCAATGCCTTGGCTTTTTTTTTAACCACCTTATCCATCTATCCTGCTGCCTTCAAGAATCTAAGGACATGCACAACAAGGTTCCTCTGATCTCCTGAACTTTGGAGGGTCCTATCATTTAATAGCTACTCCCTCGGCTTGTTAGTGCTCCCAAAATGCATCACTATGTACTTTTCAGGATTAAATTCCACTTACAAATGTTCAGCCCATCTGTAGTCTAAGGCTTTCTTCCTTATTCTGTCCCATGTCACCTGTGAACTCACAATCTCCTACCTTCATGCCAAGGTCAGCAATGCACTGCGCCAATGGCAAAGGACCCATCACCAAACCCTATGGCATGCTACAACAATATATTGTTTCCAGTCACAAAAACAATCTTCAATCATTTTCCTCTGCTTTCTGCCACTTGGCTAGTTTTGGATTCAATCTGCCAAATTGCCCTGGATCCCATGGGCTCTTAGCTTCTTGAAGCAGGGTCCCATGCGACGAGAACCTTGTCAAAAGCCTTACTGAAATCCATGTAAAGTATTTGAATAACACTCCCCTCATCTACACATCGAGGGGAGGCAAGAACCTTGTGGTACCATCAGTAGACTATGACTCCCAAGACCCAGGTAACCTTCTGGGGATCTGGGTTTGAATCCTTCTGTGGCAGTTGGTCGAATTTGAATTCCAAAGTCATCTAATAATGATCATGAAACCATTGTGAATATCAGAAAAAAAAATGACCTTGTTCACCTTCAGAAAAGTAAACTGCCACCCTTACCTGGTCTGGCTGACATGTGACTCCAGACCCACAGCAATGTGGTTGATTTTCAATCGCCCTTAAGCCATTAGGGATAGGCAATGAATGCTGGCCCACTCCTCTGAATGAATTTTTAAAAAGTCATCTCTTTGTAAAGTTCAATCAAACCTGTCAAACATGATCTCCCTTGACAAAGCTCTGACTGCAGTTGATTGAATCTTGCTTTGCCAAGAGCTAATTCTATTCCTCAGCTATTTTTTCCCCGAAGGTTTCCCTACCATTGATGACAGACTCACGAGCCTATAGCTCCCTGTTCTACCCTACGCTTTAATTGTACCAGATCAGTGACTAATTATCCAGTATAGATATTCATGTTACTAAAGTTAGCATGCACATGGCAACAAATTCAAACAATACTCATGTTTTGACAAAATGGGAATATGTGTGTTAATTACATGGGGATGGATCACTTAAGCTGCTCAGGAAAATGCTTAAACTATACAGTCTATCACATTACAGTTAGGAAATTTTGAAGTAAAGTCACCATAGTCCCACAGGAGATGGTAGGAACTGCAGATGTTGGGGAATCTGAGATAACAAGATGCAGAGCTGGATGAACACAGCAGGACAAGCAGCATCAGAGGAGCAAGAAGGATGACGTTTCGGGCCTAGAAGAAGGGTCTAGGCCCGAAATGTCAGCTTTCCAGTTCCTCTAATGCTGCTTGGCCTGTTGTGTTCTTCCAGCTCCACACCTTGTTATCTCATAGGCCCACAGGACCTTAGTGTTGCTCTCTCATTAGAGAAAGAGAGCTGGTGGCAGTTTAACTATTGTCTCACAAACATAAGTATCTGAATCAACAGTCAACCAAATCAACCATACCCTGTTTATTAGGGTCCACGTGTCGGTCAATGCCAAAGGAAGGTTTCCGAGATCTTGGATTGTTGATGATGACCACGATGAAGGAACACTGCAGATAAAAAGGAACTGAATTAAAGAACATTATACTGAGAGTGCTGAGAAAAATAGGAAGTGTTAGAACATAAGAGGAGAAAGGATTTTCTCACTTGTCTTTTGCCATCCTGAAATAAATCAACAATGGAACTGTTGAGTTAGTACGGTGATGAATCTCTATCAATTTATTTAAAACAACACCAGATTTGAAGCGAACAAAGTCTCAAACAAAGTATAAAGTTCTGGGTACCAGAGGTAAAATCACTTATTCTTCGAAAGCACACATACAGATCTAATGTTGGAAGCTGCCAAACTTCAAGCTTAAGCCTGTTCCTAATATCATCTACCACCTTCACTCATGGGAATGTGGGGTTTCTTCCAAAGACAGTACGTACATTCCTCTTGGAAACTGACAGCATTACATGGAGCATGAACCTGAGGAACTCGGGGGTAATGTGTATGGAATTATGTGAACGTTTCACACGCACCCATATCTGCTGGCTCCACTCCTAAGGCGACCTTCAATGGCTCTCTTCTGATCCTCTCTGTATGAGCGACATGTTTTCAATGCGTCCAAGATGGAAATATCAGATTCTGCGATGATGGATCCCTCGAGGTCACACACCAATTTACCCAGGATTGTCACACTCTCCTTCGTCAGGTTCCTGCCAGAAATTCCCTGCGTAATTGGAAACATAAGCAATTTCAATTCAGCAGCAGGATACAGCCAAAAACAAATGAGATCCAGTTCACCTTCATAACTTGACAACAAAGACTGCATAATGTAGCACAATCATAATTTATCTAGATTACGAGGGAGAGATTTCAATTTGACCATGGATTCACTCACTCCCAGCTGACAATGCAACCTCAGGGGAATTAGTTGGACACTGATGCAATATTCATTCTTCTCTGTGATGCTGATCAGAGCAATCAAATAAAAAAATTACTATGCCAATCAAGAATATTGATAATGCAGCATAAATTGAGAAATTTTTAAGCATTATTGCATTGCAAAATATCATGTGGACCTGTTGCTAATACGGTTTTATTTACGAAAGTAAAATCAAATTTAAATACAGTCCCATAGTTCAGAAACAAGCCCACAAAGCCTTAGGTCTATTTGGTATATGAATGAGTGCAGCTCCCACAGTACTATGATTCATTCCCTGAAGAATATAACTCTCACTCATTTGTGTGTTGGTTACTTCGTGTTTCATTCTTAATAAGTCTGTTTTGTTGATCTGTCCTGTTTGTTTAAGTCTTTGTAGTGCGTGTAGGATTTTGCTGCCTAGTTGTGGTGTCGGGTCAGTTTGTACTGGCCGGTATGTGTTCTCGTCGGTGAGCAGTGCTTGTGCTTTGGAGATGTAGTTCTTTTTATTCATTATCACTGTCATGTGCCCTTTGTGTGCAGGTAATATAGTGATGTTCTTGTCCTCCTTTAATCTGTCCAGGGCTTGTCTTTCCTGTGTGTTGAGGGTGTTGAGTTCCCTCTTTTCTGGTTAGTGTCGGGACTACTGTCTGTCTTGTAGTTTGTTGTGTGCCTTCACTGATGTTGTTGGTCTTGAGTGTGGCTTCCAGTGTAGCTAGGAATTCTGTTTTGTTGGTGTCCCTGTAGTTGTAGTTCAGTCCCCGGGTGAGAACGGCTTTTTCCGCATCTGTCAGTTTCCTGTTGAAGAGGTGCCTTATCCATGTGTCAGTTCTGTTATCGTTTTGGAGGGTAAGTGTGGTTAGCTTGTCTTGCAGGGCCTGTCTTTTCTTGGCTCTTGTGGTCTGTCGGCTGATGCTAATGGTTCGTTCCGTGTCAGATGCCCAGTCTTGATTGGTAGCTTCCTGGAAAAACGGTTTTTTGGTGCGTAATTTCTCTGTCGTATTTGTGGAGCTGGTTCTGTGCGTCATTTATCATTATCTGTACCATCTTGCAGCTACTTTCCAGGCTTGTGGGTTGTGGATGGGTGGTTTGTACTTCGCACTGCATGGTAATACCTGGTTCCTGAGGCATCCATGTAGGAAGTAGAGTTGTTCGCGGGTTGCGCTTTCTCGTTTATGAGGGAGAGAGAGAGCAACCCGCGAACAGTATAACTCTCAGCTTTCCGTATAAAGGGTATCGCTAAAACAGGATACGATATATGCGTTCGGCCTAGCAAAGACCACGAAGCCTGCTTTAGAAATCTATCAATACATTCTAGTCGCAAAGAATGAGTAGCTTCATGAAGTCTACTAGTAAATTAAAACGTCCGTTTTCTATCATCTTCATTTGTAAGTGCAGCGTACCACACCTATGGCCGCTAACGTGATTCTCCTCACCACTTTCCCTTGGTGTATTGAAAATGACCACTTTATGCCTGGGTAGCCATCTTGTCTGTATACTAATATAGTTGTGGAGTCTACTTCAGCCCTGAATGTCTTTCCACAATGTGGGTAGGACTGAACTGTTCAATTTTGCTGCAACAGCTATGTTTTACCAGCTGCCTTCGAACTTAGCTACTTGTACTCTTCGCTGCTAAATGGAAACAATGGCACAACTTGAGGGCACTCCCCAGGTTGAGCCTTTCTGACATTTTCCCACTCAGTCTATGGTGGAATGCCACATTTCCTAGATCACCTTCAAAGAATACTTGAACTGTATTCTTGGCCAATCTTGCAGTTGTTTCAGAGTTTAAGTTGAAATATATGATCACCTAGAGGAGTTTAACTGTAAAATCATAAAACTTCAGAGCAGATTACAAGCATTCAGCCAATTGAATATCTCTGCCATTCAATGAGATCGTGGCTCATCTTATAATTCTCAACTCCATTTTCCTGCTTTTGTCCCATAACACTCAATTCTCTGACTGAATGGAAATCTGTTTATCCCAGCCTTGAATATACACAATAACCCAGGCTTCACAACCCTCTGCGGTAAAGAATTTACAGATCTACCACCCTCAGAAAAGAAATTCCTCATTTCTGTCTTAAGTGTGCAACCCCTAACTCTGAGATTGTGTTCTGTGGTCCTAGACTCTCCCACAAGAGGAAACGGCCTTTCACTCTGTCAAGTTGTCTAAGACGTTTGTCTGTTTCAGTAGGATTGCTATCCGTTCTTCTGTATTCCAATGAGTACAGGTCCAACCTACTCAACGTCTCTTCAGAAGAAACTCCCTCCACTTCAGGATCAAATTAATGAACCATCTCCGAATTGCCTCCATGCCAGCTTATCTCTCCTGAGATAAGAGGCCCAAAACTGTTTACAGTATTTCAGGGCCGGGTATAGATTTAGCAAAGCTTCCCTGTTTTATAATCCAATCCTTTGAATAAAGACCACTTGTATTTCCCTTAATAAAAACCGAAAGAGTTGCAGATGCTGTATATCATTCCATTTCCCTCCCCCATTAACTGCTGAACTTATGTGATACCTTTTCTGTTATTCATGAATGAGGACTTACAAATACTTCTGCGCTGTACCTTTCTGCAATCCTTCTCCATTTAAATAATGTTCAACTCCTCTATTCTTCCTGTCAAAGTGGATAATGCTACATTTTCCCACATTACATTACATCTGCCAAATCATGTAACCTGCCTGTATCCCTCTGCAGACCCTTTGTGCCATTCTCATCATGGCCTTACCTCCTATTTTACATCATCTCTAACTTGGCAATTGTATCATCATTTTCCTCATCAAAGTAATGAACATACATTGTAAATAATTATGGCCATAGTACTGTTGCCGATAACACTCCACCAGTTATATGTTGTCATTCTGAAAATGTCCTCTCTCCCCAACTCTGTCTTCTATTTGTTAGCCAATCTTTGATCCACGGCAATGCAATACCTCCAGCATCATGGCAATTTATCAAGTAGCCTAACATCTGACACCTTATCCAACACCTCCCGAAAATCCAAATCTATTATATCCATGACTTCCCTTTACTATTACTTCAAAAGAAAATTAATGAATCTGTCAGGCATGAATTCCCCTTCAGGAAATCACACTGACTCTGCTTTTCTTATTTATTCTTTGTTCATTCACAGGATGAGGGCATCGCTGACCGGGAATTTTATTGCCCATTCCTAAGTACCCAGAGGGCAGTTTAGAGTCAACCATATTGTTGTGGGTCTGGAGTCACATGTCGACCAGACCAGGTGAGGATGGCAGTTTCCTTCCCTAAAGGACATTAGTCAGCCAGATGGGTTTTTCCAACAATTGGCAATGGATTCACAGTCATCATTAGATTCTTAATTCCAGATATTTTTATTGAATTCAAATTCCACCATCTGCTGTGGTGAGATTCGAGCCTGCGTCCCAGAACATTATCTGGGTCTCTGGATTAACATTCCAGTGATAATACCACGAGGCATTGCCTCCTCTAAATGCTCTGCTATAAATCCTTTATAATAAGAATTAACATTTTCTCAGGAACAGATGTTATACAAATGGGCCTACAATTACCTGTTTCTTGTCTCCTTTCCTTTTTGAATAAGAGTGTTACAATTGGAAGATTTCCAAACCTCTGGCGCTTTTCCAGAATCAAAGAAATCCTGGAAGATTTCTTCCAGTGTGTTCTCCATTTCTTTACCTATTTCCTTTAATATCCTAGGATGCATTCCATCAAGTCCAAGGGGTGTGTCAGCCTTTAGTCTCACTAGAGTTTCCCCTAGCACTTTTTCTCCAGTGCCAGTAATTGTCCTCATCCACAAATCACAAAGAGGCTATCATACAAGTTCAGCAGATAATGGGGAAGTGAAGTTGAATGTTGGCCTTTATTTCAAAGGAATGGAGAACAAAACAGGGAAGGTTTGCTAAAACTTTACCAAGCACTAGATCTTCTCTTCCTTTAGCACCTTGAGTATTTAGCCTTTTTGAAATGTGAAGACTGATGCAAAATATTCATTCAACTCCTCTGCCATTTCCTGCATCATTATTTCTCCAGCCTCGCTTGGCCCAGCTCTTTCTTTTTCTATATCTAAAGAAAGTCTTGCTGTCGATCTTGAAATTATCTGCAAGTTTACCCTGAAAGTTCATCTTCTCCTTCTTTATTACTTCTTTGGTTATCAGCTGTAGGTCCTAAATGTCCACACCGTTCGATTTGAGTAATAATGCAGAACTCTAAGATACACAGGCATATTGTAGGGTTGGTGATACCACAACCTTGTATCCACCAAATAACACAGCAAGACTGATTCCTTATATCCTACAATGTGTCATGTGTACATGGGAAAAGGTACAGCCTGCTCCGGCAATTTTTCTTTGACATCACTTTTGATGTAGCCTTGTCTGGAGACAGTCAGCAGACTCCAGTCCTGAGGGGTATGTCATACGTAGTTATTGTAGTAATTGTATTCTCCGAACATAAATATTTAACATCTCTTAATCACTTGTGCATGCTCAAGTTGCAATGTCCAAACCAATGTACTCATGAGCAACATTCAAATTGAATACTGGCCATTTTGAAAGGAGGTAGATTGGGAGAGAAGAAAGATAAGTCAAGAAATGGAACTAAGAAAGAAAACTGAGCTCTCAGCAATCAATTGTGACCATTGCTCTCCCTTCAGAGCTACTGAAGTGCTGACTCTCAAAGGGCTGTCCTTATTTGTCACTCTTATACAAGGTTGGAGTGGTCAGGCATTTCTCTTAAATTTACCTTGACACAACGTTTAACTGGCTTTCATCAGAGCTATTGGGATGTTGGTTACAACTATTCTCAGCACGCACTGACTCAGCATGTCATCCTTACCAAACAGGTCATGGCATCATACAACAGGTTCCGTCGTCTCCTTGATCCTTTCCTCAAGATGTCAATGTTTGACTTCCCAATTAATTTGAAGAATGTTTGGCAGTTGGAGGAGCTCCTGAACTGTGCAGAACTACAAAAGGAAATAGGAGTTTGTTCAGGTTATATTAAGGAGAATGAACCACTTAATTGGTAATTCCTCCAGTTTAAATACAAAATACTC